>NW_024542793.1:0-468736 GCF_018151105.1 Drosophila obscura | reverse complement strand
AAGGGTTTGCACATTTGGTAACTGTTCCGTCCTTTGGTATGAAATGTGTTGACAGTTACTTTTTTCGTTATCAGAGGTAGGATACCTATTCAGGTCAAATATTTCCTTTTTGTTCTCACAAGTGCAGGTCCACAAAACATTGGATCTTTCTTTCGTTGTGCCCGATCTGAGGTATGGGTACCTGTTCAGGTCAAATCTTACCTTTATTTTTACACAAATCAGACGTTTGTCGCTTCTACCCTATTCATATTTCAATTAAAACCAAAGTAGAAATACCCGAAATATAGAATTTCATTTCCTAACCCATACAACAATCAGGTAATTTTTAGACTTTTTAGTCAATTCTAAGGATATACAAACTTTTTATTTTTTACTGCTTGTTACTGTTCATAAAATAATTTAAGTTTTCTGGCTGTCTTCCTTTGTCACTCCAATCAGATTCCCTTATGAGAGTCCACACATAGTCGCCCATCATGTTTCCATTCCAAACACCTTGATAACGTTGTTCCATAGCCTTTAATTGTTGGTGAAATCTCTCTCCGTGTTCATCACTAACGTTCCCTAGGTTTGTCGGAAAAAAGTCCAAGTCGGAGTGTAGGAAATGGATTTTTAGTGACATGTTGGCTCCAATTTTTTCATAATTTTAATTAAGTCTTGAAAGATATTAACGTAATCATCACTCTTGCTGTTGCCAAGAAAATTTGCTACTACCATTCGGAATGAGTTCCAAGCTGCTTTTTCATTCGTAAATAAAATATTTTCAAATCCATCATCTTTTAGTAGTTTTCGAATTCGGGGGCCATCAAATATCCTTCTTTCACTTTTGCCAGCGACAGACGTGGAAAAACAGTTTTTAGGTAACTCGTCGATTCACCTTCCTTATCCAGTGCTTTAACAAAATTTTTCATTAGTCCCAGCTTAATGTGTAATGGTGGTAAAATAACGTCTTCAAACTTCACGAGAGCTGATTCTTTACATTGTAATTTTCCAAAGTATGTTCCTCCCCGTTTTGGCCAGAGTTTTGTTGAACAATGCTGTTCTCTAGCTCTACTATCCCATAGGCACAGGAAGCAGCAGTGTTTTGTGTAACCACCTTGCAATCCCGTTAACATGGCTACAACCTTCAAGTTACACGCGACCTTCCACTGGTGTTCTTTATATTTTATGTTTACAAACAACTTAGCCATTGTTTGATATGTTTCCTTCATATTAACAGCATGGGCGATAAGAACAGACGGCTTTCAGTTTCCATTATGTAGCAAAACAGCCTTTAAACTTTACTTACTGCTGTCAACAAATAACCTCCAATCTTTTGGGTCGTACGCTTCACCAAGTTGCTTGAAGAGTCCGAAAATGTCGTGGCAAACGCACATGTCATCCTTCGTCATATAAAATTGTGCGTGAACCAAATGACGCGTCCGGAAATGAGTTATTTTGACACCTTCCTTCAATAAACGGGCATCCTTTAAAAAAGATCCAAGCAGCTCAGATTTATTTTTAGGAAGATCCAGGATCCTCACCAAATCGTTCAATTGTTCCTGTGAAATAGTATTGCAAAATTGCCATTCTCCTGAATAGTTATTGCTTGAATCCGTTGTTCCATTCGACGAGGAAGATACCTCTCCTTTTGGCGTTTTAGGGCAGGTATTCCCTCAGAAGGACAGGAAGGGTAAAGCCGAAGCCAGATTGTTTCGGGTAAACTATTTTCAAGTGTTTCCAATTCCAGTTTCTTTACTGAACAAAAGAAACATTCGGCGCCGTGAATATCTGTTTTTTTTTCCACATCATTGGACTACCAAAGTTAAATTGTTTTCTAAAAAAAATTGTAAGAAAAAAATAATGTTTTAGATTTTTGGGAAAAGTTAATAGTTTTGTGGATTAGAGTTACTTACTTTTCGTTGAATCATATGCTGTTAAATTCAATCTACACATTTGACATATACAGCTTGGTGCCCACTCTTCAACAAAACTTTCGGGTTTGATTTTAAAGTTTTCTTCATACTGTTTTTGGAGAGTTTCGGTAAAAGCGATTTTTATTTTGTTGATCATCATGTACTTACCACATATGTAGCAAAATGAGTCTGCTTGGAAAGCACATGCAAATGATCGGCCAGAGGTATCATTGACAATTGATTTTAATTAATTGCAAGATGTTTTGGTAACACACGATCGTATTCTGAGGGAAGTCAAAACTACACTAAGGCACAGACATTATAAGCACAGAGTTATATATCCATGACTATGAATCGACAAAGCGTCTAATTTGTGTAAAAATAAAGGTCAACATTTGACCTGAGATACCCATACCTCAGATTGGGCACAACAAAAAAAAAATCCAACTTTTTGTGGACCTGCACTTGAGATAAAGGAAATATTTGACCTGAATAGGTATCCTACCTCTGATAACGAAAAAAGTAACTGTCAACAACATTTCATACCAAAGGAATGCGAACAGGTACCAAATGTACAACCCTTTTTCGTTTGCTTTGTTCCCAATTGGCAGTTGGGCCCGCCGCCTTCAAAAAGGTATTTTTTGTGCATTTTTTCCATATTTTAGGTTTGGTTAACGAATTTTAGCTCCAAAGTCTCTCCATAGATTTTAATGAGCGATACCTTAAACGACGCCAAATTAACGCACCTATACACAAAAAAAAGAGGACACAAGATATAATTTTTTTTCGACTTTTCCTGAGTTTTCAAAGTCAAAATTTCGTAAAAAATACCGCACAAAAATCATCATTTTTGCATTTCAATGCTTTATATTTCCCAGACGGTAAGCTGTAATCACAAAGTGTTTGGGCTTAACTTCTAGCTGTTTTAATTATCTTTTCAAAATAGCAAAGTTCTTTACAACCAGACGTAAGATACTAAAGTTATGTGAAAAAAACTATCGCTACCTCTGAAAAAAGCTAAAAACAAAAATACCAGATTTAAAAAATTATGCAAAAAAAAGTTCTGCCATAGAAAAAAAAAAAAATATCATCAAACCATTTCTAAGCCCCAAATCTTTAATAAAAAGTTGGTTTTGTTCCTTGAGGAAAAATCGTGTTGAGTAGTGTTATTATTAATGCTTTTATTCGTTTTACTTGTTTACAATTCGAGACCTGCTGGTCTTGCTAGATGTGCTGTGGGCTGGTGGACTGCTCGGTGTATCGGTGTGTCTTGCTTTCGGGGCTGATGGACTGCCTAGTGCAGTGTCTTGTGTTCGCTGATGGACTGCCTGTCATCGTCTTGGGTTTGTGACTGCCTAGTGCAGACTCTTGGGTTGGGCTAATGGACTGCCTAGTGCAGTGTCTTGGGTTTGTGACTGCCTAGTGCAGGCTCTTGGGTTCGGGCTGATGGACTGCCTAGTGCAGTGTCTTGGGTTTGGGCTGATGGACTGCCTGCTGATTTGGCCGAGCTTGGGCTTTTTAAGCAGCTGGCGATCGCACCTGTCTTTGACCCGGCAATGTTTATTGCTAACTTATGCTTATTGGGTGACAATAATTGTGGTAAGTGGGTCGAAGGTGGGTGCTTCGTTGACAAATGTTAGTGGGTCAGTGTGGTTTGTAGACGTCTCACACTTCACACCAAGGGGGGGGGAGTTACCATCTTTCCCCAAGATGGCCCACCTACTGCTTTATGTCCACCGTAACCAATGTCCACTGTACTGGATATGACCCGAAGCTGAGAAGAGACAGAACAAGGAAGGAGAGACAAGGAAAGAGGAACAAGGAGAGGAGAGATAGGGATCGACATATAGCAGGCTTATTTAAAAAGAGCAAACACAGAATAAAGCATTATACTTTTAACACTAAAACGATACAGATGTCCTGTGTTTCGGGAAAAGAACCCTTGATTATTTGCCCTAGCAAATAACGGGTAATAATTACGCTCCCATAAATCCGTCTGGATACATAACTCGCGCCCTTTGGGTTGCCATCAAACACCAAGCCAACTGCATTAATACCCCCATACAATGAACGAATATGTATATTAAACGGTTATTATTTGATTATAATTCATAATCGACTTCATATTAGAATAATTCCATGAGGGTATTAAAGGTGCGTGAATTTGACAAGTAATTTGAAATATAAGCCAATTCTAAAAAATCAAAATAGATATATAATATGATGCATATCCCAGCCTGAAATAGGCATCTTACAATATGTATGGATCGTAAAAACAGGTCTCTGAAAAATATATTGTAAGATACCTATTTCAGGCTGGGATATGCATCAGCCTGTCCAGGGTCCCTCCACGAAATTTGTAGCTCTGCAGGAACTTTTAGGTTCGGGGCAGACCTTGAAATGACCGGAAGAGCAGTAGGCAGTGGGAAAATTGATAACGCATTAATTCCTGTTGGATTTGGTTATTATTAATGCTTTTATTCGTTTTACTTGTTTACAATTCGAGACCCTGCTGGTCTTCCTAGATGTGCTGTGGGCTGGTGGACTGCTCGGTGTATCGGTGTGTCTTGTTTTCGGGCTGATGGACTGCCTAGTGCAGTGTCTTGTGTTCGGGCTGATGGACTGCCTAGTGCAGTGTTCTTGGGTTTGTGACTGCCTAGTGCAGACTTTTGGGTTCGGGCTGATGGACTGCCTAGTGCAGTGTCTTGGGTTTGGGCTGATGGACTGCCTGCTGACTTGGCCGACCTTGGGCTTTTTAAGCAGCTGGCGATCGCACCTGTCTTTGACCCGGAAATAATTGTTTATTGCTAACTTATGCTTATTGGGTGACAATAATTGTGGTAAGTGGGTCGAAACTACGTTATTTGTTGACAATTGTTAGTGGGTCCGTAGGTTTTGCTGAGACTGCATCGCGGAAGGTGCCGGGCCTGTAGTTGAGAATTGAGTTTCGAAATGAGGTTTTGCTAACTCTGCATCGCGGAAGGTGATAGCTGAGTGGTAAGTCGATGACTTGAGGCCGAGTTAAAGTGAATGAAAAGGAGACTGAATAAAACCAAGAAACCAGCAAACAAAACTCTCGCATCATCATTCTCGCTTGCTTTATTGCATTTTTCAAGCAGCCCAGCGCACCTGAAGTCACCTACAATCCTACAAATTTTCTTGTAGCCACCCTGGACAGACCAGTGCACACTCGCGACTGAAATAGGACCTCACAACCTTGTAGCACTAGGATTATCAAAATTAACAAACAAACAAACGTGGCGAATCTCTTTCGTCGTTCCTCGACCGTTCCTTCGTTGCCAAATCCGAATTTTCGGCAAGGACTTCCAACTCGACCCGACAGAGTTTGGGTCTCAGAAATGGCGTCTGGCGACTCGAGTCCAATTCCTCTGCTCTATGCCGGGCCCACCCGGCGTGTTCCGCAGGGGCACGCAAGTGGTCGGGATGGTCCGCTCTCGAACTCTGTGGACAACAGTGTGAGCTGTGCTAAGCTTTGTAGTTCGTGTCGGCGCACGTACACCTGCTATGCTGGCAGGGCGTTGTCGTAGAGCCTGTTCAGTTCCTTGGCTGCGGCGTATCCGGCGTGGTGCATGAGTAGCCGTATCTAGATTTGGTAATCCTTGAACAATTCCCCTACCGCTTGCTTGCGAGCCCTGATCTGTTCTTCCAATTGTTCAAAATACCGTGGCGTTGCCAAATCCGAAGTTCTCGGCAAGGACTTCCAGCTCGTCCCAACGGAGTTTGTAGATCGAGCTGGTGGTGACCCCTGGATTGGTAGGCGTCCTCCTCCCGGAAAATGTTTTCGACGAATTCCGGGTTGTCCTCTCGCCAGTTGGTAGTGGCACTGACTTACGTTGGGTTGGTCCTGGTACCACTTTCGTTTGACGGTTGTAAGCCCAGCAGCACTCGGGATCGCTGCCACGACATTTGCCTTGCTGACGAAATCAAGCCGCCTAGTCTCCTTCGGCAACTTGGGTCTTTACTCGTCAGGGTCCGTAGGTTCTCGGAGTTTCCTTAAAGTCGCCTTAAAGTTCCCAAAATTCCCTGCCCTTGGGCGCTTATCCGGCGGCCGCCTGGGCATACACACCTGTCCAGGTCCTCTCGGGAAGATGGGTCGGTGGGAAGGACTCGAGCCTGTGGCTGCGAATGTCTCCATCGCGAGTCGTTTTTTCCCATTATTGCGGAGGGCCCTCCTTAACTGGGAGGGAACCTTTGAAAAACCACTAGGCAGGGGGAAATGTTGATGAGATAATTTTTGTTGGTTTTGGTTACACTACTCGACAAAATCGAACTTTTTTTTTCCTCAAGGATCCAAACCGACTTTTTCTGATAGATATGGGGATTTAAAATTTTTTAAAGAATTATGGTTTTTTTTCTATGGGCAGAACTTTTTTTTTAAGAATTTTTGAAGTCTGGTTTTTTTTTTTAGCTTTTTTCAGAGGTAGCGATAGTTTTTTCACATAACTCTAGTATCTTACGTTGTTTGTAAAGAACTTTGTTATTTTGAAAAGATAATTAAAACAGCTACAAGGTAGGCCCAAACACTTGTGATTTTAGCTTACCGTCTGGGAAATATAAAGCATTGAAATGCAAAAAATGATTTTTGTGCGGTATTTTTTACGAAATTTTGACTTTGAAAACTCAGGAAAAGTCGAAAAAAAATTATATCTTCCTTTTTTGTGTATAGGTGCGTTAATTTGGCGTCGTTTAAGGTATCGCTCATTAAAATCTATGGAGAGACTTTGGAGCTAAAATTCGTTAACCAAACCTAAAATATGGAAAAAATGCACAAAAAATACCTTTTTGAAGGCGGCGGGCCCAACTGCCAATTGGGAACAAAGCAAACGAAAAAGGGTTGTACATTTGGTACCTGTTCGCGTTCCTTTGGTATGAAATGTTGTTGACAGTTACTTTTTTCGTTATCAGAGGTAGGATACCTATTCAGGTCAAATATTTCCTTTATATTCTCACAAGTGCAGGTCCACAAAAATTGGATCTTTCTTTCGTTGTGCCCAATCTGAGGTATGGGTACCTGTTCAGGTCAAATGTTGACCTTTATTTTTACACAAATTAGACGTTTGTCGCTTCTACCTATTCATATTTCAATTAAACCAAAGTAGAAATACCTGAGATATAGAATTTCATTCCCTAACCCATACAACAATCAGTAATTTTTAGACTTTTTAGTCAATTCTAAGGATATACAAACTTTTTATTTTTTACTGCTTGTTACTGTTCATAAAATAATTTAAGTTTTCTGGCTGTCTTCCTTTGTCACTCCAATCAGATTCCCTTATGAGAGTCCACACATAGTCGCCCATCATGTTTTCATTCCAAACACCTTGATAACGTTGTTCCATAGCCTTTAATTGTTGGTGAAATCTCTCTCCGTGTTCATCACTAACGTCCCCTAGGTTTGTCGGAAAAAAGTCCAAGTGGGAGTGTAGGAAATGGATTTTTAGTGACATGTTGGCTCCAATTTTTTCATAATTCTCAATTAGGTCTTGAAAGATATTAACGTAATCATCACTCTTGCTGTTGCCAAGAAAATTTGCTACTACCATTCGGAATGAGTTCCAAGCTGCTTTTTCATTCGTAGATAAAATATTTTCAAATCCATCATCTATTAGTAGTTTTCGAATTTGGGGGCCATCAAATACTCCTTCTTTCACTTTTGCCAGCGACAGACGTGGAAAAACAGTTTTTAGGTAACTCGTCGATTCACCTTCCTTATCCAGTGCTTTAACAAAATTTTTCATTAGTCCCAGCTTAATGTGTAATGGTGGTAAAATAACGTCTTCAAACTTCACGAGAGCTGCATTCTTTACATTGTAATTTTCCAAAGTATGTTCCTCCCCGTTTTGGCCAGAGTTTTGTTGAATAATGCTGTTCTCTAGCTCTACTATCCCATAGGCACAGGAAGCAGCAGTGTTTTGTGTAACCACCTTGCAATCCCGTTAACATGGCTACAACCTTCAAGTCACACGCGACCTTCCACTGGTGTTTTTTATATTTTATGTTTACAAACAACTTAGCCACTGTTTGATATGTTTCCTTCATATTAACAGCATGGGCGATAAGAACAGACGGCTTTTGGTTTCCATTATGTAGCAAAACAGCCTTTAAACTTTACTTACTGCTGTCAACAAATAACCTCCAATCTTTTGGGTCGTACGCTTCACCAAGTTGCTTGAAGAGTCCGAAAATGTCGTGGCAAACGCACATGTCATCCTTCGTCATATAAAATTGTGCGTGAACCAAATGACGCGTCCGGAAATGAGTTATTTTGACACCTTCCTTCAATAAACGGGCATCCTTTAAAAAAGATCCAAGCAGCTCGGATTTATTTTTAGGAAGATCCAGGATCCTCACCAAATCGTTCAATTGTTCCTGTGAAATAGGATTGCAAAATTGCCATTCTCCTGAATAGTTATTGCTTGAATCCGTTGTTCCATTCGACGAGGAAGATACCTCTCCTTTTTGGCGTTTTAGGGGCGGTATTTCCTCGGAAGGAGCAGGAAGGGTAAAGCCGAAGCCAGATTGTTTCGGGTAAACTATTTTCAAGTGTTTCCCAATTCCAGTTTTCTTTACTGAACAAAAGAAACATTCGGCGCCGTGAATATCTGTTTTTTTCCACATCATTGGACTACCAAAGTTAAATTGTTTTCTAAAAAAAATTGTACGAAAAAAATAATGTTTAGAATTTTGGGAAAAGTTAATAGTTTTGTGGATTAGAGTTACTTACTTTTCGTCGTAATCATATGCTGTTAAATTCAATCTACACATTTGACATATACAGCTTGGTGCCCACTCTTCAACAAAACTTTCGGGTTTGATTTTAAAGTTTTCTTCATACTGTTTTTGGAGAGTTTCGGTAAAAGCGATTTTTATTTCGTTGATCATCATGTACTTACCACATATGTAGCAAAATGAGTCTGCTTGGAAAGCACATGCAAATGATCGGCCAGAGGTATCCATGACAATTGATTTTAATTAATTGCAAGATGTTTTGGTAAACACACGATCGTATTCTGAGGGAAGTCAAAACTACACTAAGGCACAGACATTATAGGCACAGAGTTATATATCCATGACTATGAATAGGTAGAAGCGACAAACGTCTAATTTGTGTAAAAATAAAGGTCAACATTTGACCTGAACAGGTACCCATACCTCAGATTGGGCACAACGAAAGAAAGATCCAATTTTTGTGGACCTGCACTTGTGAGAATATAAAGGAAATATTTGACCTGAATAGGTATCCTACCTCTGATAACGAAAAAAGTAACTGTCAACAACATTTCATACCAAAGGAACGCGAACAGGTACCAAATGTACAACCCTTTTTCGTTTGCTTTGTTCCCAATTGGCAGTTGGGCCCGCCGCCTTCAAAAAGGTATTTGTGCATTTTTTCCATATTTTAGGTTTGGTTAACGAATTTTAGCTCCAAAGTCTCTCCATAGATTTTAATGAGCGATACCTTAAACGACGCCAAATTAACGCACCTATACACAAAAAAGGGGGACACAAGATATAATTTTTTTTCGACTTTTCCTGAGTTTTCAAAGTCAAAATTTCGTAAAAAATACCGCACAAAAATCATCATTTTTGCATTTCAATGCTTTATATTTCCCAGACGGTAAGCTGTAATCACAAAGTGTTTGGGCTTAACTTCTAGCTGTTTTAATTATCTTTTCAAAATAGCAAAGTTCTTTACAACCAGACGTAAGATACTAAAGTTATGTGAAAAAAACTATCGCTACCTCTGAAAAAAGCTAAAAAAAAAATACCAGATTTAAAAAATTATGCAAAAAAAAGTTCTGCCATAGAAAAAAAAAAAAATATCATCAAACCATTTCTAAGCCCCAAATCTTTAATAAAAAGTTGGTTTTGTTCCTTGAGGAAAAATCGTGTTGAGTAGTGTTATTATTAATGCTTTTATTCGTTTTACTTGTTTACAATTCGAGACCTGCTGGTCTTGCTAGATGTGCTGTGGGCTGGTGGACTGCTCGGTGTATCGGTGTGTCTTGCTTTCGGGCTGATGGACTGCCTAGTGCAGTGTCTTGTGTTCGTGCTGATGGACTGCCTAGTGCAGTGTCTTGGGTTTGTGACTGCCTAGTGCAGACTCTTGGGTTCGGGCTGATGGACTGCCTAGTGCAGTGTCTTGGGTTTGTGACTGCCTAGTGCAGGCTCTTGGGTTCGGGCTGATGGACTGCCTAGTGCAGTGTCTTGGGTTTGGGCTGATGGACTGCCTGCTGATTTGGCCGAGCTTGGGCTTTTTAAGCAGCTGGCGATCGCACCTGTCTTTGACCCGGCAATGTTTATTGCTAACTTATGCTTATTGGGTGACAATAATTGTGGTAAGTGGGTCGAAGGTGGGTGCTTCGTTGACAATTGTTAGTGGGTCAGTGTGGTTTGTAGACGTCTCACACTTCACACCAAGGGGGGAGGAGTTACCATCTCTACTTCCCCAAGATGGCCCACCTACTGCTTACTGTCCACCGTAACCAATGTCCACTGTACTGGATATGACCCGGAAGCCGAGAAGAGACAGAACAAGGAAGGAGAGACAAGGAAAGAGAGACAAGGAGAGGGAGAGATAGGGATCGACATATAGCAGGCTTATTTAAAAAGAGCAAACACAGAATAAAGCATTATACTTTTAACACTAAAACGATACAGATGTCCTGTGTTTCGGGAAAAGAACCCTTGATTATTTGCCCTAGCAAATAACGGTAATAATTACGCTCCCATAAATCCGTCTGGATACATAACTCGCGCCCTTTGGGTTGCCATCAAACACCAAGCCAACTGCAATTATGAATACCCCCATACAATGAACGAATATGTATAATAAACGGTTATTATTTGATTATAATTCATAATCGACTTCATATTAGAATAATTCCATGAGGGTATTAAAGGTGCGTGAATTTGACAAGTAATTTGAAATAAAAGCCAATTCTAAAAAATCAAAATAGATATATAATATGATGCATATCCCAGCCTGAAATAGGCATCTTACAATATGTATGGATCGTAAAAACAGGTCTCTGAAAAATATATTGTAAGATACCTATTTCAGGCTGGGATATGCATCAGCCTGTCCAGGGTCCTCTACAAGAAATTTGTAGCTCTGCAGGAACTTTTAGGTTCGGGGCGGACCTTGAAATGACCGAAAGAGCAGTAGGCAGTGGGAAAATTGATAACGCGTTAATTTCTGTTGGATTTGGTTATTATTAATGCTTTTATTCGTTTTACTTGTTTACAATTCGAGACCTGCTGGTCTTGCTAGATGTGCTGTGGGCTGGTGGACTGCTCGGTGTATCGGTGTGTCTTGTTTTCGGGCTGATGGACTGCCTAGTGCAGTGTCTTGTGTTCGGGCTGATGGACTGCCTAGTGCAGTGTCTTGGGTTTGTGACTGCCTAGTGCAGACTTTTGGGTTCGGGCTGATGGACTGCCTAGTGCAGTGTCTTGGGTTTGGGCTGATGGACTGCCTGCTGACTTGGCCGACCTTGGGCTTTTTAAGCAGCTGGCGATCGCACCTGTCTTTGACCCGGAAATAATTGTTTATTGCTAACTTATGCTTATTGGGTGACAATAATTGTGGTAAGTGGGTCGAAACTACGTTATTTGTTGACAATTGTTAGTGGGTCCGTGTGGTTTTGCTGAGACTGCATCGCGGAAGGTGCGGGCTGTAGTTGAGAATTGAGTTTCGAAATGAGGTTTTGCTAACTCTGCATCGCGGAAGGTGATAGCTGAGTGGTAAGTCGATGACTTGAGGCCGAGTGGTTGCGAAGTTCGCCCTGAAGTGGGGGACCTAGAATTTTAGTGCTGTCTTCGCTGATTGCGAAATAATGCAAAAGGTGGGTTGTTTTAAATTGATGTGTGGACAGGAATGGGTAGAGTTGTTGATCGAGAGTTCTTAATTTTAGTAATTGCGTGCGATGCTTAAGACTATTTTATTTCCCGGAGGTGCTGACACACCGTTATTTGTGGATACCGGGGTTAAGCCATGGTTCGTTGGCTCTGTGTATATCAGTTTGAATATGGTCTCCGACCAGAGTGGATGCGCTGACACTCCGCTGTTTTCGACGAGCCATGGCTAGAACCATTGTTCGTTACAATATGCAACGAAGTCGAAAATTGCACAATATTTATGTACATATGTATACATTTAATTTAGTATATACATGTCTAAAATAGGGAAATTCAGTTCAAGTAGTAACAAATTATAGAGCCCACACAAAAGCACAGTATGTGCGAATAGAATAGAAATTTTAGAATAGTTTTTCTAAATTTATTTTAATGCGAAAACAAAGAAAAAAACCGAGTTTGGTGGCTGCAAATTTTATATATTAATAACGACACGGAGGGAGACTAAAAAGGGACGTGCGCTCGAATTCAATAATCTATATCGACCCTTTTCTTTTCTCGTTATAAAATATTCTTAAGCCCAACTCATCTAGGGCGGCGAAGCGAGTCGAATTCGCCAAGAGCGAGAGAGCTTCGCTCCCGCTTCGCCCTAAACTATCTTACACTAGACTTCAAATTTCTCCAAATAAAAACATTGCGTCTTGACGCGACACCGGCCCCGTTGAAGGCCTGTGGGACTTCAACACATCGGCAGAAGCGCCAATTTATGGATCGGCCTCCTGTAGACCGCTCCGCTGCTCGTCCTGAGGTCGACCACCCTGACCTTTCCGTCCTGCCCGGCGTGTGTTGCGACGACCCTTCCGAGGAGCCTCTGCGACGATGACGAGGTCGCCTTCCTCGACGTTGGGCTGCTCCTGGTGCCACTTGCATCTTATTTGCAAGCCCAGCACATACTCCCGGGACCATCGCTGCCAAAACATTTGCCTGGCTGACGAGACAAGCCGCCATCGCCTTAAGCAACTCAGACCCTCCTGGTCCGGGGTCCGGGGTGCTGGGGGTGCGATGAGCGGCCCGCCTGTCAGCAGGTGCCCGGGAGTCAGGGCGTCTCCGTCGCTTGGGTCGGGGCTTATTGATCCCAGAGGGCGCGAGTTTAGCACCGCCTCGATGCCCACCATCACGCTCTCCAGCTCCTCGGCGGTGAAGAGCGCGCTTCCGGCCGACCTCAGCAGGAGGTTTTTGGCCGACTTCACTCCTGCTTCCCACAGTCCGCCCATGTGCGGAGTTCGAGGTGGCAGGAAGGCGAACTCGCAGCCGCTTTTCGCTGCGAACTCTCGAATTGAGTCCGCTTCCGTCTCCAGCGTCCTAATCAGTTCGTCGAAGTGGCGACTTGCTCCGACGAAATTTGTCGCGTTGTCGCAGTTCACGCGGAGCGGACATCCTCGACGACCAACGAACCTTTGAAAAGCCAATAAGAAGGAGTTAGTCGTTAGATCGGAGACAATTTCTAGATGAACCGCCTTGGACGCAAAACAGACAAATAACGCTATGTAGGTCTTATAAGGGGGCCTACCACGAATTTTTAGTGTCGTATAGACTGGGCCACAAAAATCAACGCCACATACTGCGAATGGGCGGAGAGTACGGAGCCGGTCTGCAGGTAGATTTCCCATCATTTGGGTCTGGAGGCGAGGCTTGCATTTAAAGCAGCGAATGCACGACCTGACCATTGCCCTGCAGACCTCCTGAGCGTTTACTATCTAAACACGCTGCCTAAGGATGCTCACAAGTGCTCGTGGGCCGGCATGAAAAGTCGTTTGATGCAGATAGCGAACATAGGTCTGCACAAACTGCGAGCGTTTTGTCAACAGCAAAGGAAACTTGGCATGGTATGACATAGGAGCGTTAACTAGTCGCCCCCCAACTCGCAACAACGAAAAGGAGCACCAAGTCCCCATTTCTTCGTTGATGAAGGGATTCAATCGCTGAAGACTGGGGCCTAACCTGGTGCCTTTACGAACCCTTTCGATCTCTTCCTGATACTCATTTTTTGGATCAGCTCGACAATTTTGTGAAAAGCCTCATCGTACTCTACTGGTGACGGACTGACTTCAAATTTAAGACTTTTGTCTTTACATTTTCGGATGAAGCGGAACACGTAAACGAACACTCTTAGCAGCTTGAGGTGTGACGAGTATCCCTCGATAATTTCCACTAAATCATTTGATTTAGCGGCCACGGTCAGTCCGACCGCTGTCTTTCTGGTTTCCAGCTTCAGCTCTTCCTCAGAAAGCTCGAAGTGGGGATTTCTGGGCCAGCTCTCTTCTTCTTCCTTCAAAAACGCTGGTCCACTAAACCAGATCGACTGCGAAATCTCCTCAATGTCACAACCTCTCGAAACTATGTCTACTGGGTTCTGTTTAGTTGGAACATGCCGCCACGTAGCATCATCTGACCACTCCTGAATCTCAGCTACTCGGTTCGCAACGAATGTTGATAACGACGAAGGGTGGGATCGGATCCAATGAAGGGTCACTTCCGAATCCGACCAACATACCATTCGTTCAATAGGCACCTCGAGTAGCGATTTGAGTCGGTGACAGAGATCTGCGAGAAGGTGAGCGGCACATAACTCAAGCCTTGGAAGCGTTTTCGTCTTGAGCGGCGCTACTTTCGACTTTGCGGTCAACAACGAGACCTTGAAACCTTCTGCAGTCTTACTACGGATATAGACGCATGCTCCATAAGCTCTCATGGAGGCGTCGGCAAAGGCATGTACTTGTATCGGTGACATGGGATCAGTATGCACAAAGCGAGGTATGGCAATCTTCTCCAGCTGACCCAAGGATTCTTTTAGAAAGTTCCAAGAGGTTTCCAGATTCATTGGAATTGACTCATCCCAATCTAGTTTGTTAAGCCACAGCTAATGCAGTAGGATCTTTCCCTTGATTACCAAGGGGCTTAACAAACCAAGGGGGTCAAACAGCTTTGATGTCACCGATAATATGTTCCGTTTTGTCGCTCGGAGACCCATGACTTAACTGTCAATTTGAAACCTAAAGACGTCTTCATGCGGTAGCCACGATATTCCCAACGTCTTGGTTGACTCCGAGTCCGAGATCGTTATCGGTTTAACTGTGCTCTCGGATGCTGAGACTTTAGGTGAGTTCGAGAG
The DNA here is from genome assembly GCF_018151105.1 of Drosophila obscura. Lineage (NCBI taxonomy): Eukaryota > Metazoa > Arthropoda > Insecta > Diptera > Drosophilidae > Drosophila > Drosophila obscura. The sequence continues at coordinate 453,796 of NW_024542793.1, read as the reverse complement.
TTCTGTGGGTCAGCTCAAACCCTGCGGTTTGAAGAACCTGAGCCACATCAGACTTAATTGTCTTTAACTCCTCCACGCAACCAGCACCAGTCAACATATCATCGACATAAAAGTCGGACCCGATAACTTTAGCAGCCTTTGGGAATGAGAGCTTTGCAGACTCACTCAACCTTTTCAAACACCGAATAGTCAAAAATGGGGCAGGTCCAGTCCCATATGTTACAGTGTTGAGCTGGTATATTCTCAAGGACTCAGATGGGTCTCTTCTCCACACAATCAACTGAAACTGCCTGTCTGCTTCATTCACCATCACTTGGCGATACATCTTTTTTACATCGGCAGTCAGGGCGAACCTGTGCAGACGGAAGCAAAGCAGCGTTGAGTATAACTCCTCTTGAATAATCGGTCCGACCATCAGAATGTCATTCAAGGCCACCTGAGATGACGTCTTCGACGACGCATCGAACACGACGCGAAGCTTCGTGGACGTACTTTGGGGCCGAAGGACACACTGATGTGGAATTACGTAGTGTGGAGCAGAAGGATAGGTATTGTCAGTCGGCGACATATGACCTAAGGAGAGGTACTCTTCCATGAATTCCAAGTAAAACCGCCGTTTAGCAATCTCGAAGGATTTGCCTAAGCAATTTGGATCGGATTTAAACGGCAGCCGTACTTCAAACCGACCTGAAGGCAAGACTTGAGTAGTCTTTCTATAATGCTCCTCACATAACTTGTGTTCAGGAGTTAAAGGCTTTTTAGAAGATGGCAATTCTTCTAGTGACCAAAACTTTTGTAGTGTGTTGTCGATAGACACCACTGACTCTTCTCGACAACTCAGACAGTTCCTCGCTTCCTGGGTGACAGTCACCTTTGGACTGTATCTTCCAGACACAATCCAACCGAGAAGCGTTTTCTGCAGAGTTGGATAGTCAGGACCTTGTCTAATTTGACCAACCGATAAGAGTTCGAAAAATGACTCTGCACCTATCAACATATCTATTCTTTGTGGCTTGTAGAAATATGGGTCTGCAAGAGGTAGGTTCTTCGGGATTTTCCAGTCACTCACATTAAGTGCGTGATCAGGGTGGTATCCCGATTGACTTCAGAATCCAGAAATCGACCGAGAACTCACTACCATTGATTCGCGACTTCACCACCGTGTGTATCTTTTTCTTGACTTGTGAATTAGATTCTCCAATTCCAAGCAAGTTGATGCACGACTCCTCCCTACGGATCAGTAAGCTCTGTGCCAGGTCCTCAGTTATGAAGTTAGTTTGTGACCCAGAGTCAAGCAGTGCTCGGGCCAAAACATACTCTCCATTTTTAGTTCGGACGCTTACGATCGACGTTGCCAGAATTACTCTATCCAAAGCTGTCGCATGGAGTGCATGCGAAGTGGAAGGGTTACTCTGACTAGGAGGGGGAGAAGAATTCTCTGGGGGTGATGGTAACGCTAAACTTTTATCCACAACTGTGTACCTATGCAATAAGGCATGATGTGAGCGCGCACACACTCGACACTTGCCAGCTTTCCATCGTACCACAGTGTGTCCTTGTTGCAGACAGTTGATGCAAAGCGATGCCGATTTGACAAACTCGAATCTTTGCATCACTGCAAGCCGCGCAAATGGACTGCAAGTAGTCAACAAATGGTCTTTTGCATTGCAGTAACTACATTGTTGGTTTTTAGCATTCGCAGTAGAGCACGCGAATGAGCTCCGATTGTGAGGCTTGCTTGGCACAGCTTTCTGCTCCTGCTTTGGTTTTGCCGATTCTTCGGCCGAAAGATGCTGATATCTGCGATTAAGCATTTTTTCGCAGTCAGCCCAAAGCGGCAGCTTCTCATAATCGAGCTGTTCTTCCCATTTTTGTTTGGTCACAGGATCGACTCTGTTCAAGACGAGATGAATAAGCATTGCATTCGAGATCTTTTGGTCATCGCCTATCACAACAAGGAACCATATATCGATGAAGTGGTATCGATTAGGTTCCTTAAGGACGATGCAGATTGCTGGGTCATTTTGGGAAGACTAAATAGGGAAGCAATATGGTTCTTAAAGATCAGACATTCGTTATCATAGACCCGTTTTAAGCTAGCCATGGCTTTCTCATAATTACTCTCGGTTACTTGGAACGCCCTTACCGTTCCCAACGCTTCACCAGAGAGGCATGAAAGCAAATTTCCGAATATTTTCCACTAAACTGTGGCAGAGCTAACTTCGGAAGTCGAGCACGAGTTGGGGCAACAGAAGCTGATACTGAAGGCATTGTATCACTGTCTTCAAGGCGTCGATAAGCGACATTATCTTTGCCTTGGTTACAATCGAGAGTTCTTCCAACTCGGCTCCAAAGAAATCATCACTATCTATTTCTTCGATTGATTCTTGAAATTGGCTTGCCTTGGCTATAGTTGCTTTCAGTACGTCGAGTCTGCACTCGAGCTCTGTCAACTGCAGCGGAATCTCCCCAGCTTCCATCCGGTCCGCTAGTCGGCGAATGCCTTTGACACGGGAGCTGAGCTTCTTTTTCAGCTCTTCAAGAATAGGCTTATGATCTGATTTAGGATTCATCTTGACTCTCGATACTTAAGTTAATCACTAAGCAGGGCTTTTCTCACGATAATATTATTTGCTGCGGCGCAAATTGTCGAAACAGGAAGGTGTACCGAAATTAGGTCGAAAACAATATACCCGGCGACTAGAGGGTATCGCACCGCTTAGCGATCGGTTTAATACGGACCTAGGGTGTTAAAGCCAAATGAGGCGAAAAATCGATATACCCGACGATTAAAGGGTATCGAGGCACTTGGCGATCTGTTGGCGCAGGCGTGCCAACACAAAACACACAAGAACAACAACAAACAGCAACGGTGACAAGCGAAAACGAAAAGGAAAATTCACCGCTGCAGCTATGAACATATGCACATGTGTGTGTGTCTAAACTGTGTTGGCGCTTGTATATGCTGAGCCTGGCTGACCGACCAATAGACACCCAATTGAATTGCGAGGCACGCTTTGACAAATTAACAGTTGGATCCTTTGCACCAATACTATATACCCGACGATTACAGGGTAGCGCGTCGCTTGGCGAACGGTTTGACTTAAACGCGCCAAACGAAAGAACAGATCAACAACAACGACGGTAAGCAACGGTGACGAGCAAAAGCGAGAACGAAAATTCACCGCTGCAGCTGCTACGTTGGTATGCGTGCGCTTGGCCAATGACCCAACTATATATTTGCGCAACGAAAACGAGAAAGGGGGAAAGGGGCGACAGTGATTGCAATTGAAAGCGAGGTGCACTTATTTTAGCACAAGACAGTAACTACGAGATTTTAATGATTTTGTCTTTACTCGAGCTTTCAATTTTTTGCACAAATACCTCTAGTATGTATGTAAGAGATCCTGGGAATTCCACTTTCCTTGGCAGGTGGCAAATGTCTTTTGGAATGGATATCCCTCGGTGGTTGAGATCGCTAGGTATTTTTGTTGTATGTTTGTTAGCCGTCCGTCGCGGTAGTTTTAGGTGTGTTATTTGGGGGGTTGATCTTGCATACACACGCGACGCGGGCAGGTGTATATTATATACACTTAAATATTCAATATGATTTACATATATTTTGTTCACCACTCGTGTCACTGTCACTTTCTGCCTTTTTTGCTATATTAATTTGCGAGTCCACCCGGGGGAATTTTAGATTTTAGAATAGTTTTTCTAAATTTATTTTAATGCGAAAACAAAGAAAAAAACCGAGTTTGGTGGCTGCAAATTTTATATATTAATAACGACACGGAGGGAGACTAAAAAGGGACGTGCGCTCGAATTCAATAATCTTTATCGACCCTTTTCTTTTCTCGTTATAAAATATTCTTAAGCCTAACTTATCTAGGGTGGCGAAGCGGGGCGAATTCGCCAAGAGCGAGGGAGAGCTTTATTGCGCTCCCGCTTCGCCCTAAACTATCTTACACTAGACTTCAAATTTTCTCCAAATAAAAACATTGCGTCTTGACGTGACACATGGCACACACACATTTACGTAACCTGGAAACTAAACTCAACACAAACTCAAAAAGGTTTAGGAAAATAAAAATTGATAAATATTTTGTCGTGTCTGGTTTACACACATCCATTTGCAGTGCTCAGCTTGCTTTCGCTTCCCGCTATGAGTCATACATGCCGAACGGCTCAGCTCCCGACCCGAATGGCCTGGCTCCCGACCTGGGAGCTGGGACAGAAAACTCAGCTGCGACATATTCGGTGTATGAACTGGCACATCTATATATGTGCCATCTGTATGGTTAGTTTGCAAAATCTGAATCAGATCGGATTATTATTATAGCCAGAATGAAGAAATTCATTTTCAGTTTCTAACCCACCCCATTCCAGTGGTGCAGCGCAACCCTTTCTCAAAACTTCCTTACAGTGCAATGCACTCGAAGGGAGCATTTTGTCTCTCCTCTTTGTCTCCCATACATATATTATTTTAATTTTTGCTAGTGATTTATTTATTTTACCATAACACATTTTTATATTTAGTTGACTAAGCTCAATAATATGGCTGAACTTCGCTTTATCCAATAATCAGCTTTCTCACTACCCGACTTTAAATCCACTGCTATAACAAAGGATCCAGATCGTATTGGATAATAATAGGCTGGACACTGGTAAATTCCTCTTGAACGCTTTTTAAGATTTTCAACTGGTTTAAAGTGTATTACAGGTAACGGGCTGATCAATTCCATGGGAAGTGGATCTTGCAGGCATTGATTTTTCCTAAGCCATCCAGCTCCCTCCAGAAACAAATTTCGTATATACACTCCACCACCCTCACGAATTATTCGAGCGGCAGCTGCATCTTCTTCAACAAATACATAAAACTCCCAAGACAATTCATCAATAGGCGTCTTGGTAGAGCGAGCTGAAGTTTGTAATACTGCCGTAACAAATCCGGTAGGAAAAGTGTAGGCTGCTAACCAAAAAAGAGTTGGTGAGCGGAGGGTTTTAGCCCATGTGTTGAAGTGGGCTACACGAAGTGTTAAATCCCGTGCCCAAGCAGCTAATGGCTTTAGAGAATTGTAAGCTGTGTAAATTAACGTTGTTTAAATTGAACCTTTTTAAGTAATAGATTACATCTATGTTATAATATATATTACCTTTTAACCATTGTAATGGAACGCGGCCCTCAGCAACCGCTATATATATATCCTCCAAGTCAGAGCTCATTACTACCAATCCCTGTATTCCCCTCCGTAAGTCACGCAAATGTGTGCACATTTCGCGTATAAGAGTATTATAGCGTTCAATTTCCTGAAGTAATACTACCTCTAGAGGAGTTCGATTTATTCCAATTATCTTTGCAGTTTGTTCATAATTTATCTCTTCAGGTGTACTCATCAATATTTCTTTAGCTAAATCAGAAACTTTATCCTCTGAATTTTCACTACCTCCAGAGCCTGCTGTTTGTACCTGCATTGAGAGGAGTGTCTCAAAAAGCATTCGCGTTTCACCTATAAGTGACGCAATGTCTGCATTCGAATGCTGACCAAAAGCTTCAGGCTTATCAAAATTAGGAAACATTTGTATTTGGTCTAGGTATGTCTGTACATCACCATCATCAGGTATAAAATAATTGGTCAAGGCGGAAAGCCTATAAATAATTAAATTAAATTAAATGTTTACTATATAGTTATGATGTTATGATATTAGAGTTCTCTTACCGAAACTTTCGAGATTGTAGTGCTTGATCGCAGTAGAATTGATTAATATAGGTAGTAAGTAGTCGACGGTCCCAATCGTCGGTAACGTGTCCTCCGTAGTTAACGCCAGCAATAAGATACTTTAATGCACCCCAAGGAGTTTCTTCATACTCATTTAAGTATAAGAGGAGTAATATTTCAGAGACTTCAAAGTCTGAGTCATTGAAACTATATATAACATTCCAACCGAGTTGTAAAAATTTTTTACGCTCGAGTAATATAGTATGGAAAAAACATAACGCGAAAAGCAGTTTTTTATATTTACTGGAGTCATTACATGTATCCATATTAACTTCATTAACATTATTATATAGACGTTTCATATTTGCTTTTATTCCACGAGGCGGCTCCGTCGTCATTTTAATACTTGTTTGAAGAATTGATATGGGGAAGTCTGGATGAGGGCTTGAACTCAGCCAAAGACGAAATTTTTTATGTAATTTCATGGATTGCATTGTATTTATCATTTTGTCAAGAGTAGGCATCCAACTCAAAGCTAAATGACAGTTTGCTAAAAATACCCAATTACCATCTCGTATGCCATCCATAATAAGCTTCGTTGCAACAGGAGCTTGACCTTGACCCAAGCTAAGTGAATACATGCGCTGTGCCATTTTAACAGATTCTGATAATGTTATAAGTGATTGTGCAGGATCAACCCCTGCCGATAGTACAAATATAAGTGGTGTCTGTGAAATAGATTCCTCGAAAGTAGCTTTGAGATCTAGAACGGGCGGATCTACATATCGGGGTCCAAGCTTAGTAATAATAAATTGAGTCATACAAAACGAAATACGATCTGGTCGTAATGAGCGTAAAACGCAAATCTTTTGAAAGTCGGTGAGCTTATCATTCCACTCGCCAACAAGATCCTCTTGTTCTGGAAAGGTCGTCGCGTACCAAGCTATTGAAAAATCAATATCATTAAAAACAAAAATCAATCACCCATGCTCCATATTTAGAAAACGATTAAAATTAGATTTTTGAATTTTCATATGAAATGAAATTGTTGTACTCCGGCTTTCAAAATATGTTCTATAGCTTTCACCCGGAAGTCGATTTTTCTGGCATAAAGTCGAAATTTTAATCCGAATGTACAGTATTTTTGCTTTCCAAGTGAGAGCCAAAAATAATATACCCTCGAAATTGTAATGTGCGGAATTAATAGGTGTGATATAGTATGTACCGATGTGGCTGGTACATACAATTCGGATGGTCGTACACCCAGAGTATAGCAGGATTTCGGAACGTGTACCTCTAGCTATGATCTGACTAGCTCGCCGGAATGTCGTGGGATCTTCCTACTCCCCTATGTGCCATACAAACACATTTGCACAGATATTTTAGGTACACGAGATTCAACGTTCAGAAGGAACGTTCAAACTATAATAATAAAAGCTTCGAAATGACAATGAATGGATTAGGGGACTACCGACAAATAGTATGGCTATATTCCGTTAATGTCGGGGAAATCAGATGACATTGACCCCTTTCTCTACCCTCCCTACCTTTTGTATACCTTCTAACTGACGGCATACCCTTAGAAGGTGTACTTCTCTACAGTAATTCGGACTCGATCATGCTCTACTTAGGACAAACGCAACAGATTTAATATTTCATTTATGTCTATTAATATTCATTTAATAATTCAATATTATCGGGGTTTGATTTCATGTCCTTCTCCAAAAGCATAGGTTTTGTTTCCAAAACAATATATATATATAGAGTAGCAAAAGAGTAGGTTAAGAGAAACTTATAATTAGTTCTATGCATACATATATATATATATATATACATATATATATGGCTAACATCGGGGCAAAGAATATGACTTAAAAAGATTAAGAGAATAAATCAGAGAAAAAAAAAATACAAAAGAAATTATAATATTGTTACCGTAAGAATGAAAGGTCGAAAGAATGGTTACAAATCGAATCGCTTTTCAGATAATTTACACAAAAATATAGAAATAGAAGTTTCCAAGACATGGGTACATTATGAACCATCAGGTGAAACTTTCGTTTAAGACAGTTCGTTTACTTACTCATACTTTAATAAAAAAAAAAAAACTGTCCAGCGCATCCGTTGAGCTCAAGGGGCGACGCGAAAACATATTCTGAAGAAAAGAGAAATTATAATTATGCAGGTCTTGGCTCCTAATTCAAATTAAATGAATACTTCATTCTTTTCATACCCGTTCAACGTTGATTTGTAACTTACAAAAGGGATTTTCTTTCTATCGTTTCTCTTTCATTCGGGCTAAATCCTCGTTACAGATAACTACTTATATAGGTTTTATTTTATTTTATATCTAGATAATAAAGAACTAATGTAATCCTTAAGAAGGGATTACTACTAATTGAGAAAAGAATGTACTGTCTAAAAATCGAGATCTACAGTTTTATATTATCTCATGGCTCTTCCATTTACAATATTTTTCTGCACGGAAACATCGTCTATTTGCACGGTTTGAAAAGTACTATGACTGTCGTGGAGAACCTTCCGCTGAAAGCTTTGGCTGCACGCTTAATACACAAAAGAGTAGGGTGACGAGGGTGGCTTATGGATTTCTTCAAATTCACATGTACATCGTTCTATTAGTTTTACCCAATCTCCTCTCCTACTTTATATCTGCATATAGCTATTCATAAAAGTATTTATTCAACTAGTCGGTCTCTTCACTTTAGTAATTTTTCTTCTTTGGGTCGTTTTCGTTGGTATATTTCGCGGACGATGATATGTAAGGTTCCTGGAGTTCCTGGGGAGATCCGAGGTCTCTCCCAACGCTACCAGAACGGTCGAGGTACTTTGCTGCTCCCGTTTCTTTTTGATGTATCGGGTATCACTCACTATGGAGAAAATTAGTAAGATTTCCAGCCCTAAGACATGAAACGGTTAGAACGGTTTCACTCATGAAACATTCAACTACCTTTTATCTTCCGTGACACACAAAGAATCGATTCCGGTCACTAGAACTATGACCGCCTTTGCACGTGTCTTATTAGGTATATGCTTGCACAGATTCACTCCGATATTACTTTGTTGAAAGACACTACTGATCCACTGCAGCTTCGCTTTGGTTATGATTCATCTAAAAACCTTCGCTACTAACATTAGCTCTTACTGGGACTGTCGGAACTTTACCTTCCACAAACAACGGAGTAATCGTACGATGCTAGGCAAAGCTTACGCCGAGCTACTACGACTAACGGAGTAATCATACGATGCTATGCAAAGCTTACGCAGATCTACTTCGACTAACGGAGTAATCATACGATTCTGAACAAAGCTTTTGGCATACCTAAATTCCGCCGATCCACACTGCTTCGCTATGCCCAAACCTAAACTTTTCAATTAAAGCTTTAACTAGTTATTCTGCCATAATTACTCTCCTCTCTTAATTGTAACCCGAAGAGAAAAGACAACGCTCTCGATACGTTCGATATTGGTCTGGGAGTCACGACTTCCCACTACAGTCTGAGAGTTACGACTGCCCACTACAGTCTGAGAGTCACAGCTGCCCACTACACCACAGTTGAGGAAGCGATAGTATTTACTGTCGAAGCCTAAACAGAAGAAGGGCAGTAACTTAGTGTTTCCCTTGCATGTCCTTAAGATGAAATATTCCTAAGTCTTTCCCCTGTTCATTCTTCAGCTGGTAATAGGATGAGCCTACTCTTCGGGATACCACCGCTGAGTTAAAAACCGGTGCTAACTTTGCACTAAACTTTTTGATGGCATTGCTTTGACAAAAATTACGGGCCAGTACAGGTTCTCCAACTTTAAACTCTACTTTCCGACTACGTAGATTATATCTCCTAGCATTTTGTTCATGGGCCTCTTTCACCTTTTTCTTGGCCGCTTCTCGAATAGTTTGTAATGCTTCCGTATAACTAATTCGACTATCATCCGATAAGAGTTTTAAACGGCGAAGCAGCTCATAGTCCTTGCCATTTAGAATCATATTTTGTCCAAATGTTAGGAAATAGGGGGAATACCCAGTACTTTGGTGAACGCTGGACCTGAGAGCGGCACTAATTTCAGGTAACTTAGTGTCCCAGGTGGAATGATCTTGGCTTATGTAAGCTCTTATTGCTGCTAAAACCGATCTATTCAGTCTCTCACTGGCGTTCGCCTGCGGTGAGTATATGGCCGTACGAATATGTTGTATTCCAAAGCAGGTAAGAAACGCCTGAAACGCCCCAGAAACGAATTGAGATCCGTTATCGGTTAATATTACCTCCGGGAGTCCAAATGTACAGAATAGACTGTTTTCCAGGTATTCGCACAACCGATTCGAAGTAAAAATTCTCAGAGGGCACAGGAAATGAAATTTTGTGAAGTGATCTACTATAATAAGTAGACCAATATTCCCTTTCTTGGATTGTGGATACGGACCCACAAGATGCATATAAAGTTTTTGAAACGGACGATCAGACACCATGGGTTTTCCCATTGGCGGTTTCAAAACAATGTTCGGATGTTTGGTGTGCCGACACACTTCACAATGAGTCACATATTCATTTTTGGCCAGAACAAATATCTTTTAATTTTTTCGATCGTTTTCCCTACACCACTGTGAGCGGCATTAGGCGGATCATGGGCCCGAGTGATTTCCTCTTGAGTAAGTTCCCTAGGTATCCATAATTTCCAAGATAGCTTATCTAAAACACTATTCCCTTGATCAGGTTCGGTTCTTTTATAAATACAATCATTGAGAATTTTCAAGTCTGGCAATTTATCTTGATTGTCACGTATATTATCAATTAGGCTCAAATATTCTGGTGATTTAAATTCTACTGCGTTCAGATCGACTATGGGACTCTGTTCTTCCACCTCGGAAACGGAAACCTCATCTTTACGCGATAAAGCATCGGCTACCACGTTTAGTGACCCTTTACGGTGCGTTATTTGGAAAATGAATCCCTGTAGTTTTATGGCCCATCGAGCTAATCTACCTGACAACTCCTTCTGACGCATTAGCCATTGTAACGACGCATGGTCCGTAATAACCTCAAACGCTTGACCTTCTACATAAGCACGAAACTTCTTGATTCCTTTTATCACCGCTAAGCATTCTAGCTCCGTAACTGAGTAGTTTTTTTGGGCTTTTGACAACTTCTCGGACATGAATGCTATGGGTAATTCTTCTCCTTCTTCATTCTTCTGAGCTAATACACAACCAATCCCTACCGTACTAGCATCGCATAAAAGCAAAAAAGGTTTTGAGAAATCAGGAGTAGACAAAATAGGAGCGGACGTCAAGCACTGCTTAAGTTCTTCGAAGGACTTATTAGCCAAAGGATTCCACGTATACGCTTTCGGTTTCTTTAATAGTTCCGTAAGGGCACAACTAACCGTGGCGTAATTGTCTACAAAACGACGGTACCACCCCGCAAGGCCGAGAAATCGTCTCAGTTGCTTCACCGTCTTAGGAAGAAGAAATTCTTTTATAGCTTCAATCTTGCTTGGATTCGTCTTTACCTGTCCGTATCCTCTGATGAACCCTAAATACTTAATCTCGCGCATGCAAAAGTGCGACTTGGCAATATTTATTGTAAGATTAGTCTTTCGTAGATGCACTGCTACTTCTCTAAGTAACATTAGGTGTGAATCGAAATCGTCGGATAAAATGAGTAAATCATCGAGGTAAACGAAAACTCTCGTACGCAACCTAGCAGATATTACATTATCCATTAAACGGCAGAGCGTCTGTGCGGCGTTTGTGAGACCAAAGGGCATAACCTTATATTGATATAGTGGCCGATTGGGTATGGTAAACGCAGTGTACTGCCGGTTGCCAATACGCGTGCTTCATATCGAGCCCAGTAATGTATTTGGCAGGGGGTAGTCGACTGAGTATCCCATCAATATGGGGTAGAGGGTATGCATCTTTTCGCGTATATTTGTTAATCTCCCGAGAATCAAGGCATAGTCTATTCTTATTCCCTTTTTTCACGAGTACACAATTGCTACTCCATGGACTATTTGAAGGTTCTATAACTCCCAGCTGAATCATTTTCTCTACTTCTTCGAACATCACCTTCTCCTTAGCTGGTGAAATGGGCCAATGCCGTTGCTTGACGGGTACTTCAGCGTTAATCACCATTGAATGTTTTATGAGGTGAGTTCGACCTAGCCCCTCGCATTCGTAGGACGGAAAAGTTTTTATCACCGCGTCCAGTCTTTTTCTTTGCTCTACGCTTAGAGAATGCATTTTTGGTATTTCTTTAGTTTCCGTATCATCTTTGGTCTCCAAAGAGTTTACCATTCCTTCTTCTGTCAATAGTTGAGATAAAAGACCGAAGTCTTTCCAAAAGTCGACTCCTAGGTACACATCTTGTTTTAATCCTGGGATGATAAAGAATTCTACTTCTTTAATCTTTCCGCGAAATTCAATGGGAACCACTAATTTTGACACTACCGAACAAGCTTCATTACTAGCTGTGCGTATGGTTCCTAAACACTTCTGAGATTTTGGGTGGTGTGCTAGTGCAGTGGCCGCTCTCGCCCCTAAACAACTAATGGTAGCCCCCGAATCTAATAAGGCTTTATAGCTTTGACCTTCAATCTTTACCTCCGTGTATAATCGGTTATCGGTACTCAGAATAACTGCTGAGACAAAACGTTTCCGTACAGACCGTACCAATTTCCAGAATGCTCTCCTTCTAAGAGTCGACAGTTTAGGCTTAGCTATACATTTTAATAGTATATTTATCTCCTCTAAATTGTTCTCTTCCCACTTCATCGTTTGTGTCGCTACCTCCCTACCTGCACAAGGGGTGTGAAGTCTTATATCCGAGTTTAAGTCAACTACACTTTTAGAGGGCCCTTTTAAGGTATTTGTATTACTATTAGTTAGTTGTTGTTCCGGGTCGGATGTACTGACTGGGCCTCTTTCGGCACATCCCGTTTCGAGTTTTTCGCTTGGTTACATTTGACACATCGAGGTTTATAAACATCCTTTGCACCACACCCATAGCAGAAAACTCGCCTTTCTCCCAAACAATCATCAAAGCGATGTCCATCTTGATCGCAGTTCCAGCAGACTAATTTCTTACGATATACCTGCGAAACACTTTCTTCATCTAAATCTTCGTCATCTGTAAGTATTTCAGACACATTCGGCTTAGGTCATTTCGATCGCCGATCTTGAGATGCAAGAGTTCATATCTGAGAGCCGGTTTCGAATTCCGTTTCAAGATATCTACTAACTTGTGTTCGCTAACCTCGTGGGAAAGTCTAGATACTAATTCTTCGATGGCCGTCTGGTAATCAACAAAAGATTCGCTTTCTTTCTGATGGCGTTTCCTTATCAACTCCCACAGGTCGAAATCATCTTTATCGTCGTCAAATCGTTATCTAAATGAGACAGAAAAAGCTTTCCAAGAAAACTGCTGGTTCTTCCTATGAAAGTTCCAAAACCAATCACTCGCTTTAGCCGTGAAAAGCAGATGCATATTGTCACATAGCAATCCATAATCATTAGCTAAGGTAGCAGCTGTCAGAGAACGAACTCTGTATAGGAACTCGTCGACGTGCATAGCCTCTTTAGATCCGTCAAACTTTAGTCGCCAACTGGCCAAGATATTAGCAGCCTTCCCAGGAGCTATGGCCCTAATAGAGACATTTGGGTTTGGTGTTCCCATTTCCCTTTCATTGGCTACAGACGATGAGTTTATTGACACATTCGGTTCGGTATTTGGCCTTGGAGTTTGCACCTGTGTGCCATCGGAAGCTAGGGTCATCCTACTTAACTGTCCCCGTAGACTTCCTTTAATCGAATTCTTGATGAATGAGTTCTAACATCATGTCTTTCTGTTGGCCTTTTATAAGAGCCTGAATGACCTCCATAGTACTTTCTGGTATATCTCCTTCGGACCGATGACTGGCACTACCTAATGAATGATCTCTAAATTGTTGAGCCTGTGCCCTAGTCTGTATTCCCCTATACGACGCAGTTCCGCGTCCCCGCTTTGGCTTAGCCCCTTTGGACTCTTGGTGTCTTCTGTCTGGAGAATTGGACTCTCGATTAGATCCGATGTCTAAAGGCACTATTCCCGAACTCACATCAGGTGGTAATTCGGCTGCTAGAGTGTTCTCCTCAAAAGAAAGTTCTTCTGGATTAAATTCTACTTTACAAATTGGGCAAATCTTGTAATTTTTCACGTATACTTGCATACAGGTATCATGGTATCGGTGACCACAGGACGCAGTACATATTAATTGGTTTCTTCTTAGGGCTTCTTGACATATACCGCACAGCTCTTCGTCAACTCCTCCTGACGCCTTACGCCCTAGGGTACGTTGTACTGGCATGTTATCAACAATTTACTATAATAACTGTATTGTTCACTAATGATATTAGTTCCTAACTATAGAACCGTAGTTTATATTCGATTTTCAAAAAAAAATTTCAAAAGTTTGTCCCTTTTCGAGCATGACTCTGTCCGTTCTCCGTCTACACTATTTCTCGTCAACGGAATATAGCCTTAATGAACTCTACGTTGGTCTATGGAAGGTTTATGTGGTAGGTAAATTTGGCCATGGCTGACCTTCAAATCTATATCTAAAGAGCAGATTTCCGAAAACCATCATTACCCATCCTTCATAAACGCTTGGGGCTTCTCCGTTGATAATTTGGCCGACCTGTCCGCATTTGTGAACAGCTGTCGTATATTCGCAAATTAACTTCGTTAGCCTTTATAAAATGGTTGCTGTCTTCTTCTTACTGACTGGCGGATTATATCTGGTTGGCTATTCCGAATCTCAGAATCTAAAACCAAAATTCCTTCAATAACCTCCGTTACCGTAGTAGAATTGGGACACTGTTAATTTTTATGTTGGGTTATACAAAGAGCTTAATTTTGGGGTTTAAACCAGTAGTAACTAGCTTTTCTTGTTAACTCTGGCCCCACGTTGGGCGCCAATCTATGTAATGTGCGGAATTAATAAGTGTGATATAGTATGTACCGATGTGGCTGCTACATACAATTCGGATGGTCGTACACCCAGAGTATAGCAGGATTTCGGAACGTGTACCTCTAGCTATGCTCTGACTAGCTCGCCGGAATGTCGTGGGATCTTCCTACTCCCCTATGTGCCATACAAACACATTTGCACAGATATTTTAGGTACACGAGATTCAACGTTCAGAAGGAACGTTCAAACTATAATAATAAAAGCTTCGAAATGACAATGAATGGATTAGGGGACTACCGACAAATAGTATGGCTATATTCCGTTAATGTCGGGGAAATCAGATGACATTGACCCCTTTCTCTACCCTCCCTTCCTTTTGTATACCTTCTAACTGACGGCATACCCTTAGAAAGTGTACTTCTCTACAGTAATTCGGACTCGATCATGCTCTACTTAGGACAAACGCAACAGATTTAATATTTCATTTCAAAGAAATTATAATATTGTTACCGTAAGAATGAAAGGTCGAAAGAATGGTTACAAATCGAATCGCTTTTCAGATAATTTACACAAAAATATAGAAATAGAAGTTTCCAAGACATGGGTACATTATGAACCATCAGGTGAAACTTTCGTTTAAGACAGTTCGTTTACTTACTCATACTTTAATAAAAAACGAGAAGGAACGTGTGAGTCGCTTCTGGGGACGCGACTCTACTTATACCCGTACTCAGTCAGTATATACAGTTTTGAGCTTATGATTTTTAAGAATTTTAGAAAAAAAAAAAAATTTTACATTTTACATTTTTTTGCTACATATGATATCTACACCTACATATACAATGTATATTATACATCTAACATGTAGATTGTACATGTTCCAATTAGATTCTACATCTCCTCCGCTAGGGGTTGCTCGCGCACTGAACGCGGCAGAGTGTGCGAGCGAGAAGGAAAATGAGTTGGGTTGTTGTTTGCGGGAGGGGGAAGGGGAAGCAACTGAAAATGAATTTCTTCATTCTGGCTATAATTATGATCCGATCTTATTCAGATTCGGCAATCTGGTAGATATGGTCATTCTCTACGATACTGCGTTTTTAGTTTTATCGTATCTTTAAAATTGTGCCTGCCACAGATTTTCGTCCTTTGTGGGGGCGGAAGGGGGCGGGGTGAAATTCTGAAATACACTTGTAGCAGTGTGATATCACATAAGTCTGGAAACCAAATTTGGTTTCGCTAGCTCGTATAGTCTCTGAGATCCAGGCGCTCATCGAGACGGACAGACGGACAGACGGACGGACGGACGGACGGACGGACGGACGGACGGACAGACAGACATGGCTATATCGACTCGGCTATTGATGCTGATCAAGAATATATATACTTTATGGGGTCGGAAAATTTTCCTTCTCTGCGTTACACACATCCACTTTTACCACAAATCTAATATACCCCTTAACTCTTTTTTGAGTACGGGTATAAAAAAAACTGTCCAGCGCATCCGTTGAGCTCAAGGGGCGACGCGAAAACATATTCTGAAGAAAAGAGAAATTATAATTATGCAGGTCTTGGCTCCTAATTCAAATCAAATGAATACTTCATTCTTTTCATACCCGTTCAACGTTGATTTGTAACTTACAAAAGGGATTTTCTTTCTATCGTTTCTCTTTCATTCGGGCTAAATCCTCGTTACAGATAACTACTTATATAGGTTTTATTTTATTTTATATCTAGATAATAAAGAACTAATGTAATCCTTAAGAAGGGATTACTACTAATTGAGAAAAGAATGTACTGTCTAAAAATCGAGATCTACAGTTTTATATTATCTCATGGCTCTTCCATTTACAATATTTTTCTGCACGGCAACATCGTCTATTTGCACGGTTTGAAAAGTACTATGACTGTCGTGGAGAACCTTCCGCTGAAAGCTTTGGCTGCACGCTTAATACACAAAAGAGTAGGGTGACGAGGGTGGCTTATGGATTTCTTCAAATTCACATGTACATCGTTCTATTAGTTTTACCCAATCTCCTCTCCTACTTTATATCTGCATATAGCTATTCATAAAAGTATTTATTCAACTAGTCGGTCTCTTCACTTTAGTAATTTTTCTTCTTTGGGTCGTTTTCGTTGGTATATTTCGCGGACGATGATATGTAAGGTTCCTGGAGTTCCTGGGGAGATCCGAGGTCTCTCCCAACGCTACCAGAACGGTCGAGGTACTTTGCTGCTCCCGTTTCTTTTTGATGTATCGGGTATCACTCACTATGGAGAAAATTAGTAAGATTTCCAGCCCTAAGACATGAAACGGTTAGAACGGTTTCACTCATGAAACATTCAACTACCTTTTATCTTCCGTGACACACAAAGAATCGATTCCGGTCACTAGAACTATGACCGCCTTTGCACGTGTCTTATTAGGTATATGCTTGCACAGATTCACTCCGATATTACTTTGTTGAAAGACACTACTGATCCACTGCAGCTTCGCTTTGGTTATGATTCATCTAAAAACCTTCGCTACTAACATTAGCTCTTACTGGGACTGTCGGAACTTTACCTTCCACAAACAACGGAGTAATCGTACGATGCTAGACAAAGCTTACGCCGAGCTACTACGACTAACGGAGTAATCATACGATGCAATGCAAAGCTTACGCAGATCTACTACGACTAACGGAGTAATCATACGATTCTGAACAAAGCTTTTGGCATACCTAAATTCCGCCGATCCACACTGCTTCGCTATGCCAAACCTAAACTTTTCAATTAAAGCTTTAACTAGTTACTCTGCCATAATTACTCTCCTCTCTTAATTGTAACCCGAAGAGAAAAGACAACGCTCTCGATACATTCGATATTGGTCTGGGAGTCACGACTGCCCACTACAGTCTGAGAGTTACGACTGCCCACTACAGTCTGAGAGTCACAGCTGCCCACTACAAAATGTACGTTAGCGGTAACCTGCAAAGTGACAGCAAAAATTAATATACCCTCACAAAACAGGGAGCCAAAGACAATATAAGTATAAGATGCGGAACGCTCATACATTTCAATTGCCATATGCAAGCCATATGTGAAGTCATGTATTACATATATATTACATATGTATTTTTATATATGTATATCCGATCATTATTATCGAATATACCATCTGAAAAGAAATTATCATTGGAGGGATATATACATATAATTTATGATTTTTTTAATATTGGGGTGGTAAGCGTATTTCAAAAATAACTTACACTTATAACGTAAAGGGTATATTTCGACAGCGCTGTAAAAAACGTATGCATGTGCACACATACAGTCGTCGTGACGACTCGGCTCGGCTGTCGCATCCGCAAAGAACCAACTTCGTGTGCCTTCGTATGCTGTATGCATACAAGAGAGCGGCTGGCTCTAGAGCGCTCTTTCTCTCTAAAAAATTTCAAGAGAGCCTGGAGCCAGTTCTAGAGCCAGCATGCAAAATTCGTGTGCAAAAATTTCGTATGGTGTTATGTATCTTA
Organism: Drosophila obscura; assembly: GCF_018151105.1. Lineage (NCBI taxonomy): Eukaryota > Metazoa > Arthropoda > Insecta > Diptera > Drosophilidae > Drosophila > Drosophila obscura. The sequence continues at coordinate 435,603 of NW_024542793.1, read as the reverse complement.
TACTTATATTGTCTTTGGTAGAGCTTCATTTTGGCGATCCGTTATGCTTAAGCGTAGCAACGAAAATTCTCTCACCAAGTACACACCAAGCAACGGGTGGGTATGCGAAAGCGAGAAACGAGAAGAATGCAACTGTGCAGCTGCTTGTATGTAAGTAAGTATGTGTCGGAGAATAATTAATCTTTGAATTGCGCGCCCTATTTAAATGGCGTGCGCATAGAACAGGGGTCGGCACACAGACTCACACATTTTTTTGGTGCGTTTGTGTGCGAAGACAACAGACACGAAGTCAAATACGTTACTTATTTCTCTGCCGCTGCGAAAGACGATGAATTGTCCGCTACGTCAGCAGCGCAGAATAACGAAACCACACGAAGTCTTTACGCTGTACGTGTGCAGACTGCGCTGCCCGAAATTTTTTCCTATGCACAGTGCATACGACGCTGCCGGCCTCTGGCATAGAGTGACAAGTGTGTGTGTGATCGCGGTATCAACCCTGTGAGAGCGAGATGCAGTTCATGTGAACTGGGTTGAGTGTGTTTCTGTATGCGTTGCTTGGAGTGAGTTAGTTTGAAAGAAGCAACAAGGCAACACTTCAGAAACTAGCTACGCTCGTCCATCTATTTTAATGGCAGAGAATAATCCTCTAATAAATGAGGACAATTATTCTCCCCGATATCAGAAGTGGGATCGGTCTCTCGTCCTCCAGTTTTGGAAAATCATTTTCATGTTTTACTGATGCAGCAAAGCCGGAATTTTTGATAACTTGTACATACCCTACAGGCGTAACAAAGCGAGCTGAAAAAAGATTGCATCGCAACGCCCTCGCTCTTGCTCTTGCGCTTACAACTCATCTCGCTCACGCCCACAGCCACCGGCAGTTTTGAGCGCAACCCTCAGATCACTTCGCTTTACACCCATAAGCAAAACGGCCGGCTTCTTTTGCACACGATTATACATATACATATACTGAATAAAACCATATACTGAAGAACTTGGACACCACATCTTTTATCTTTTGACTTTATCTGTGGGACTCATCTGAGTCGCCCTCCGCTTAAACAATAGATATTTTATAAAATTTTCTGTTCTACAGAATGACACAAAATCAAATGAAATAGGCGTTCAAATACACATTTTTAGGCCAAATTTAAGATTTTTTTTTGGTAATTTTTAATTTTTTTTGAACCTATTTATAGAAAAGTAAAAACTTAGTGTTTTCAATTACCTAGCAAAGAGGCAGAGGGTTACTAATCCGGCTCGAATGACCGAATTCCATCATTTCCGTCAACCAAACCTTTCACCACGTATGCACAGGTTTTAGTTTATTTCTGGTCGTCGTCGTCTGGATATTTCTTAGAAACCAACAAGAATTTTTGGTGTATCGACAAGTTATTTTTATTCAACTTTTATTTTACAGCTTCGTCAATCTTTTTCGATACCACAATTTTCAGTCGACATCTAAATAACGACTGCCAACTCATCTTAAATCAAAAATATACATAAATGTGTTGACTTCGGTCACACTTACAAAATATCCGATAGTCGTTGTAGGGCACAAGAAGGGTTAAATTCAAATAATTATTCAATGATGAATAGCAGCAATATTTAACAAGTCTGGTTATACATGCGTCTTAACATCTAACTTGATTAACTTCACTATAGGTCGTTTATAAACTTTATCTTTTATATTAACATCTACAATACGAACGCATCCACCAGTTGGTTGATATATCTTTACTATAATGCCCTTAGGCCAAATATTTCTAGGTAAATGAGAATCTGTTATCAAAACAACGTCGCCTTCTTTTAACATACTTTGTTCTTTTGTTCTTTACACAAATCAAAGTGGTCATCTATGATAGGGTCGTCCTGAGGTTCGCCTTTTTTCCGGGTTCTACTGTCCTTTGGCTTGGGCCGAGTCTTTGGATTCGTCGGTACTGACCTCTTAACTTTGGCGTGGCTTAGGTAACTTTATATTTTCTACTGCTGGTGTGATCGTGGAACTCTCTGTTGTTCTGGGTGTTTTGTAGTTGGATTCTGCTTGATGGGTCGATTATCCCATATGACGATGGTTGGCTCGGCGATATCTGACGTCCCGAGGAGATTAGCAAATTTTGGTAGTTCTTTATCCAGGCATTCTTGAATCTGCGGTGCTATGTCGGGTGGCCAAGGATCCGTGGGCAGTTCTGGCTCGTCTTCGGTGGGATCGGTGGCTTCGGAGTCAAATGGCTGGCTGGGGTCTTCTGGTAGGAGGGTTGTGTCGAAGGCGCTGGGCGTTTCGATCCTCCGTTGGTAGTCGCTTATGTGATCGACGATGGATGTGGTATCGACCATGGGTACGATATGTTGGTATGCCGGGTGTAATACTCGTGTTATACTACAGCCAGACTGGTACGTGAACAGGTGAGACGCGATGACGCCTCTGGTATCGCAACAACGAGTTGTTTGGGCGACGAAGATCTCGGACATGGCTCTAGGCATGGCTCGGCGCATGGCGCTAAAAATCATGTCGGTACACGGAAGGTACTCCAATGGGTTGGCGAAGATCTGTGTGGCGTCGGCTGTGGGTACGACAGGGCGGCGGTCGGTGTATCGTGGAGTCATCGTCCTGGTTTCCGGGCCCGGGTTGAGGGTGGTCGGCTTTGAGGGTGTCCGTTTGTTCAATTCTTCCGTTGCAGATTCTGTGCGTGCTTGCTCTGTTGCTTGTCTTGGACCTGGGCTTCCTGTGTCGACTGCCGGGTTGAAGAGTGTTTGTCTCGTGTGTGAGATCCTCGTGGTTTGTTTGGGATGCTTGTTCCCTCTTGTTGGCCTAGGACGTGGTTGCTCCGTAGTGACCGTGGGACTCGTTTTCCCGATTACTTGGTTGCAGTTTGCTGGTGCTTACCTGGGATTCGTGTTCTCCGCAGTGTGCCGTTGCTTCGTATTCGTTGCGTTATTGGGTGCCGTCTGCGTTGTGGTAGGTCGTGGACGTGGGTTCGTTGCGATTTGTTCCTCTCTGATATCGGGGTTCGGCGTCTTGTACGTTCATGGTAGTAAGCACGGGTTCAGTAGGCATGGGGCGATGGTCTCGTAGCTGTAGCAGCGTGGTGCCGCGTTGGATCGTCGTTTCGATGGCACATAGAAAGTCCATGCCGACAATAACTTGTTCCAACATGTTGGCAGGACCAGGAGCAGGACCTGAACATCTCGTTGATTCAGCTTGATGTGCGCCAGTAGAACTTGTGAGATCTCTCTGACCGAGCCATCGGCCAGGCGTATGCGGACGCATGCATCTTGCAGGTTGGTGTTGTTGTTTAGTTGTCGGGCGAGCTGAAGAAGCTTCTGGATGCCCCGGTGTCGATTGTGGCTTCCGTAGCGTGTCCTCCTATGGTCACCATCGCCACTATCCGGCCGTTGCTTACGTGTAGAGAGTTATTTAGTCGCGGGTTGGAGGAGGCTGATCCCTTGTCAGTTGGGGACGTATGTCGTTTCCCGGAGTTTTTTGGCGGTAGCAATTGTGAGAGTAAAACAGGGGTATGCACTTTTGTATCTCTTTATTACGCCGCACACGTCTTATTTTTCTTAATGCCCCTTTTCGAATGCGCGAGCGTCTTTTTTGGAGGCCGTATATTCCGTCTTTTTCCAGTGTGACCTTATATTTAGGGGTTATTCATATGCGATAGTGCTGCCGTATTGGCAGTGGGTTAATCTTATAGAGAGGGGCTGATAGGGGTTATCCTACCACAACTCGGCCATCCTGACTGTTGGATCACCTGATTCACTTAGATATACGGGAGTTTTACAATAGTTTACAGTTTTTTCTTGTACTTAGTATATTACAGTTTTACTTATATATTAACATTTATTTTTGTTGCCTATCCAGTGTTTTATGTTTGAATACTCCAAACACCTTGATACGGGTTACGGGATACTTGAAAACCTTCTACGTCTTTTAACAAAAACCTGTCATTTCTTAATACTTTTTCGATTACGTAAGGCCCTTTGTTTTTGGGAATTAATTTTTTAGATGCTACTACTGTGCAATCAAAATTTTTTACCATCACATAGTCTTTATATTCTTTCGGTTTCTTTAGGCCCTTGTCATGTTGCTTTTTGTTGTATGCTTGGGCTATTTCTATATTTTTCGCCGCTTCCTCTCTTAGTTCTGTTAAATCTTTGCTTTCTTGTACATCATTCAACTGTTCTAGTTTTTCTTTTAATTCGTCTACTATTTTTCCTCTCTGTTCTATGCCGAATAATAGTTTAAACGGAACTTGTTTTGTGCTTCGATGCTGCGTGTTATTTAATGCATGTTCTACTTTGTCTATCACTACATCCCAATGTATACCCTCTTCTTGCTCCACTAATTTCGCTATCATTGGTCCAATGCTTCTGTTGACTCTTTCCACCTGACCATTCGCTTGTAGCGATCCTGTTGCGATTTTAGTGTGTTTAATATCAGTCTCTGTCAAGAACTCATCGAACTCGTTTGATGTGAAACAACTTCCTCGATCTGAAATTATGCATTTGGGTTTGCTGTATGCTCTAAAATAGTCTTTTAACGAAGCGATAACCTCCCGTGTATTCGTTGTTTTTGTTGCATATAAGCGCACAAACTTTGTGAAAGCATCAATTACTACTAAGATGTGCTTTTTTGATCTTCCTGAATCAACCGGACCGTAGTGATCGATGTGGATTAGTTCAAATGGCTTATTTCCTTTTGGAATGGAAGGTAAAAATCCTTCTTTTCCTGTTTTAGGCGAAAACGCTACGCATTTCAAACAATTTTCAATATGACCGGAGCATTTTTCTTTTACGTTTGGAAACCAATAGCTTTTGCCTATTATATTCATCATTTTGTCAATGCCTATATGTCCTATTTCGTTATGATATTTGTATAACACGTGATCTTCCATTTCGGTTGGAACATAGAATAACAATCTTCCGTCATTGCTTTTCCTGTAAACTACACCATTTCTCATTTCAAAAAACTTGTGTTCATTTTCTTCTAACTGTTGCTTGATATTTCTAACTATTTGGTCCTTGGCTTGTCTTCAAAGGTGTTTGTTTCTACAATGAGAATGTTTGTGCATCTACTTAGCGCATCTACGTGCTGCATCCTGCTGCCTTCTCTATGGCTCAGCTCATAATCATAACTTTGCAGCTCTAAAGCCCATCTAGCAATACGCGGGTTGAGCTCAATTTTGTTGAGCGTTAGCGTTAGTGAATTACAGTCAGTAACGATCTTGAAACGTTTTCCATATAAATATATGCGAAACCTGCGTAGTGCGTAAATAATTGCCATTGTCTCTAGCTGTGATATTTTGATTCCGCTGCAGTTGTACGCTTAGAAAAATAAAAGATTGGATGCAGTTTTCCGTCGTCTTTCTTCTGAAGTAGCACTGCCCCGAAACCAAGAGCGCTTGCATCACAATGCAATTCTATCTCGTCTTTATGATTATAAAGTGCTAAAATGGGTGCTTGCATTAGCATTTCCTTAAGCGATGAAAAGCAATTTAATTCGTCTTCACCAAATTTAAGATCGTAAAGAGGTTTGGCAACAGTTGAGAAATCTTTTATAAATCTCCTGAAATAGGAGCATAAGCCAAGAAAACTTTGTACCACCTGTATCTTATTCGGGATTGGAAAGTTTTTGATTGCTTCTAATCCTTTTTCATCTGGCCTTATACCTTGTCCGTTGATTGTGAACCCCAGATATTTGATATTAGATTGTAAAAACTCACATTTGTCTATACGCAATTCTAATTTGTTTTGAGCCAACCTAATAAAGACTTCTTTTAGCGTTTCTAAGTGTTCCTGCGTATCTTTGCTGGCTACCATGATGCAATATATATGCAATAACTTTGTCATCCCTAATTAAATCATCGAATATTTTATTAACAAACCTCTGAAACACTGCTGATGCCGTTTTCAGTCCCTGTGGCATTCTAAGGAACTCGAATTGTCCTAAAGGTGTCACGAACGATGTATATCTAATCGATTCCTCATTAACGAATACATGGAAATAACCATTTTTGAGATCAAGTTTCATAAAGACTCTTTTGTTGGCTAATTTGTCCAGCAGATCATCGATGAGGGGTATGGGATAGTTGTCCTTAATCAAGGTCTTGTTGAGTTTTCTAAAGTCTATACACAACCTTATATCCCCCGTTTTCTTTTTGACTAGTACGATAGGTGAAGCGTATTCAGACTCGCTGGGTCGTATTATTCCTTTTCTTAAATATTCATCTAACAATGTTTGCAGTTTATCTTTCTCGGTATATGATAGGCGCCTTGGAGCACAACTAAAAGGTTTTGATTTCTCTAAGTTAAGTTTTATCTCGCATTTGACTAAAGGTTCTTTTGGTTTTACCGTCTTTACGTAATAGTCTTCGATTATTTGCCTTAGTTGACACTTAAGCCTATGACTTATGTTCTCCCCGCAGATGTAATCAACTTTTTCATCTTCCATATAATTGATATTAAAGATGTCTGGAACAATAATATCATTGTATGTGTCATCAGCATTGCTGTTAAGGATTTCATTCATAACCATCGCATCGTTATTTGTCGAATTGACTGTTTTCTTTTTAGAATTTTTTGGTCTGGTAGAATCGCTAAACTCTTCAGCAAACATTTCATTAGTTACTCCAGTTTCTCTAACAACGTTACTAACGGTTTTACTAACAATTTCGTTTACCTCTTTACTAATAGTATCACTTACAATTTCACTAACTTCTTCACTAACGGTTTCACTAACGATTGCACTAACTTCCTCACTAACGGTATCACTAACAATTTCATTACCATTATCTATTTTGATTACCTCATCTATAACTATTTTATCTAAATTTTCTCTACTCTTTGTACTACTTATTATACTAGTATGTTTGCCAACCGTTTTGATTTGCATTTTATCATTTTCAATCGGAATTGCTGGATTTTCACTTAAATGATCATTGGCTTCCGAATTCAAAGCGTCTAACGTAACCATTTTTAAAGTACTTAAGTCCAAGTTTAAGTCGCATGCATTCATAAAATTTCTGCCAAGAACCACACCATGACTTATAGACTCGTTCGACACTACGTTAAAATAAAAATAGCATTTTATTCTTCCTTTCAAAACATAACATAAAATTTTTCCAAGTCTTTTCAATTGGCTTTTATTAAGCACAAAATATAATTCCAAAACTGGTTCCAAACGAATTTCTCTAGAGATTAAACTTTTCTTGATGAACGATATGGGACTGCCAGAGTCTATGAGGCACGCTGAAATTAATGGTGTTACGATATTGTTGCAAAAGAAAATCTTACAGTATCTTACATAATTATTGTATGTTACGCTCTTCCTCTCCGGGCATTGTCCGACCAGATGTCCAAATACCCCACAGGCGTAGCAGGATCCAGGCTCCCTTTTTGGTTTGAGACAGTCCTTGGCGAAATGACCTCGCGAGTTGCAGTTGGCGCAACGCAGGTCCTTGGTCGCCGAAGAATTTGCCAGGCCTTGTGATGATGTGGCATGCTGCATACGCTCCGGAAGGCGAATCTCCGAAAAAGCACGCAAAATCTGCTTCGGATCGGAGAAGCACTGAATGCGAGCCTGATCTCGCAAGCCCGGGGACGGAATTCCCTCGATTATCTTCTTTTTCAATTCTTCTGTGTCTATGCTGATGTTCCTGGCCAACATCATTTTTTCTTCGTAGTATGTGGCAAAATTTTCTCCATAAAGCCATTGGCGCTTATGGAACCTGTCTCTGAGTTATCCTTTGGTGATGGTTGCCCCGAATGCCACGATCAATTGCTCGCAGAGGTGATCAGCTGATTCCAAGATGCGCGAGGAATCTGCATGGAGCCAGTGCTGAGCGTTTCCTTTGAGCTTGGCAATCAGCAGCAGTCGCTTAGTAATGTTGTCCAGTTTGTAGATTTGGGCAATGTTCTTCACCTGTATGACCCAGTTTTTGGCGCACTGTGTCCCGTCGTATTCCATAGTAACTTCCTTTGCTAACGTAAGCGATGCTGTCGGAGATTCGCATATGTTGTTTACATTTGTGTCTTGACGTTTTGCAACACCGTCTAAATTGTCGTCTTTTCCATTACTGCTGTCAGGGCCGCTATTAACATTGTTGCTGTTAGCGCAAACGGTGTTGTTAACTTCGGGGCTGTTAACTGTAGCACTGTTATCGTTGTCGCTGTTAACTGAGTCGTTGTCTTCGTCGATGACGTCATTGGATTGGCCGACGTAACGATCTTGTTTATTTCGTCATGGATTTGCCGCAGCATTTGCCGACCACAATAGAGTCGACGCAATTGTGGTTCTTCGACAATATTTTGAAAAAATGAATACCGGAAATGATTGCAACCCATTAGAGTATTGGAAGGTAAGTGGTGATAGTTACATTTTTATACCCGTACTCAAAAAAGAGTTAAGGGGTATATTAGATTTGTGGTAAAAGTGGATGTGTGCAACGCAGAGAAGGAAACGTTTCCGACCCCATAAAGTACATATATTCTTGATCAGCATCAATAGCCGAGTCGATATAGCCATGTCCGTCTGTCCGTCCGTCCGTCTTGATGAGCGCCTGGATCTCAGAGACTATAAGAGCTAGAGAAACCAAATTTGGTTTCCAGACTCATGTGATATCACACTGCTACAAGTGTATTTCAAAATTTCGCCCCGCCCCCTTCCGCCCACACAAAGGACGCAAATCTGTGGCAGGCACAGTTTTAAAGATACGATAAACTAATAAAACAGTATCGTAGAGAATGACCATATCTACCAGATTGCCGAATCTGAATCAGATCGGATCATAATTATAGCCAGAATGAAGAAATTAATTTTCAGTTGCTTCCCCTCCCCCTCCCACCGGCGACAACGCATCTCATTTTCCTTCTCGCTCGCACACTCTGCCGCGTTCAGTGCGCGAGCAACCCCTAGCGGAGGAGATGTAGAATCTAATTGGAACATGTAAAATCTACATGTTAGATGTAGAATATACATTGTATATGTAGATGTAGATATCATATGTAGCAAAAAAATGTAAAATGTAAAATTATTTTTTTTTTCTAAAATTCTTAAAAATCATAAGCTCAAAAATGTATATACTGACTGAGTACGGGTATAAGTAGAGTCGCGTCCCCAGAAGAACGTTTCTTCTCGTTGTATATCAAACTTATTTGTTTATATACGTTTTTTTTCAGAGCAATGAAAGTGACATGCCAGCTCTAGCCAATGTGGCAAGGAAAGCTCTGTGTGTTCCCGCAATCTCGACGGAGTCCGAGCGGATGTTCTCAAAGGCCGGACAAATTATTTCGGATCGTAGATCCGCGCTGAAACCGAAAATTGTTGATAAACTATTGTTTATCAACAAAAATTGGTGGATTACCTGTCTGGTTTCCCAGCCGGAAAATCCCCAACAAATACCTCAAATAATAGCCAGTGGCGCAACTAACGTAATTTCACCTTTGTTTGCTATTTGAATTGCCCACTGCATATAAACATTGTAACCGCTTATAATTACTCAATCTATTCGCCTATGCAACCGTTCTTTCGTCTCTTCGACTCTTGCCTTTCTCCTTTACTTTACTATCTCGCTATATCGGTCTTTCGTTCTATCGATCTCTATTCTTAGCATCGCGTAGGGCACGGGTAATTTGGTCCGTCTGCCCTAACATGCCTTCGGCAAGGCCATGATCTGGTCCAGCACTTGCATGCCTTTGCAATCTCTCGATCTTTTCTGTCGTCGCATATATACATACGCATATATTCGGTCAATTGGCGAAACACGAATTGTGGGCTATATATGCATCTCGCTTCCAAGTTTCTTTCGCCATCGTTCTCATCATCTATGCTGCTCTCTCGCATTCTTTCTCTCTATCTATCGCTCGTACTCGGCTCAGCAGCAGCCCGAGCTTCTATCGTTTATTTGCTCTCTCTCGGTTGCATTAGGGCACGGGCAATTGGGCCCGCCTGCCCTTTCTCAGTCTGGTATTGATCTTCGTAACGTATCCATCGCTTTATTATATCGGTCACTTTATCGTCTACCTTACATTACCAATATATAATAAATTGTACATTACCCATTGAAACGCTAGACTTTTCTTAACAATTAAACGAGTTTCAACGGCTATTCAAAACGCTTATTAGCCAAACATTTGGTGACCCCGACGTGATTGTGCATTAGTTAATATATTCGTGCAATCACAAACTACAGTTGAGCATTCAAGCTATGCCATATATTGCCGGTTGTTCGTTGTTGTCGTTTGCCCGCGGCTTCAAGTGTCATCGACCACATATATATATACCAGCCGCTCTTGCATATAAGCATATACGTTTTGTTTGCGGTGCTCTTTCCCGTCACTTGCGAGCGGTACTCTATGTTTTTCATCTTCCCGCTAGAAACGTTTTTCTAACGCCGTCGCTGCTATGGAGTTGGATGGGTCAAACGGCAGTGTAACTACCGCTGCGGAAAACAGGGTGATTTTTCTGAAGCGGAAGGCATCGGAATTGTGCGAAGGCCTCAAAAGATTGAGTGCCACTTGGGAGAATGAATTGTCGGCTTGCGACTACTATATGCTCGTGGTAAGGTTGGAGGAGATCGAGGAGCTGCAGGACACTTTTAAAACCCTGCACAACGAGCTTCAGAAGTTGGACTACAACAAGACTCGCATTGGATCCTTGAACAACTTTAATTATCTGTTCAATGAGCTGGATACTTCGATTCGGCGCGAAATCGCTAATCGATTCCCCCACCTGTCTTCTCCTTCAAGGGTTTTTGGAGGAACAATAATTGCTAATATTGTTGGCAGGCAGCTTCCACCACGGAGCAATCCGCCCCTGTGTCTACGCGCTATGCAATTGTCATCTTCGGATAAGAAGAAGTCTGCCTTATGCGTCTCCGAGGGGCCAATGCAGCATTTGAAGATAGATGAGCAGGCAGCGCTGTCTGCTGATACTGAAATCAATCTCCAAGACGTCCACATAGCTGAGTTGGTATATCATTCGCAGCTGGATTTCGGAGAACCCAAGTGCACTTCCATCAATAGATTTAGCGTTGGAATCAGCTACTGATCGGTCTTCTCTATCAATTTCGGGCTATTCATCATTATCGTGCCCCTGCAGAAGTTCAGTTGTGCAAACAGAAGCCCAGCTCTTTGCCGGTTTCGGACTAGCTGCACCTGCAGCTACGTGGTCCAGACTCTTTCTCCAACGGCTGGGCAAAGATACGTTGTCTTGGCATAAAGCTCTGATTGAGATCTCTTCGCGTGGGATTCTTTTGAATGATTTGAGAGAGCCCCCTCTTTTGGCATGTGGGTTTCAATATCGTTCATCCGTGTATTTTGCTGGCCATCATCAAATCACCTTTGGCAGGAAGCATCCAGTTCAGCGCACCACTACTTCAACAATGATCATCGCTCCTCAGCAGAATCTTCGCACTGGACTTCGAGCTGTTCTTGGACTTATTCCATCCCAATATTTGTATATTGGGGGGAGTGGAGCTGCACTGAAGACGTACAACTACAACAATCATCGTGCCACTGACCACTCAGATTGTAGATTGGATCATCTGAGGAAGTTTTTTGGCCACATCTTGGCCATTTTTAATCCTACAACTTTAGCTTCAATTACAGAGAGCCCTGCCGATCTGGATGTGCCAGTTCGTGACCCTCCCTTTTCGTTTCTTGAGCCTAGCGTAACATGCCTGATCTTGCGACAATTGGATGTCAGGCAATGCGTTGCCTACATACTCCATATCTTCTGTACGCGATGGAAGGAAGACTACATCTCGTCGCTGCAGCTGCGTTCAAAGCGTATGCAGAACCCTGGGCTATCAGACCCTCAACAACTGACCAATAACGACATTGGTCAAATTCATTCCAGGATTCATTGGCGTGTCTCGAGATGTTGCGCCAAAGATGGAATTAGGATTGCTACATCAAATAAGCCACAAGCGACGACTGTGAAACCCTTCAGCATCTGTTGAAAGTCAGGCTTTCAACGGGGGGAGTATGTCTGGTTTCCCAGCCGGAAAATCCCCAACAAATACCTCAAATAATAGCCAGTGGCGCAACTAACGTAATTTCACCTTTGTTTGCTATTTGAATTGCCCACTGCATATAAACATTGTAACCGTTTAAAATTACTCAATCTATTCGCCTATGCAACCGTTCTTTCGTCTCTTCGACTCTTGCCTTTCTCCTTTACTTTACTATCTCGCTATATCGCTCTTTCGTTCTATCGATCTCTATTCTTAGCATCGCGTAGGGCACGGGTAATTTGGTCCGTCTGCCCTAACATGCCTTCGCAAAGGCCATGATCTGGTCCAGCACTTGCATGCCTTTGCAATCTCTCGATCTTTTCTGTCGTCGCATATATACATACGCATATATTCGGTCAATTGGCGACACACGAATTGTGGTCTATATATGCATCTCGCTTCCAAGTTTCTTTCGCCATCGTTCTCATCATCTATGCTGCTCTCTCGCATTCTTTCTCTCTATCTATCGCTCGTACTCGGCTCAGCAGCAGCCCGAGCTTCTATCGTTTATTTGCTCTCTCTCGCTTGCATTAGGGCACGGGCAATTCGGCCCGCCTGCCCTTTCTCAGTCTGGTATTGATCTTCGTAACGTATCCATCGCTTTATTATATCGGTCACTTTATCGTCTACCTTACATTACCAATATATAATAAATTGTACATTACCCATTGAAACGCTAGACTTTTCTTAACAATTCAACGAGTTTCAACGGCTATTAAAAACGCTTATTAGCCAAACATTACCGATTACAACACTTAGTAACTTCGTAAATAAGGATACAAAAAAACTATGAATTATTTTATATTGTTTTGAGACTGATATTTTGAGAGTATGAATAAACCGTTTAATTTTGAAAAATCTTTGTATTATTTCGCTTAAAAAATAGCGTTTAATAGCATTTTTTAGTAATAATTATTTCAGCCCGATACTATCACGATAGTATCGATTGTTTTTTTCAAAACATTGAAAACTATCGATGGCTCAACTATCAATCGATTGACAGCTCTACTGCTCAGCAGTTTTGGTAGCTGACCGATCTGCGTTCAAGTCGTAGATCGTTGCTGTGCAAAAGGAATGCGTAACATAAACATAAGTTGTTTATGTCACTGCTCATATGTACGCGCTTATATATGCATTTATATATATAACAGAGTGTTACATTTGTACATGCATGTGTTCACTACACCACATCGGGAGTCGTCGGGCTGGTTGAGTTTGCTTGCTGCCTCCTTGGCGAGTCAGCCGACTCCCATTGGGATCGCCGAAATGGTGGCCGGTGCGAGTCGCCGTTCCTCGGCTCTGTAGCCGGCCTTGGGTATCTCGGTGTGTTTCGCGAGGGTGCGAAAAAGGTCGGGATAGTCCGTTCTTGGATGCTCTCGAACTCGGTGGCCAACATTGTGAGCTGTGCTAAGCTTTGTAGTTCGTGTTGCCGCACGTACATCTGGTTTGCTGGCAGGGCGTTATCGTAGATCCTGTTCAGTTCCTTGGCTGCGTCGTACCCGGCGTGGTGCATGAGTAGCCGTATCTCGATGAGGTAATCCTTGAACCATTCCCCTACCGCTTGTTTGCGGGCCCGGATCTGATCTTCCAATTGTTCAAAATACCGTGGCGGCTAGAAGAACGTCAAGAATTCTTGGCGGAAATATGCCCATGAGATGCCTTGTAGTTGGCTGGTGCGGTACCAGCGACTGGCCCGATCGGTGAGAAGTTCTGTTATGGTCCGAGGTAGCTGATTTGTGTCCACCCCATATGAGAGCGCACGTTCTTCGACTAGTTCCAGAAATGCAAGTGGGTCGTCCTGTCCGTCGAACCTGATTCCCCATTTCCGAATCTGTTCCGCGATGTGGGCGGTGTGGCTGTGGTGTCGTCCATCTATGGAAGGGTCCATGGCTGGCACGATCCTCTGTGTGGGCGAGCGACTGGTCTCCGTAACTGGAGGTCTGGGCAAATCGGCGGGCGTTACGATGCGTGGTTGGCAGGGTGTGCTGTGGGGCCGCGGTGGGGACTTGTAACCCGGCTTTTGGGTCGGTTTTCCGCTGGTCAGATGTCCTAGGAGTGGTGGGGATGGGTGACCTGGAGCGTCCTGCTGGTTTGGCGTATTGCCGTTCAAGGTCTCCTAGTCGAACCCAGGCGTCCTGCGAGAGTGTTCCGGCGACTAATGTGGCGAATCTCTTTCGTCGTTCCTCGACTGTTCCTTCGTTGCCGAATCCGAATTCCTCGGCCAGGGCTTCCAGCTCATCCTGCCGGAGTTTGTAGATCCAGCCGGTGGTGACTCCTGGATTGGTATGGTGTCCCTCCGGGTAAAATTCGTCGGATTGACCGTCTTCGTGGGCTTCCATGGTGTGTTTTTTGCGGTTAGTAGCACTGACTCACGTTGTGTTAGTATACATTGTAGATGTAGATAACAGATGTAGCAAAAAAACGTAAAACGTAAACGTAAACATTTTTTTTAATTCTAAAATTCTAAAAAGTCATATGCTCAAAAATGTATATACTGACCGAGTACGGGTATAAGTAGATTCGCGTCCCCAGAAGCGACTCGCACGTTCCTTCTCGTTTTTCCTGCACATTGTTTTGAAGGCTGTGTTGGCTTCTTGGTACTCCCGCTTCTCATCCTCATTGCCTGTGTGAAGTGACCGTTTCAATGTGATCATTGATCTTTGTCTCGCCCGATGGCATTCAGAGTCGAACCATGGCTGTTTTCTTGTATAGTGGGCTGGTTCTTGCATCCAGGCTGCCGCTATTTTTATCCAGTTTGTTAGAGTCTCAATATTAGGTGCTTCGGGTTGGCAGTCTTGCCGTTCGCTTTTCTGCTCCAGTTGGGCTCTATACTGCTGGAGGTACCTATCGTTCCATTTCAGTTTCGGGAGCAGTTTGTTGTCGTGTGGATTGGGTTGTGCGTCGACCTTTGTATCGCTAGCGGTACGAGAAAGTTTCGGGCACTACTTGCATATCTTCAATGCGATTGGGCCACATGCCATTTATAAGAAAGTAGTCTATTGTGGACACCGCTTGGCCTCTTATGAAGGTGTAACTTCCGTCCCCGTGGCTTTGCGTTCTGCCGTTATGGACCGTGAAGCTGTTGTCCTCGCACATCTCTATTACATTCTTGCCATTGGTGTCTACTTTAAGGTCCTTTGCTGCCCTGATTAGCATTTCGAATTTTCCTGCGTGGTCTTTACTCACGGGGTGCATTCTGGCTATAATTATGATCCGATCTAGTTCAGATTTAGCAATCTGGTAGATATGGGGATTCTCTACGATACTGCGTTTTTAGTTTTATCGTATCTTTAAAAATGTGCCTGCCACAGATTTTCGTTCTTTGTGGTGGCGGAAGGGGGCGGGGCGAAATTTGGAAATACACTTGTAACAGTGGGATATCACATGAGTCTGGAAACCAAATTTGGTTGCCCTAGCTCTTATAGTCTCTGAGATCTAGGCGCTCATCGAGACAGACAGACAGACAGACAGACAGACGGACAGACAGACATAGCTATATCGACTCGGCTATTGATGCTGATCAAGAATATATATAATTTATGGGGTCGGAAACGTTTCCTTCTCTGCGTTACACACATCCACTTTTACCACAAATCTAATATACCCCTTAACTCTTTTTTGAGTACGGGTATAATAAATAGTATATGTAGATGTAGATAACAGATGTAGCAAAAAAATGTAAAATGTAAAATTTTATTTTTTTTTAAATTCTAAATAATTATATGCTCAAAAATGTATATGCTGACTGAGTACGGGTATAAGTAGAGTCGCGTCCCCAGAAACGACTCACACGTTCCTTCTCGTTTTTATTATTTGTTTATTGGCATCAATGACTGCTTCTAATTCTCTTAGATAGTCATTTACTAATATGGCGTCAAATGATCTTAAAATTGGTAATAGGAAAAATTGTACATTAGTACCTGGTATATTAAAAAGATTGGCCATTTTGTAGTGGGTTATTCTAATACTACCACTAACGGTTGCTGCATTAAATGGTTTTTCATTTAAGGTGGGGTTTTGACGTGTTTGGGTTGAATATTGCTTTTGCGGCTTAGGTGCGATTGGGCGATTTGGAATGTAATTCTGAAGGACTTGTTGTCGAGAATAATTCTGCGCGAATTGTGGAGGTTGGTAATTGTAATTTTGACGTGGTGGAATTAAGGGCTTAAACTGATTATATTGATATTGATTGTATTGAGGTGGTTGTTTGTTATAATTGAAATTTGATCTTGGTGCTGGGATCGGTTTTTGATTTGATCCCCTAAATCCTGAAATTGGGGTTTTGTTATTAGCATGAACAGCGCGGAAATTTTGATTTTCTAGTTTAAGACACAGGTGTAGTGCCGATGGTAGGTCTACTGGTTCCCGCACTCCTAGAAGACGAGGGAGATCTCCGCGTAAGCCTCTTACGAAAGTATCTAGTGCTTTATCTCGGTATAATTTTTTCATTAATTGTTCAGCTTCTCTACCCAATTCCATGCAACCGATTTTGTTGAGAATCAGAGATAATTGTTTATAAACAACCTGATGAAATTCTTCTACTGATTGGTTGCCCTGAACTATCGTAGTCATCTGGTATTCTAGTGTACCCAGATCTCTTTTAGTGAGGAGTTAGGCACTTGGAAATCGCATTCCAATTAAGTGGAACATTATAGGATTCTAGTGCCGTATCAGCGTTCCCAACAATTTTGTTACGAATGGAATGAAGGATCCCAAAATGCATACGTTGCTAGAATTCTATCTAATCCTTTTTTCCAGGAGCTAAATTCGGATGGATTACCGGAAAATTCTCGAATACTCTTTACTATGACTGGGATTCTATCTAAATCGTTCACTCGCCCCCCAACAACTCAGAATTATACAGAAAAGAATCGCGAGAAAGTCAACCGACGCCGCTCAGAGGCCTCTCGCCATTCCATTGTCAGTCGTCGTTTTCGCCAGTCGTAGATAATATCAGACGTACGTTAAATCAGTTGTCATTCGCTTTAAAACATATCTTAACAAAGCTGTATCCGTTACTTATATATCTCTTCAATAAACATACATTTAAACACAACCTTTCACATTTATAATCTACATCTTCTAGCGCACTGAACGAGGCAGAGTGTGTGAGCGAGAAAGAGAATGAGTAGCGGGTCTCTTGGTGGAGACGGTGAGGGAAGCAACTGAAAATTAATTTCTTCATTCTGGCTATAAATATATTCCGAAGTGATTTAGATTTGGCAATCTGGTTGATATAGCCATTATCGTAGGGATAGTTTTTAGTTTTATCGTGTCTTTAAAATTGTGCCTGCCACAGATTTTCGTCTTTTGTGGGGGCGGAAGGGGGCGGGGCGAAATTTTGAAAAACACTTGTAGCAGTGTGATATAACTGAGTTTGCAAAAAAAATTTGGTTGCTCTAGCTTTTATAGTCTCTGAGATCTAGGCGCTCATCAAGACTGACGGACGAACAGACGGACAGATGGACGGGTAGACGGACATGGCTATATCGACTCGGCTATTGATGCTGATCAAGAATATATATTCTTTATGGGGTCGGAAACGTTTCCTTCTCTGCGTTACACACATCCACTTTTACCACAAATCTAATATATGGCATGTTAAAATGCTGGTTTTCTGGCCAACAATGCTCAGGCTCACATAAAAATTTCGGACCTTTTAGCCAAATGGACTCAAGGAGCTCAGGCACTTCGCATCCGCGAGACGCCAAGTCCGCTGGATTCGACAGCGAAGGGACATGACGCCACGTAATGCCCTGACACAGCTCTTGAATCATGGCTACTGTACTCGAAAGTAATACTGTATGTAAGTGACGACAGTGGTGTTTTAATCCAATGTAGCGTTATTTCTGAGTCCGTCCAGAAAAATACGCTCTCGATTCGAGAATTTTCTAAAACCTGCTTTACGTAGGACCAAAATTGTGCCAATAAAGCTGCGGCGCACAATACGAGCCTCGGGATTGTCTTTGTCTTCAGCGGAGCTACTCGTGCCTTTCCAGCGATCAATCGAACGCACAGTTGACCTTCGAAAACCGATCGCACATTGTAACGAACCATGGATCCCATGGTTCGTCACAAGCAGACGACGCAGACAATGCTACTCCCAGGTGAAGCGATCAACACCCAGCAAAAATGCAAACTCAGCACACGCCAAAAGACAGGAGACCAGCACAAGGGGCTTACGCAATAAGTACCTAAAATAATATTAAATAAATAAATATTCCTAACAATATATATTCCCGAAGTGCCAACGAAATTCCTTTCCCACGGAACCGGTGCACACCGATCACCTTACCTGGGACATTGGACACTTGTTGGGAGGCGATTGCTTCGGTAACCCTCGATTACCGGGCAAACCCCCCACATGCGCGAGCCAGTCAGCAGTCTCCGACTTTCCCTTACCGGGAATATTGGACACTGACTGCAAGGCTAATGATTAGGTAACCTTCTGTTACCGATCAGCCTGTCTGCACGCGCAGACTATAATTCGGCAATATATATTGTGAGGTCCTATTTCAGGCTGAGGTAAGCTTCAGTCTGTCCAGGGTCCGCTACAAGACAATTTGTAGTTTGTAGGTGACTTCAGGTGTCGGGCTGGCTCGTAAAAGAATGTAGTAGGCAGCGAGAACTGATGAGGCGACGGTTTGTTGGATTGGAGAAATCGTAGTTGGTTGTTTTTGTTGGTGTTCTTTGCTGTGTTCTTTTATTATTTAATTCTTGTTTGTTTACAATGACTTAACTCGCGGATCTAGTTACTTGGTCTTGGAGCCGGTGGACTGGGTAGTGCAGTGTCTTGGGTGTATGACTGAGGGACTGCCTAGTACAGTGTCTTGGGTGTGTGACTGAGGGACTGCCTTGTGCAGTGTCTTGTGTTTGGGCTGATGGACGGCCTGTATTTTGTATTCGGGCTGATGGACTGCCTAGTGCAGTGTCTTGTGTTCGGGCTGATGGACTGCCTCCTCTTTCGGCCGATCTTGGCCCTTTTATGCAGCTGGTGATCGCACCTGGGACCCGGAAATAATTAATTCTTGCTGACTTATGATTACGACAATAAATGTGGGGCTAGTAAGTGGGTCGAAGCTGGGTGCTTCGTTGACAATTGTTCGTGGGGCAGTGTGTTTTTTTTGCTGAGGCTGCATCCCGGAAGGTGCAGTTGCAGGTTGGAAAGGTGATATCTGATTTCAAAAGAAATGAGCTTTTGCTAACTCTGCATCGCGGAAGTTGAGTGGTAAGTCGATAATTTTATGCTGGCTTGACTTATTGTGAAATAAGTCGATTGCGAAATGTCCCAAGAGGTGGGGTGTTGTTGATCGAGAGTTCTTAATTAATTGTGTGCTTAAGACTATTTTATGTCCGGGGTGCTGACACACCGCTATTTGTGGAGAACCGTGGCTAGAGCCATGGTTCGCTAGCTCGGTGTATATCAGTTTGGTTATTGTCTCCCGCCAGCGTGGATGCGCTGACCCTCCGCCGTTTGTGACGAGCCATGGCTAGAACCATGGTTCGTTACACCCCCCCCTTTCTTCCGGGTGGGTGATGGAGAGATTGGTGGCGTCGCTTGTCGGGTGCTGAGGTTCGCCTTTTT
This sequence comes from Drosophila obscura, assembly GCF_018151105.1. Classification (NCBI taxonomy): domain Eukaryota; kingdom Metazoa; phylum Arthropoda; class Insecta; order Diptera; family Drosophilidae; genus Drosophila; species Drosophila obscura. The sequence continues at coordinate 416,001 of NW_024542793.1, read as the reverse complement.
TCCTGTCCTTTGGCTTGTGCCGAGTCTCCGGATTCGTCGCTTTTAATCTCGTCACTTTAGCGTGGCGTCGGTAACGTTATATTTTCTACTGCTGCTGTGATCGTGGCCTTTCTGCTGTTCTGGGTGCTTTGTAGTTGGTGTCTGCTTGGTGGGTCGATTATCCCATATGACGATGGTTTTCTCGGCGGTTTTCTTCGGTCGTTCCTTGTCCAGGCGTTCTTGAATCGGCGGTGCTATGTCGGGTGGCCAAGGATCCGTCGGTAGTTCTGGGTCGTCTTCGGTGGGTTCGATGGCTCCGGGGTCAAACGTTTGATTCGGGTTTTTCGGTAGGATGGGTCTGTCGAATGTAAATGCTTGGATCTGCGGGGCCAAGTCCGGCGGCCACGGCTCCGGGACTGGTTCGGGCTCATGTTCGGTCGGATCGGCGGTTTCGGAGTCAGGTGGCTGGCTGGGGTCTTCGGGTAAGAGGGTTGTATCGAAGGCGCTGGGCGGTTCGATCCTCCGTTGGTAGTCGCTTATGTGGGCGACGATGGGTGTGGTGTCGACCATGGGTATGATGTTTTGGTACGCCGGGTGTAGTACTCGTGTTATACTACAGCCAAACTGGTACGTGAACAGGTGAGACGCGATGACGCCTCTGGTATCGCAACAACGCGCCTCTCATTAATCCAGCTTGATGTGCGCCAGTAGAACTTGTGAGATCTCTCTGACCGAGCCATCGGCCAGGCGTATGCGGACGCATGCATCTTGCAGGTTGGTGTTGTTGTCTTCTGGATGCCCCGGTGTCGATTGTGGCTTCCGTTGCGTGTCCTTCTATGGTCACCATCGCCACTATCCGGCCGTTGCTTACGTGTAGAGAGTTATTTAGTCGCGGGTTGGAGGAGGCGTCGTTCCCGGCTGATCCCGTGTCAGTTGGGGACGCATGTCGTTTCCTGACGTGTTTTGGCGGCAGCAATTTACGGTCCGTGTGCCGCGTTTGCCACATTCCCAGCAGAATAGGATGGGGGGATTATGGCAGTCGTATGCCGCATGCCCCGCTTCACCACACCGGCGACAGGCTGCGCGTGGGTTGATGATGGGGGTCGTGATCATGTGATGGGCTGCTTCGGGATTCACCGTACTGTTTGGATGAGCTGGTGGTCTCCCTGGTGTGTCTGTCGATTCCCAATGGGGACTCAGAAATGGCGGCTGGTGCGAGTCGCAATTCCTCTGCTCTGAAGCCGGCCTTGCGTATCTTGGAGTGTTCCGCGGGTTTGCGAAAGTGGTCGGGATGGTCCGCTCTTGGATGCTCTCGAACTCGGTGGCCAACATTGTGAGCTGTGCTAAGCTTTGTAGTTCGTGTCGCCGCACATACATCTGGTATGCTGGCAGGGCGTTATCGTAGATCCTGTTTAGTTCCTTGGAGGCGTCGTACCCGGCGTGGTGCATGAGTAGCCGTATCTCGATGAGGTAATCCTTGAACAATTCTCCTACCGCTTGCTTGCGGGCTTGGATCCGGTCTTCCAATTGCTCGAAGTACCGGGGCGGCAAGAAGAAAGTCAAGAACTCTTGGCGGAAATAGGCCCATGAGCTGCCTTGGCTGGTGCGGTACCAGCGACTGGCCCGATCGGTGAGAAGCTCTGTCATGGCCCGAGGTAGCTGATTTGTGTCCACCCCATATGAGAGCGCACGTTCTTCAAGTAGTTCCAGAATTGTAAGTGGGTCGTCCTGTCCGTCGAACCTGATTCCCCATTTCCGAATCTGTTCCGCGATGTGGGCGGTGTGGCTGTGGTGTCGTCCATCTATGGAGGGGTCCATGGCTGGCACGATCCTCTGTGTGGGCGAGCGACTGGTCTCCGTAACTGGAGGTCTGGGAAAATCGGCGGGCGTTACGATGCGTGGTGGGCAGGGTGTGCTGTGGGGCCGCGGTGGGGACTTGTAACCCGGCTTTTGGGTCGGTTTTCCGATGGTCAGATGTCCTAGGAGTGGGGGGGGATGGGTGACCTGGAGCGTCCTGCTGGTTTGGCGTTTTGCCGTTCAAGGTCTCCTAGTCGAACCCAGGCGTCCTGCGAGAGTGTTCCGGCGACTAATGTGGCGAATCTCTTTCGTCGTTCCTCGACTGTTCCTTCGTGGCCAAATCCGAATTCCTCGGCCAGGGTTTCCAGCTCGTCCCGCCGGAGTTTGTAGATCCAGCCGGTGGTGACTCCTGGATTGGTATGGTGTCCCTCCGGGCAAAATTCGTCGGGTTGACCGGCTCCGTGGGCTTCCATGGTGTGTTTCTGCGGTTAGTAGCACTGACTTACGTTTTGTTTGTGGTACTTCTGTACTGTAGCACTTTTGCTTGCGACCGGATTTTGCGAGGGTGCCGGTTTTGTGCTGGACGGGTATTGATCCTTGCTAGCCTAGTCTCTTTCAGTGGCCGTGGGTTTTTACTACACAAAGCTCCGTATTAAGGTGTTAGTCTCCTTAAAGTCACCAAAAAGTCCCTGCTCGGGCGCCACTTGTGAGGTCCTATTTCAGGCTAAGGTAAGCTTCAGTCTGTCCAGGGTCCGCTACAAGACAATTCGTAGTTTGTAGGTGACTTCAGGTGTCGGGCTGGCTCGTAAAAGAATGTAGTAGGTAGCGAGAACTGATGAGGCGACGGTTTGTTGGATTGGAGAAATCGTAGTTGGTTGTTTTTGTTGGTGTTCTTTGCTGTGTTCTTTTATTATTTAATTCTTGTTTGTTTACAATGACTTAACTCGCGGATCTAGTTACTTGGTCTTGGAGCCGGTGGACTGGGTAGTGCAGTGTCTTGGGTGTGTGACTGAGGGACTGCCTAGTACAGTGTCTTGGGTGTGTGACTGAGGGACTGCCTTGTGCAGTGTCTTGTGTTTGGGCTGATGGACGGCCTGTATCTTGTATTCGGGCTGATGGACTGCCTAGTGCAGTGTCTTGTGTTCGGGCTGATGGACTGCCTCCTCTTTCGGCCGATCTTGGCCCTTTTATGCAGCTGGTGATCGCACATGAGACCCGGAAATAATTAATTCTTGCTGACTTATGATTACGACAATAAATGTGGGGCTAAATAAAGTGGAATAAAGTGGAAATTAATAAAACCTGTGGCGCAAAATCTATAAATTTCATCTTGGGTCTCCTTTTTGAACATAAACCTTTTGAGTTCAAGCAGTTGATTTGATGCCCCGACAAAATTAGTGGCATTATCGCAGAAAATGTCTGCCGGAAATTTTCGACGACCTCCCATCCGCTTCAATGCATTCAAGAACGCCTTCGTTGATAAGTCCGAAACTACTTCAATGTGAACGGCTTTGGTGAGAAGGCAAACGAACACGGCCAAGTACGATTTTTATAAACAAAAGATAAGAATGAAAGATGATGAACCGATATATATAAAAAACTACAGAATTCCCCACAGTCAAAAAGTGGAAGTAACAAAGCAAGTGGAAAAGCTAATAAAAAACAAAATAGTAGAACCCTCAGTCTCTGAATACAACAGTCCATTATTAATTGTCCCGAAAAAATCATTACCGAATTCAGATAGTAAGAGATGGCGCCTAGTGATTGACTACCGCCAAATAAACAAAAAAGTTTTATCAGACAAATTTCCACTTCCCAGAATAGATAATATTCTTGATCAATTAGGTAGAGCTAAATACTTTTCATGCCTAGATCTGATGTCAGGTTTTCATCAAACAGAACTTGAAGAAAGTTCAAGAAATATAACTTCATTTTCAACGAGCAATGGCTCCTATCGCTTCACGCGATTACCATATGGTTTAAAAATAGCGCCCAATTCTTTTCAAAGAATGATGATAATTGCATTTTCAGGTATCGAACCTTCTCAGGCATTCCTGTATATGGATGACCTAATTGACATCGGTTGTTCCGAAAAACACATGATTAAAAACCTCACCAGCGTTTTTGATATGTGTAGAAAACACAACCTTAAATTGCACCCTGAAAAGTGCTCATTCTTCAGACACGAAGTAACCTTTCTAGGTCATAAGTGTACTGATAAAGGTATTTTACCAGACGACAAGAAATATGACGTTATAGAGAAATACCCAGTCCCAACGGACGCAGATAGCGCTAGAAGATTCGTTGCATTTTGCAATTATTATAGACGTTTCATTAAAAATTTTTCCGATTATTCATGTCACATAACAAGATTATGTAAAAAGAATGTTAACTTCGAATGGACAGATAAATGTCAGAAAGTGTTTGGCTATTAAGCGTTTTTAATAGCCGTTGAAACTCGTTTAATTGTTAAGAAAAGTCTAGCGTTTCAATGGGTAATGTACAATTTATTATATATTGGTAATGTAAGGTAGACGATAAAGTGACCGATATAATAAAGCGATGGATACGTTATGAAGATCAATACCAGACTGAGAAAGGGCAGGCGGGCCGAATTGCCCGTGCCCTAATGCAAGCGAGAGAGAGCAAATAAACGATAGAAGCTCGGGCTGCTGCTGAGCCGAGTACGAGCGATAGATAGAGAGAAAGAATGCGAGAGAGCAGCATAGATGATGAGAACGATGGCGAAAAAAACTTGGAAGCGAGATGCATATATAGACCACAATTCGTGTGTCACCAATTGACCGAATATATGCGTATGTATATATGCGACGACAGAAAAGATCGAGAGATTGCAAAGGCATGCAAGTGCTGGACCAGATCATGGCCTTTGCGAAGGCATGTTAGGGCAGACGGACCAAATTACCCGTGCCCTACGCGATGCTAAGAAAGAGATCGATAGAACGAAAGAGCGATATAGCGAGATAGTAAAGTAAAGGAGAAAGGCAAGAGTCGAAGAGACGAAAGAACGGTTGCATAGGCGAATAGATTGAGTAATTATAAGCGGTTACAATGTTTATATGCAGTGGGCAATTCAAATAGCAAACAAAGGTGATACGTTAGTTGCGCCACTGGCTATTATTTGAGGCACTTGTTGGGGACTTTCCGGCTGGGAAACCAGACATACTCCCCCCGTTGAAAGCCTGACTTTCAACAGATGCTGAAGGGTTTCACAGTCGTCGCTTGTGGCTGATTTGATGTAGCAATCCTAATTCCATCTTTGGCACAACATCTCGAGACACGCCAATGAATCCAGGAATGAATTTGACCAATGTCGTTATTGGTCAGTTGTTGTGGGTCTGATAGCCCAGGGTTCTGCATACGCTTTGAACGCAGCTGCAGCGACGAGATGTAGTCTTCCTTCCATCGCGTACAGAAGATATGGAGTATGTAGGCAACGCATTGCCTGACATCCAATTGCCGCAAGATCAGGCATGTTACGCTAGGCTCAAGAAACGAAAAGGGAGGGTCACGAACTGGCACATCCAGATCGGCAGGCTCTCTGTAATTGAAGCTAAAGTTGTAGGATTAAAAATGGCCAAGATGTGGCCAAAAAACTTCCTCAGATGATCCAATCTACAATCTGAGTGGTCAGTGGCACGATGATTGTTGTAGTTGTACGTCTTCAGTGCAGCTCCACTCCCCCCAATATACAAATATTGGGATGGAATAAGTCCAAGAACAGCTCGAAGTCCAGTGCGAAGATTCTGCTGAGGAGCGATGATCATTGTTGAATTAGTGGTGCGCTGAACTGGATGCTTCCTGCCAAAGGTGATTTGATGATGGCCAGCAAAATACACGGATGAACGATATTGAAACCCACATGCCAAAAGAGGGGGCTCTTTCAAATCATTCAAAAGAATCCCACGCGAAGAGATCTCAATCAGAGCTTTATGCCAAGACAACGTTGTTTGATCGAGGAGCGTTTTCCTCAATATCGTTGTTCAATGATGGGGGTGTGTCAATCTCCAAGTGAGCTAATTAACTCGATGCGAAGAAATCTGCTGGAATCCAATAATAATCCGAAAAGTCGAGGGGGTTCAGTTGAGTGCTAGCCAATGACTATTTATTTGGTTTCTAAGTGCATGAGCACTGAGCATAAGCGGGCTTCTGTGTGGTGAGTTCAATTACAAATTTAGTGCAAGAGCGTAACAAAGAGAGTAAAAATGAGCGTAAGGTACTACAAGGCGAGGGTCATTTAAGTTATTATTATATTATATTATGGCCTTAAGAGTTTGATCGAACATCCCGGCCCCGTTGAAAGGATTGCTTTCAAACTACCGGAAGAATTGCCAACTTGTGTACTGGCCTGCAGCAAGTTCCATTCGCGGTGCGGAGGTGCACCACGCGTACACGACCATCCCTTCCGAGCAATGTAGACTGCACTCGGCCTACTTTCCAGCGTAGTTGGGGCAGGTTGTCCTCATGAATGATGACCATTGTGCCCTCAGTGAGATTCGTTGAGGGTGCTGTCCATTTCGTGCGAGATCGCAATTCGTTGACGTAATCCATCGACCATTGCTGCCAAAACCGTTGCTTGACGGCGGTGATCATGTCGTAGCGGTCCAAATTCGACAACTTGACATTTTCGAGGGATCTCTCAGGCAACGAACGCAATGATTCGCCAACCAAGAGATGACCAGCCGTAAGAGCGTTGAAGTCGTTCGGGTCTGACGAGAGTGGTGATATCGGGCGCGAGTTATGGATGGCTTCTATCTCCACTACGACGGTGCTCAGTTCTTCAAACGTAAACCTTGTGTTTGCCAATGTTCGATTCAAGAGCCCTTTCGCACTCTTGACGGCCGCTTCCCAAAGGCCTCCGAAGTGAGGTGCCCTGGGAGGAATAAAGTGGAAATTAATAAAACCTGTGGCGCAAAATCTATAAATTTCATCTTGGGTCTCCTTTTTGAACATAAACCTTTTGAGTTCAAGCAGTTGATTTGATGCCCCGACAAATTAGTGGCATTATCGCAGAAAATGTCTGCCGGAAATTTTCGACGACCTCCCATCCGCTTCAATGCATTCAAGAACGCCTTCGTTGATAAGTCCGAAACTACTTCAATGTGAACGGCTTTGGTGAGAAGGCAAACGAACACGGCCAAGTACGATTTTGTAGGCCCCTTTCCTCGAATCCGTAGATAGGTACTAATGGGTCCACAAAAATCCACTCCACAGCGTTCAAACGGTCGGGCAGGAGAGAGTCGAGATGGTGGTAATGAGCCCATAAGTTGGTGTAGCAGCTTTGGTCTGTAGCGAACACAGTGTACACAGGAGCGGACAATTCGACGTGCCAAGTCTCTGGCGTTAACGATCCAGAATTCCAAGCGAATGAGAGCGACTAAGGCCTTAGGGCCAGCGTGATAGTTGCGAATATGCAAGTGACGAATATAATTCCAAGCAAGTTTAGACTGGCTGGGCAGCAGCAACGGATGTTTTTGACCGTCTGGTAGGTCTGAATATTCCAATCGTCCACCAACCTTGACGAGCTCGAATCCATTTACGAGTTCTAAAAAGGGAGTAAGAAACTTCAAACTACTCTTCAATGGTTTTTGCTTCTGAAGTAAACGAATATCTTCTGTGAAATGAGTTTGTTGTATGTTCCAAATAAGGCAGTGCGACGCAAAACGAAGCTCATTTGGTGTCGGTGAGGATGTGGTAGGCGTCGATTGCTTCCGACATCTCTTTATGAACCTTACCATCCAGGCAATGAGACGAAGACTATGACTGTACGAGCTGACATTATCGACTATCTCGAGGATATAATTTCTCTCCTGTACCGCGGTGAACATGCTTTTCCGCTTCTCCGAGTTGTCAATGACAAGCTGTTTACTGCTGGTGGGCCATTTCAACGAATCTTCCAGCAGAAATAAGGGACCAGAAAACCATGTCGATTTGATAAGCTCGCTAACGTTGCAGCCTCGCGACAGAAGATCAGCTGGATTTTGATATGTTGGGACGTAGCGCCACTTCCCACCAGACGTCATCTCCTGAATGTCAGAAACCCTATTCCCAACAAAGGTCGATAACGTGATTGATGTTGTTGCAGCCAATGCAATACGAGCTGCGAGTCGCTCCAAAAATATGACGTGATGTTGTGTTCAGAGAATATATCCTTGATTTTGTAGAACAGCTGAGACAGCAAATGTGCGCCGCACAGTTCAAGCTTCGGAAGAGACTGTTTCTTCACTGGTGCTACTCTCGACTTAGACGTGAACAATTTCACTGCGACCTGTCCTAGCGAATTCTCAGTGCGCACATAAATACAGCAGCCGTATGCCCGAATCGAGGCATCGCAAAATCCATGCAGTTGAATAGTCCTGGCGTCGGGCTGCAAACAAAACCGCGGTACCGATAGTGACGAGAGTGAATTCAATGACTCCAAACAGTTGCTCCATGCATTGCTTGAGTCTGTGAAATAGACTCGTCCCAATCCAGTTTTAACAGCCACAACTCCTGAAGAATAATCTTAGCGACGATGACTAGCGGCGACAGCAGACCGATTGGATCGAATAGCGATGATGCAGTGGATAAGATTGTTCGTTTTGTGGTGGTGGCAAAGATTTCCTTGGGAGTGAAGGTAAAGCTAAATACATCAATTTGTTGATGCCACGTTACGCCGAGTGTGCTACTACTCTCATTCTCTGATGTGTTTAGTTTCTTAATAGAGTCATCTTCCATAACGCCTGGATGATTGGAATGCCATTTGAATAAGGGAAACTGACCATAAGCGAGGGTAGCTGTGATTTCTGTTTTGAGTTTGAGAAGAGTTTCTATTTCATCAGCCCCTCCCAGAAGATCATCAACATAAAACGCCTTTTTAACAGCCGCAGCTCCTAAGGGCCACATATCCTTACAATCATCCGCCAAGTGATGCAAACTACGAGTTGCGAGGTATGGGGCGGACTCGGTCCCATATGTTACGGTATTGAGTTGATAGGTTTGAAGCTCGGCATTTGGGGACGTTCGCCACAAAATATACTGGAATTTTCGATCCTTCTCCCCCACAAGCACCTGTCTATACATCTTAGTGACGTCAGCAGTGATGCCGAACCTATGCATGCGGAATCGTAGCAATTGCAGGTACAAATCATCCTGAATGGTCGGACCGACTAACAGAATATCGTTAAGTGACTTCTGCGATGTTGTACGGCAAGAAGCGTCAAATACGACTCTGAGCTTCGTCGAGGTGCTGCTTGGCTTGAGAACGAAATGGTGAGGAATGTAATAATGTGGTTCCTCTAAGTTTGGCTTCGGTACTATGGACATGTGACCAAGACTTTCATATTCCTGCATAAACGATAGATACTGCGAGCGAATCTCCGGTAAACGAGCAAGACGTCTCTCAATGGCATAAAATCGATTACGAGCTGTATCGACTGAATTTCCAAGACAGTTTGGGTCTTCTTGGAATGGCAAGCGCACGACAATTCGCCCACTGGCATCCTTCTGTGTTGTATCCCTATAGTGTTCCTCACAGCGACGATGAGTTGGGAGACTTTTAGCTCTTGAATCGCCGATTAAGTCAACCTTCCATAACTGCTGTAAGTTTTTGTCGATCGCCTCTTCTACAGTCACCAAGCACAACGATGGCTGTATATTCTGCTGGCGTTGGTACCTCCCAGCAACAACCCAACCGAACAGAGTCTTCTGCAACGTGGGAAGATTGGGACCAATGCGAATCTGGCCAACAGCAAGAGCTCCATAGAAGGCTTCGGTTCCCAATAACAAATCAATGCGCCTAGACCTAAAGAACGATTCATCTGCCAGTGGAGTATTGGCAGGTAGGTTCCAATTTGATATGTCGATCTCACTATCTGGCTGGTAGGCAATGTGAGAGGTTATTCCGAACTGGAGAGTTAGCTGATAGCCAGATGTGCGCGACTTAATAGAAGTCGTCGTACGAGCCTTAAGGTTAGTAAGGGACTCTCCGATACTGCGGATTCCGATGTGGTGCTTTTCACGACGAAGGCGAAGTTTTTGAGCGAAGTTCTCGGTTACAAAATTAACCTGCGAACACGAATCAAGCAATGCTCTACCAAGTTTGTATTCACCTGAGACATCCTTGACCAATACCATCGCTGTCGCTAACAGTATCTGATCCTCTGCTGCTACTTCCATGTGTGAATGAGACGCTGCTTGATGAGACTGACTAGCAGTAGGTGGCCAGGAGGGTAGCGATGATTGTGTTTCTTGTGCTGGAGTTGAGGTTTGTCCTTCTGACGATTGTGGTGTTCGTTGCGGCTGAGAGTGATGCAAGGTTGAATGCTGATTCCGATTACAGTTACGGCAACGATGAGTCGATGAGCATTGTGCCACTCTATGGCCGTTTCTAAGACAATTGATGCAGAGACCGAGGCGTTTCACATTATCGAACCGTTGATTGCTGTTCATAGCCTTGAACTGCGAACAGTTCGTAAATTTATGACCAGAACTAGAACAAAGGGTACAAGACAAATTAGTAATGGCAAACGATGAGGTTGTATGGTGATTTGAATGACGATTGGACTTATTGGTTTCAGCCTTTCGTTGCGACGAAGTACCAGCCGAGGTTCCAGACGAATGTAGAAACTGACAGTGGCGTTCCAACAACTGTGTGCATTTTAGCCAGGTCGGCAGAGTCTTGTAGTCCAGCGATTCCTTCCACTTAATCCGAGTTGGCTGATCACACTTCGCCATAACTATATATATGAGCATAGCTTGAGCAATATTCTCAGGTTTGCCGATGGATTCCAAAGAGCTGAAGATAGCGGAGGCTTTATCCACTAAACTACGAAGCTGCTGACTGTTAGCCCTTTCCACAGGTTGTAGTGCAAACAATGATTCGATTCCTTCTAGAAAAATAAGAGTAGAATTGTCATAACGTTCTTTGAGTTTTTCAAGAGCCTTCGGATAGTTTTCGCTGGTAACCTGGAATGCCTGAACTGTGTCTAACGCCGGCCCCTTTAGGCAGGTCAGCAAATAATTAAACCTTTCTATGTTAGACAGTCCAGACTCACGCACAATAAGTTGATCGAACGAATTTATGAAATTCTTATAATTCGCATAAGTGCCGTCAAACGTAGGCAGCGACAACCTCAGCAACGATGACCGCACTGGCGGCGGGTGGTGATCCGGCGTCAATATGCTAGCGTTCAGATCTCCTCCTAGTTTTTCCTTTATGGATAGCTTTATTGCTATGTAGGTATCTTCCAAGTCCGCACGTCCTTCATCGTTCGGAATAAGATCGTCGATGTCAGATTGAACGTTTAGAATTTTCTTGAAATACGTTTCTAAGATGCTCAAGCGATAGCGAAGCTCATCATTACAAATTGGGTTTTCCGATTTGCCTTCCACCACAGATTTGATACGAGAAATATTGCGCTTTATATTGCTCCGTTGGCGTTTCAAATCTTCGAGCGTCGTCATTTTGTTGTGTAGTGTAAATTACACGCACACAGAACTAGAGATTCCAAATTCAAATGAACGCAACAACAGCAAGCAGGCACCAGATCAGCAGCAACAAGAGAACAAATTTAGAAGCGAGCGACGGCGACAAAAAAAAGGGTTGAGCGCAATTCCAGTCCAGAGAGTGAGCAAAAATTCCAACGACGGCAACGAAAGCGAAAGTGAAGCAGAGAAATTCGAAGAGATAGATAACTGCGTTGACCGATGGACCACAGCAGGTAGCAGCAATGCAAACGAAACGAGAGCGCAAGCGCCGTTAAATGCGATGTGGGTGATAAGCGAATGATAGAATTAAGCGAGAATGGCGAGAGCACAGTGAGAGGTTGATGAACCCGCGATCGATCAGTTCGCTTCTGATATGATTTTCAGAAATTTCGACGGCGACTGCGAGACGAAACGAAAGTGTAGTTGTTGCACTTGCAAATTATGTACCGACGAAGCTGTTTGATGGAATATACATAAAATGCGAGTAATTTAATTGTTCACAGAATTAACACACGAGCCCCACGTTGGACGCCAAAATGTTTGATCGAGGAGCGTTTTCCTCAATATCGTTGTTCAAGGATGGGGGTGTGTCAATCTCCAAGTGAGCTAATTAACTCGATGCGAAGAAATCTGCTGGAATCCAATAATAATCCGAAAAGTCGAGGGGGTTCAGTTGAGTGCTAGCCAATGACTATTTATTTGGTTTCTAAGTGCATGAGCACTGACATAAGCGGGCTCCTGTGTGGTGAATTCAATTACAAATTTAGTGCAAGAGCGTAACAAAGAGAGTAAAAATGAGCGTAAGGTACTACAAGGCGAGGGTCATTTAAGTTATTATTATATTATATTATGGCCTTAAGAGTTTGATCGAACAAACGTATCTTTGCCCAGCCGTTGGAGAAAGAGTCTGGACCACGTAGCTGCAGGTGCAGCTAGTCCGAAACCGTCAAAGAGCTGGGCTTCTGTTGGCACAACTGAACTTCTGCAGGGGCACGATAATGATGAATAGCCCGAAATTGAGAGAGAAGACCGATCAGTAGCCGATTCCAACGCTAAATCTATTGATGGAAGTGATCTTGGGTTCTCCGAAATCATTTTGGAATCCAGCTGCGAATGAGATACCAACTCAGCTATGTGGACGTCTTGGAGATTGATTTCAGTATCAGCAGACAGCGCTGCCTGCTCATCTATCTTCAAATGCTGCATTGGCCCCTCAGAGACGCATAAGGCAGACTTCTTCTTATCCGAAGATGACAATTGCATAGCGCGTAGACACGGGGGCGGATTGCTCCGTGGTGGAAGCTGCCTGCCAACAATATTAGCAATTATTGTTCCTCCAGAAACCGTTGAAGGAGAAGACAGGTGGGGGAATCGATTAGCGATTTCGCGCCGAATCGAAGTATCCAGCTCATTGAACAGATAATTAAAGTTGTTCAAGGATCCAATGCGAGTCTTGTTGTAGTCCAACTTCTGAAGCTCGTTGTGCAGGGTTTTAAAAGTGTCCTGCAGCTCCTCGATCTCCTCCAACCTTACCACGAGCATATAGTAGTCGCAAGCCGACAATTCATTCTCCCAAGTGGCACTCAATCTTTTGAGGCCTTCGCACAATTCCGATGCCTTCCGCTTCAGAAAAATCACCCTGTTTTCCGCAGCGGTAGTTACACTGCCGTTTGACCCATCCAACTCCATAGCAGCGACGGCGTTAGAAAAACGTTTCTAGCGGGAAGATGAAAAACAAAGAGTACCGCGCGCAAGTGACAGGAAAGAGCACCGCAAACAAAACGTATATGCTTATATGCAAGAGCGGCTGGTGTATATATATGTGGTCGATGACACTTGAAGCCGCGGGCAACCGACAACAACGAACAACCGGCAATATATGGCAATGCTTGAATGCTCAACTGTAGTTTGTGATTGCACGAATATATTAACTAATGCACAATCACGTCGGGGTCACCAAATGTTTGGCTATTAAGCGTTTTTAATAGCCGTTGAAATTCGTTTAATTGTTAAGAAAAGTCTAGCGTTTCAATGGGTAATGTACAATTTATTATATATTGGTAATGTAAGGTAGACGATAAAGTGACCGATAAAATAAAGCGATGGATACGTTATGAAGATCAATACCAGACTGAGAAAGGGCAGGCGGGCCGAATTGCCCGTGCCCTAATGCAAGCGAGAGAGAGCAAATAAACGATAGAAGCTCGGGCTGCTGCTGAGCCGAGTACGAGCGATAGATAGAGAGAAAGAATGCGAGAGAGCAGCATAGATGATGAGAACGATGGCGAAAGAAACTTGGAAGCGAGATGCATATATAGACCACAATTCGTGTGTCACCAATTGACCGAATATATGCGTATGTATATATGCGACGACAGAAAAGATCGAGAGATTGCAAAGGAATGCAAGTGCTGGACCAGATCATGGCCTTTGCGAAGGCATGTTAGGGCAGACGGACCAAATTACCCGTGCCCTACGCGATGCTAAGAATAGAGATCGATAGAACGAAAGAGCGATATAGCGAGATAGTAAAGTAAAGGAGAAAGGCAAGAGTCGAAGAGACGAAAGAACGGTTGCATAGGCGAATAGATTGAGTATTTATAAGCGGTTACAATGTTTATATGCAGTGGGCAATTCAAATAGCAAACAAAGGTGAAATTACGTTAGTTGCGCCACTGGCTATTATTTGAGGCACTTGTTGGGGACTTTCCGGCTGGGAAACCAGACAGAAAGCATTCGAATATTTAAAAGTACAATTGATGAAACCAACCTTACTGCAATATCCAGATTTTAGCAAAGAATTTTGTATAACAACGGATGCAAGTAAACAAGCATGTGGTGCTGTTCTAACACAAAATTACAATGGAACTCAGCTACCAGTAGCGTATGCATCAAGATCATTTACAAAGGGAGGAAGTAATAAAAACACAACAGAACAAGAATTAGCTGCAATACATTGGGCAATAAATCATTTTCGACCATACATTTATGGCAAACATTTCACTGTCAAAACTGACCATAGGCCACTTACCTATTTATTTTCTATGATTAACCCCAGCTCAAAATTAACACTTATGAGACTAGATTTGGAGGAATATGATTTTACTGTGGAGTATCTTAAGGGAAAGGACAACCATATAGCAGATGCGTTATCAAGAATAACCATTACAGACTTAAAAAATATACAAACAACCAATACAGTATTAAAAGTCACTACAAGAAATCAAAGTAGACAAAAAACCTGCGCAGGTTCAAACACAGAATTGCAAAAGCAATCGATCTCTTCAAAGCCCAATATATACAACGTCATACAAAATGATGATGTTAAAAAAGTAGTGACCTTACATTTATCTTCGACTAAATGTTTCTTTAAACATGGGAAAAAGATATTTGTGAGAATTAAAGTTAGCGACCTTTATACTAATGGAACCTTCGACTTTAGGTCAATTTTTCAAAAGGCTTGAAAAAGAAGCCGGTATAAATAACATCAGCCAACTTAAAATGGCACCGAGCGAAGAAATCTTTGAGAACATTTCAATAGATTCTTTTAAGAACAAGGGCAATAAAATATTAAAGAATTTAAGAGTAGCGCTACTCAAGCCGGTGACCATAATAAAAGAAAATAAAGAAAAAGAAGAGATACTGTCTACATTCCATGATGATCCAATCCAAGGAGGTCACACAGGTATAGCTAAAACATTAGCGAAAATAAGAAGGCATTATTATTGGAAAAACATGACACGTCAAATTACAAATTATGTGAGAAAGTGTCCCAAATGCCAAAAGTCCAAAACGACTAAACATACCAAGACCCCATTGACTATAACTGAAACACCACAAATGGCGTTTGATAGGGTAATTGTGGATACGATCGGTCCACTTCCTAAATCAGAACAAGGAAACGAATATGCAGTCACTTTAATCTGTGACTTGACAAAATACCTTGTAGCCATACCAATCAAGAACAAAAGTGCAAAAACAGTAGCTAAAGCTATATTTGAAGATTTTATTCTAAAGTACGGTCCAATGAAGACGTTCATTACGGACATGGGAACGGAATACAAAAATTCAATAATTGAAGATTTATGTAAAAACTTAAATATTCAAAACATAACATCCACTGCACATCATCACCAGACTGTAGGAACCGTGGAGCGAAGCCACAGAACTTTTAAACAATACTTCGTATATTGCTTCAACACAACCCCCTCTATGGCACATGATTATTGTCCATATGAATTAGTTTTCGGTAAGACTTCGAACTTACCAATACATTTTAATAGCATAGATAGAATAGATCCTCTTTATAATATAGATGATTACGCTAAAGAATCAAAATTTAGACTAGAACAAGCTTTTAAAAGAGCAAGATTAATGATAGAATCTAATAAACAGAAACAAAAAATTAATTATGATAAAAACTGTTTGGATTTCAAATTAAAACGAGAAGGAACGTGCGAGTCGCTTCTGGGGACGCGACTCTACTTATACCCGTACTCAGTCAGCATAAACATTTTTAAGCATATGATTTTTTAGAATTTTAGAATTAAAAAAAAAATTTTACATCTAACATTTTTTTGCTACATCTGATATCTACATCTACAATGTATATTCTACATCTAACATGTAGATTGTACATGTTCCAATTAGATTCTACATCTCCTCCGCTAGGGGTTGCTCGCGCACTGAACGCGGCAGAGTGTGCGAGCGAGAAGGAAAATGACTTGCTTGATTGCGTCAGGAGGGGGAAGGGGAAGCAACTGAAAATTAATTTCTTCATTCTGGCTATAATTATGATCCGATCAGATTCAGATTCGGCAGTCTGGTAGATATGGGCATTCTCTACGACACTGCGTTTTTAGTTTTATCGTATCTTTAAAAATGTGCCTGCCACAGATTTTCGTTCTTTGTGGAGGCGGAAGGGGGCGGGGCGAAATTTTGAAATACACTTGTAACAGTGGGATATCACATGAGTCTGGAAACCAAATTTGGTTGCCCTAGCTCTTATAGTCTCTGAGATCTAGGCGCTCATCGAGACAGACAGACAGACAGACAGACAGACGGACAGACGGACAGACGGACAGACAGACATGGCTCTATCGACTCGGCTATTGATGCTGATCAAGAATATATATACTTTATGGGGTCGGAAACGTTTCCTTCTCTGCGTTACACACATCCACTTTTACCACAAATCTAATATACCCCTTAACTCTTTTTTGAGTACGGGTATAAAAACAGGAGATCAGGTTTTATTGAAAAATGAAACAGGTCATAAGTTAGATTTTAAATATAGTGGACCATATAAGGTAGATAGTATAGGAGAAAATGATAATATAACAATTTCAAATATAAAAGACAAAAAACAAAAAGTACATAAGGATAGATTAAAACTTTTCATTTCATAATAATTTCATTTTATCCTGTCATGGCCATGATTTAGGTAACCATGACTTAGGTAACCATGACTTAAGTAAGCACACGTATATAACCATGATACATAGTTCATCGGAAATAAAAAAAAAAAATAATAATAATAATAATAAAAACAATAAATATATAAATAAATAAAACAAAAAAAAAAAAAAAACAAAACAATAAATATTTTTATATACATAAACATACATGTTAGTTCACAAAATTCAAATATTGTTTTAAATAACTTCATATATTACGTTATTTTTTTAAAAAGGGAGGTGTAGTGAACCCATGCATGTACATATGTAACACTCTGTTATATATATTAATACATATATACCTATGAGCAGTGACATAAACAACTTATGTTTATGTTACACATTCCTTTCGCACAGCAACGATCTAAGACTTGAACGCAGATCGGACAGCTACCAAAACTGCTGAGCAGGCATTTACCCAAACTCAGACAGAACCCAAACGCCCTAACACATAGGCGATGGGTCTCACTCTCAAAAGCCCCTGAATGCTGATCATGCATTTCCATTAGACTCAGGCAGAGACCACGCGCACTAATACTTATGCGGTGGTACTCTTTTCATATAATGCATGGGAGAACTCTCGCTCTCCGTTATACATAAGAACGATTGTACCCTAGGATAAGAACAAAAAGATATTCAATAAATATTCTGAATTAAGCCACCAACCGATGCGGTATGACTTCGCTGAGCTTCAACATAACAGTGCAGTTGCAGTTGGGAAAGGTGATATCTGATTTCAAAAGAAATGAGCTTTTGCTAACTCTGCATCGCGGAAGTTGAGTGGTAAGTCGATAATTTTATGCTGGCTTGACTTATTGTGAAATAAGTCGATTGCGAAATGTCCCAAGAGGTGGGGTGTTGTTGATCGAGAGTTCTTAATTAATTGTGTGCTTAAGACTATTTTATGTCCGGGGTGCTGACACACCGCTATTTGTGGAGCACCGTGGCTAGAGCCATTGCTCGTTAGCTCTGTGTATATCAGTTTGGTTATTGTCTCCCGCCAGCGTGGATGCGCTGACCCTCCGCCGTTTGTGACGAGCCATGGCTAGAACCATGGTTCGTTACATCCCCCCCTTTCTTCCGGGTGGGTGATGGAGAGATTAGTGGCGTCGCTTGGCGGGTGCTGAGGTTCGCCTTTTTCCTGTCCTTTGGCTTGTGCCGAGTCTCCGGATTCGTCGCTTTTAATCTCGTCACTTTAGCGTGGCGTCGGTAACGTTATATTTTCTACTGCTGCTGTGATCGTGGCCTTTCTGCTGTTCTGGGTGCTTTGTAGTTGGTGTCTGGTTGGTGGGCCCCGTCCAGCGTGGGGTTAGCGTGGCTGTTTCCCGTGTGGCTGGGCTGTCGGATGGTGGTGGCCGTTGTCCTTTTTCGCTGCTGGCGGTCGGTTTTGAGGGTGTCCGTGCGTTCCCTGCTTCCGATGCGGTTTCTCTGCGTGCTTGCTCTGTTGCTTGTCTTGGACCTGGGCTTCCTGTGTCGAGCGCCGGGTTCAAGTGTGTTTGTTTCGTCATGTCGTCGTCTTAGTCAATGTTTTATGTTAAGATTATTTTTGAATTGTTTTGAAGTCTAGTGTAAGTAGGTTAGGGCAAGGCGGGAGCGCAATAAAAGCTCGCTCTTTCGCTCAAGGCGAATTCGCCCCGCTTTGCCACCGTAGGTTAGTTAGGCATAGAATGAAGTGTAATGAATTTTTAGAATAGAATCGTTGAAATTGAATTCGATCGAGCGCACCTAAATTATTTCGTCCCCGCTTTTAATAAATCTTTACGCCACCCAAGTATTTCGGTTTTGTGTTATTAGAAAAACTATTCTTAATTTTCATGGCGCCCCCGGGTGGACGTAAAGAATAAATTAAAAAGGCAACAAATAAAAGTGACAGTGACACAGTGAAAAAAGAGTGTAACAAAAAAAAAAAAATACGTACACATACAGAAAGTTATAATAAATATAACTAGTTTATTCTATTATAGAATAAAAGTGTCGTTTGTGTATCCAAATCCTTGCCAAAACCATCGTGTCGGCCGCGCAATACCCTCACCGCCTGTTGCTGATCGCGGCTGCTACCCTTCCGTCATACCTGCTGCTTCACCGTTGCTGCTACCCTGCCTTTACTTGCTGTTTCACCGCCATACCTGCTGCTTCCCAAACAGACCCCGTAGCTGCAACCTAGAAGACCTATGGCCCCTTGTGATTGCACGGACTGCAAGAGGAAAGTGGCAGCTGGACTTAAAGATCCGAACGCAGAGCCTGAGGTATTTGTGCAAAAAATTGAAAGCTAGAGACGAAGACATACATAAATACATATATAAATTGTCTTGTGCTGGAAAAATTGCACCTCGCTTTCAGTTCTTGGCACAGCCGTATGATATAGTAGAGTTTGATTTGCATGCATTTAATTTATTAGTGCACATACATACATATATAACACCATATAACACATATGTACAAAAACCATACCATACTCTATTTGAACCGCTATTTGGACGCACAATTATATATATATCGTTTACCGCAATCACTGCCGCCCCCCCCCCCTTTCCCCACTCGTTGTGTGAAATTCGCCAAAAAGTTGGTTCGTTAACCCAAGCCGCGGTGTATAACACTTACTTCCATACATACATACAAGCAGCTGCACCGGTGCATTCTTTTCGTCTCTCGCTTTCGCTTATCCACCGTTGCTTGCTGTGTATTTGGTGGGAGAATTTCGTTGCCGCGCTTGATCAAAACGGAGCGCCAAGTGACGCGCTACCCTGTTTTTCGAGGGTATATTGTTTTTCTTGTCACTTCGCAAGTGACGCGATACCCTGCATTCTTAGGGTATATTGTTTTGGCTCTCAGTTGGAAAGTGACGCGCTACCCTACATTCTTAGGGTATATTTCTTTCGGCTCTCACTTGGAAAATTACGCGCTACCCTACAGTGTGAGGGTATATCGTTTTGGCTGTCACTTGCAACCAACTATACACCTCGTGCCTCGACATTCAATTATTGTCGTTCTCGATATTCGTTCTTGTTTGAACATTTATTATTTCTTTATCTACAAAAATATTGGTTTTCGTCGCGTAGATTATAAATAGTAAAATGGCACAAGAAAATAAGTCTGTTCTCGATGACTTAAAAAGTAAGCTCAAAAACCGAGTCAAAAGCATTCGCCGCTTAGAGGGTCGTTTAGAGGGTGGGTCGATTCAATTGCAATTGACAGAGCTACAATGCAGACTCGATGTTCTGAATTCTGCTATTAACAAGGCCAACCTATTGCAGGAGCAAATAGAAGAAATTGATAGCAAAGATGAATTTGGAGCCGAGCTGGAAGAAATGGCCATTGTAACCAAGGCAAAGATAATGTCGCTTATCGATGCCTTGAAGCTAACAAGCGATCCGCCGCCCCGGTATCAGCTTCTACAGCCCCAACTCGTGCTCGACTTCCGAAATTGGCACTACCAAAATTTAGTGGTAAATATTCGGAGTTTAAAAATTTTATTAGCCTTTTTGAGACTCTTGTTCATAATGATGAGAGTATACCGGTGATCGAAAAATTTAATCATTTAATTTCGTGCCTCTCTAATGAAGCATTAGGAACAATAAAGGCGTTCCAAGTCACCGAGGCCAATTATGCAAAGGCCATGGACAGCCTAAAGCGAGTATATGACAACGAATGTCTAATATTCTCAAACCAAATCTCCGCACTGTTTAATCTGCCAAAAATCTCGCAACAGTCCGCATCGTCCCTAAGAAGCCTCATCGATACAGTGTCATCGATCTATGGTTCATTATTATCGATAGGAGACGATACGAAGATTTCGAATGCAATGCTCATTCATCTCGTTTTGAACAGAGTCGACCCAGTGACTATACAGAAGTGGGAAGAACAGCTTGACTTCGAAAAGTTGCCGCTTTGGTCCGACTTTGAAAAAGTTTTAAATCGTCGATACCAGCATTTGTCTGCGGAAGAGTCGACAAAGCCAAGGCAAGAAAAAGTCATGCCAAGCAAGTCGCACAATCGCAGTTCATTTGCTTGTTCTTCCACTCCCCCCCAACAGTAGAGCTCAGCGAACATGCAGCTATTGCAATTCGGGAGACCATGTAGTGGCTAACTGCACGCCATTTTCACGTCTCTCGGTTATGCAAAGGTTCGAGTTCACAAAGTCTGCGTCCTTATGTATAAATTGTCTGCAAAAGGGTCACACTGTTGTAAGATGCAAGGTCGCCAAATGTCGAGTTTGTGGCCGCTCACATCGCTCACGTGTGAGTCGCTTCTGGGGACGCGACTCTACTTATACCCGTACTCAGTCAGTATATACATTTTTGAGATTATAATTTTTAAGAATTTTAGAAAAAAAAAAAAATTTTACATTTTACATTTTTTTGCTACATATGATATCTACATCTACATATACAATGTATATTCTACATCTAACATGTAGATTTTACATGTTCCAATTAGATTCTACATCTCCTCCGCTAGGGGTTGCTCGCGCACTGAACGCGGCAGAGTGTGCGAGCGAGAAGGAAAATGAGATGCGTTGTCGCTGGTGGGAGGGGGAGGGGAAGCAACTGAAAATTAATTTCTTCATTCTGGCTATAATTATGATTCGGCAGTCTGGTAGGTATGGGCATTCTCTACGATACTGCGTTTTTAGTTTTATCGTATCTTTAAAACTGTGCCTGCCACAGATTTTCGTCCTTTGTGTGGGCGGAAGGGGGCGGGGCGAAATTTTGAAATACACTTGTAGCAGTGTGATATCACATGAGTCTGGAAACCAAATTTGGTTTCTCTAGCTCTTATAGTCTCTGAGATCCAGGCGCTCATCAACACGGACGGACGGACAGACGGACGCATAAATCGTAGTGAGTTCTCCTTTGATTTTTGGATCCTGAAATCAATTTCAGGTTATCATCCTGACCAGTCAGTTAATGTAACTGATTGGAAAATCCCAGGGAACCTACCACTGGCAGACCCCTATTTCTACAAGCCACAAAGAATAGACATGCTGATTGGAGCTGAATCATTCCTTGAGTTATTAGCTGTTGGTCAAATCAAGCAAGGTCCTGACTATCCAACTCTTCAGAAGACCCTTCTTGGCTGGGTTGTTTCGGGAAAATATGTTTCCAAAAGTTCTGCCCCCCAAACGGCAAACAGTTTGAGTTGCAGTGAAGAGCTGTTAGTTTCCATTGATAGGACCTTCCAAAAATTCTGGTCACTGGAAGAAATGCCATCTCCAAAGAAAATTATTTCGCCTGAGCACACGTTATGTGAAAATCACTTTCGGAAGACGACTCAGGTATTGCCATCAGGTCGGTTTGAAGTAAGGCTGCCGTTTAAATCAGATCCAAATTGTTTGGGCAACTCCTTTGAGGTTGCTAAACGGCGGTTTTTGTCGCTCTAAAGAAGATTGTCTCGTGACCCTGAGTTGAAGAAAATGTACTTGGAATTCATGGAAGAGTACCTGTCCTTAGGTCATATGTCACCGACTGACAATACGGTTCCTTCTACTCCACACTACGTAATTCCACATCAGTGTGTCCTTCGGCCCCAAAGTACGTCCACCAAGCTTCGCGTCGTGTTCGATGCGTCGTCGAAGACGTCCTCTACGGTGGCCTTGAATGAGATTCTGATGGTCGGACCGACCATTCAAGAGGAATTATACTCAACACTGCTCCGCTTCCGTCTGCACAGGTTCGCCCTGACTGCCGATGTGAAGAAGATGTATCGCCAAGTGATGGTGAATGAAGCGGATAGGCAGTTTCAGATGATAGTGTGGAGAAGAGACCCATCTGAGTCCTTGAGATTATACAAGCTTAACACCGTGACTTATGGGACTGGACCAGCCCCTTTTTTGGCTATCCGGTGTTTAAAAAGGTTGAGTGAGTCTGTGAAGCTATCATTCCCTAAAGCTGTTGACGTTATTGGGTCCGACTTTTACGTTGATGACATGTTGACTGGTGCTGCATGCGTAGAGGAGCTAAGGGCAATTAGGTCCGAAGTATCTCAGGTTCTTCAGACCGCAGGGTTTGAGTTAGCGAAGTGGTTTTCGAACTCACCTGAAATCACCGCATCTGAGAGCACAGCAAAACCCATAACGATCTCGGATTCAGAATCGACTAAGGCTTAAGGAATCTCATGGTTGCCTAAGGAAGAAGCCTTTCAGTTTAAAATTGACAATGAAGTCATGGGTCTCCGAGCGACAAAACGGAACATACTGTCGGTGACATCGAAGCTGTTCGACCCCCTTGGATTGTTAAGTTCTATCGTCATAAAGGGCAAGATCCTATTGCAGGAACTTTGGCTTAACAAACTAGATTGGGATGAGTCGATTCCGATGCACTTGGAAACAGCATGGAATATGTTGAAAAATACACTGTCTCAATTGGAAGAGATATCCATACCTCGGTTTGTGTATTCCGATCCGATGTCACCGATCCAAATACATGCCTTCGCTGACGCCTCCATGAGAGCTTATGGAGCGTGCGTCTATGTCCGTAGCAAAACTGCAGAAGGTTTAAAAATATCATTGTTGACTTCAAAGTCCAAAGTAGCGCCGCTCAAGACCAAAACGCTCCCACGGCTTGAGTTATGTGCCGCTCACCTTCTCGCGGATCTCTGTCACAGAATCAAGCCCCTATTAAAGGTCCCTATCGAACGAGCTGTTTATTGGTCAGACTCTGAAGTAACTCTTCACTGGATTCGGTCGCATCCATCTTCGTTGTCGACGTTCGTTTCGAATAGGGTGGCTGAGATTCAGGAGTGGTCAGATGAAGCTACGTGGCGGCATGTCCCTACAAAACAGAACCCTGCAGATATTGTGTCAAGAGGTTGTGACGTCAAAGAAATCGTCCAGTCAATCTGGTTTGAAGGACCATCATTTTTGAAGGATGAAGAAGAGACCTGGCCAAAAAACCCTCATTTCGAGCCTACAGAAGATGTCGAGCTGGAGAAGAGGAAGAACGCGGTCGGGCTGACCGCTGCGGTAGAAATTTCGGATTTGGTAGATGTCATCGAGGGATTCTCGTCACACCTCAAGCTGCTTAGAGTGTTTTGTTATATGTTCCGCTTTATAAAAAAATGTAAGAACCCGAGCATAACGTTTGAAAAAACGGTTTCACCGACCGAGTATGATGAAGCCTTTCGCAAAATTGTTGAAGTTATCCAACATCACGAGTATCGTGAGGAAATCGAGAAAGTTCGGAAAGGATCTAGAGTTGGTCCTAGTCTTCAGCGGTTGAACCCTTTCATCCATGAAGACACTGGTACTTGGTGTACTTTTTCGTTGTTGCGACTAGCTAAAGCTCCTACATCATACGATGCCAAGTTTCCGTTGCTTTTGACGAAGCGTTCGCAATTCGTGCGGAGCTATGTTCGTCATCTGCACCATATCAATTTTCATGTCGGCCCACGAGCACTTGTGAGCATCCTTCGACAGAGTGTTTGGATCGTAAACGCTCAGGAGGTCTGCAGTCAGACAGTTCGATCGTGTATCCGCTGCTTTAAATGCAAGCCTCGACTGCTGACGCAACTGATGGGAAATTTACCCGCAGACCGGCTCCGTGCTCTCCGCCCATTTTCAATTTGCGGCGTTGATTTTTGTGGACCCGTCTCGACGACATTGAAAATTCGAGGAAGGCCCCCATACAAGTCCTATATCGCGCTTTTTGTTTGTTTTGCGTCGGGACGAATTTCGTCGGAGCGAGCCGCCACCTCAGCGCTCTGCAGAAGGCGCTCGAGGACGGGGCGGACGCAGTTCGCAAACTCGCGTCAAGAAAAGGATGCGAATTTGCGTTCATACCGCCTCGAGCGCCGAACATGGGAGGACTCTGGGAGGCAGGTGTCAAGTCTGCGAAGAGCCTACTCCTACGGGCGGTAGGCAGCGCGCTATTGACCGCCGAAGAGCTCGCCACAGTCCTCGTCGGGATCGAGGCCGTCCTGAACTCCAGGCCGCTGGGAGCCCTCAGCCAGGACCCCAGCGACGGCGAGGCACTCACGCCCGGGCACCTGCTGACAGGCGGGTCGCTCATCGCCCCCCCAGCACTGCGGACTCCGGACCAGGAGGGTCTCAGCTGCTTGCGGCGATGGCAACTTGCCTCGTCAGTCAAGCAAGCGTTCTGGCGGCGATGGTCCAAGGAATATGTCCTGGGACTTCAAATTCGGGGCAAGGGGCACCAGCGGAAACCCGACGTCAAGGAGGGAGACCTCGTCCTCGTGGCCGGGGACAACATGCCTCCACAGGAGTGGCTCCTCGGGAGGGTGATCGCCACGCACGCCGGGGAGGACGGCATGGTCAGGGTCGTCGACCTTAGGGGGAGCGATGGGGGCATTTTTCGGCGGGCCATCCACAAGTTGGCGCCGCTACCAATGTGTTGAAGCCGCTCAGGCCTTCAACGGGGCCGGTGTTTCGTCATGTCGTCGTCTTAGTCAATGTTTTATGTTAAGATTATTTTTGAATTGTTTTGAAGTCTAGTGTAAGTAGGTTAGGGCAAGGCGGGAGCGCAATAAAAGCTCGCTCTTTCGCTCAAGGCGAATTCGCCCCGCTTTGCCACCGTAGGTTAGTTAGGCATAGAATGAAGTGTAATGAATTTTTAGAATATAATCGTTGAAATTGAATTCGATCGAGCGCACCTAAATTATTTCGTCCCCGCTTTTAATAAATCTTTACGCCACCCAAGTATTTCGGTTTTGTGGTATTAGAAAAACTATTCTAAATTTTCAGTGTTTGTCTCGTGTGTGAGATCCTCGTGATTTGTTTGGGGTGTGTGTCCCCTGTGGTTGGCCTAGGACGCGGTTGCTCCGTAGTGACCGTGGGACTCGTTTTCCCGATTGCTTGGTTGTGGTTGGCTTGTGTTGGCCTCGGATTCGTGTTCTCCGTTGTGGGCCGGCATTTCGTATTCGTTGCGATTGGTTTGGGTGTCAAGTGCTGCGTTGCGTTATTGGGTGCCGTGTGCGTTGTGGTAGGTCGTGGACGTAGGTTCGTTGCGATTTGTTGGGGTTTCTGGTATCGAGGTTCGGCGTCTTGTACGTGGATGGTAATAAGCACGGGTTCAGTGGGCTTGGGGTGACAGTCTCGTAGCTGTAGCAGCGTGGAGCCGCATTGGATCGTCGTTTCGGTGGCACCTAGGAAGTCCATGCCGACAATGACTTGTCCCAACATGTTTGGCAGGACCAGGAGCGGGATTTGAACCTCTCGTTGATCCAGCTTGATGTGCGCCAGTAGAACTTGTGAGATCTCTCTGACCGAGCCATCGGCCAGGCGTATGCGGACGCATGCATCTTGCAGGTTGGTGTTGTTGTCTAGTTGTCGGGCGAGGTTTGCGCTGATGAAGCTTCTGGATGCCCCGGTGTCGATTGTGGCTTCCGTTGCGTGTCCTCCTATGGTCACCATCGCCACTATCCGGCCGTTGCTTACGTGTAGAGAGTTATTTAGTCGCGGGTTGGAGGAGGCGTCGTTCCCGGCTGATCCCGTGTCAGTTGGGGACGCATGTCGTTTCCCCGACGTGTTTTGGCGGCAGCAATTTACGGTCCGTGTGCCGCGTTTGCCACATTCCCAGCAGAATAGGATGGGGGGATTATGGCAGTCGTATACCGCATGCCCCGCTTCACCACACCGGCGACAGGCTGCGCGTGGGTTGATGATGGGGGTCGTGATCATGTGATGGGCTGCTTCGGGATTCGCCGTACTGTTTGGATGAGCTGGTGGTCTCCCTGGTGTGTCTGTTGATTCCCAATGGGGACTCAGAAATGGCGGCTGGTGCGAGTCGCAATTCCTCTGCTCTGAAGCCGGCCTTGCTACTTGGAGTGTTCCGCGGGTTTGCGAAAGTGGTCGGGATGGTCCGCTCTTATGCTCTCGAACTCGGTGGCCAACATTGTGAGCTGTGCTAAGCTTTGTAGTTCGTGTCGCCGCACATACACTGGTATGCTGGGGCTTATGTGATCCTGTTTAGTTCCTTGGCTGCGTCGTACCCGGCGTGGTGCATGAGTAGCCGTATCTCGATGAGGTAATCCTTGAACAATTCTCCTACCGCTTGCTTGCGGGCTTGGATCCGGTCTTCCAATTGCTCGAAGTACCGGGGCGGCAAGAAGAAAGTCAAGAACTCTTGGCGGAAATAGGCCCATGAGCTTCCTTGTAGTTGGCTGGTGCGGTACCAGCGACTGGCCCGATCGGTGAGAAGCTCTGTCATGGCCCGAGGTAGCTGATTTGTGTCCACCCCATATGAGAGCGCACGTTCTTCAAGTAGTTCCAGAAATGTAAGTGGGTCGTCCTGTCCGTCGAACCTGATTCCCCATTTCCGAATCTGTTCCGCGATGTGGGCGGTGTGGGTGTGGTGTCGTCCATCTATGGAAGGGTCCATGGCTGGCACGATCATCTTTGTGGGCGAGCGACTGGTCTCCGTAACTGGAGGTCTGGGCAAATCGGCGGGCGTTACGATGCGTGGTGGGCAGGGTGTGCTGTGGCGCCGCGGTTGGGACTTGCAACCCGGGTTTTGGGTCGGTTTTCCGCTGGTCAGATGTCCCAGGAGTGGTGGGCATGGGTGATCTGGAGCGTCCTGCTGGTTTGGCGTATTGCCGTTCGAGGTCTGCTAGTCGAACCCAGGCGTCCTGAGAGAGTGTCCCGGCGACTTATGCGGCGAATCTCTTACGTCGTTCCTCGACTGTTCCTTCTTTGCCAAATCCGAATTCCTCGCCAAGGGAGCCAGCCGGTGGTGACTCCGGGATTGGTATGGTGTCCCTCCGGGTAAAATTCGTCTGGTTGACCTTCTCCGTGGGCTTCCATGGTGTGTTTCTGCAGTTAGTGGCACTGACTTACGTTTGGTTTGTGGTACTTCTGTATTGTAGCAATTTTGCTTGCGACCGGATTTTGCGAGGGTGCCTGGTTTTGTGCTGGACGGGTATTAGTCCTTGCTAGCTTAGTTTCTTTCAGTGGCCGTGGGTCTTTACTCCAGAAAGCTCCGTATTAAGGTGTTCGTCTCCTTAAAGTCACTAAAAAGTCCCTGCTCGGGCGCCACTTGTGAGGTCCTATTTCAGGCTGAGGTATGCATCAGTCTGTCCAGGGTCCGCTACAAGAAAATTTGTAGATTGTAGGTGACTTCAGGTGTCGGGCTGGCTTGAAAGAATGTAGTAGGCAAGCGAGAACTGATGAGGCGACGGTTTGTTGGATTGGAGATCGTAGTTGGTTGTTTTTAGTATGGTGTTCTTTCCTTTGTTCTTTTACTTCTAATTCTTGTTTGTTGTACGGTGAGCTTAACTGCCGGATCTAGTTACTTGGTCTTGGGCCGATGGACTGGGTAGTGCAGTGTCTTGGGTGTGGGACTGATGGACTGCCTAGTACTGTCGATCTTGGCCCTGTTACTGACTGGCGATCGCCCTGAGCCCGGTTTGCTTTTGGGACTTATGGTTACGGCCTACTCGCTTAAACTCTGGCTTATGGACTGCCAAGTGCAGTTACTTTTGTTGGGCTGATGGACTGCCAACTTTTTTGTATTATCTTGGCCCTTTTATTCAGCTCAAAAGTGATCGCACCTGAGACCCGGAAATAATTAATTCTTGCTGACCCACTGCCAATTGGAAACAAAAAATGAGGGGAATTTTTGGTAGCTGAACGTGTTTGTTTCGTCATGTGCTTCGTCTTAGTCAATTTTTTTGGTAAGAGTGTTTTTGAATTTTCTGAAGCTAGTGTAGTCCGGGCAAGGTGCAGTAGGTTAGGCATAGGATGATATCATGATTTCAAAAGAAATGAGCTTTTGCTAACTCTGCATCGCGGAAGTTTAGTGGTAAGTCACCCAAGTTTATGCTGGCTTGCTTATTGGAAATAAGTCGATTGCTAAATGTCCCAAGGGCGGTGTTGTTAGAAAATCGAAAGGCAACAAAGAATTGTGCGTGACATGTAAAAATTTTAAAATGCCGCCACAGCTATAATATGTGGAGCACCGTGGCTATAGCCATTGCTCGTTAGCTCTGTGTAATATCAGTTTGGTTATTGTCTCCCGCCAGCGTGGATGCGCTCACCCCCTGTTGCTGAACGTGGCTGCTACCCTGCCCCATTCCTTAGCTTCATATTTGCTTTCGGCCTCCTCTACTTGCGATTACCGCTACCTGCCTCCCAACAGTGTGAGGGAATATCGTTTTGGCTGTCACTTGCAACCAAATATAGCACCTGGACTTGTCCGACATCTCAATTATTGTCGTTCTCGATATTCGTTCTTGTTTGAACATTTATTAATTGTCTTGTCTAGAAAAATATTGGTTTCAATCTTGTCGCGTATAGATTATAAAGTATTATGGCACTTGAAAATAAGTCTGTTCTCGATGACTTAAAAAGTAACACCATATAACACCGATGTACAAAAGCATTCGCCGCTTAGAGGGTCGTTTAGAGGGTGGGTCGATTCAATTGCAATTGACAGACTACCCAATGCAGACTCGATGTTCTGAATTCTGCTATTAACAAGGCCAACCTATTGCAGAAGCAAATAGAAGAAATTGATAGCAAAGATGAATTTGGAGCCGAGCTGGAAGAAATGGCCATTGTAACCAAGGCAAAGATAATGTCGCTTATCGATGCCTTGAAGCTAACAAGCGATCCGCCGCCCTCGGTATCAGCTTCTACAGCCCCAACTCGTGCTCGACTTCCGAAATTGGCACTACCAAAATTTAGTGGTAAATATTCGGAGTTTAAAAATTTTATTAGCCTTTTTGAGACTCTTGTTCATAATGATGAGAGTATACCGGTGATCGAAAAATTTAATCATTTAATTTCGTGCCTCTCTAATGAAGCATTAGGAACAATAAAGGCGTTCCAAGTCACCGAGGCCAATTATGCAAAGGCCATGGACAGCCTAAAGCGAGTATATGACAACGAATGTCTAATATTCTCGAACCAAATCTCCGCACTGTTTAATCTGCCAAAAATCTCGCAACAGTCCGCATCGTCCCTAAGAAGCCTCATCGATACAGTGTCATCGATCTATGGTTCATTATTATCGATAGGAGACGATACGAAGATTTCGAATGCAATGCTCATTCATCTCGTTTTGAACAGAGTCGACCCAGTGACTATACAGAAGTGGGAAGAACAGCTTGACTTCGAAAAGTTGCCGCTTTGGTCCGACTTTGAAAAAGTTTTAAATCGTCGATACCAGCATTTGTCTGCGGAAGAGTCGACAAAGCCAAGGCAAGAAAAAGTCATGCCAAGCAAGTCGCACAATCGCAGTTCATTTGCTTGTTCTTCCACTCCCCCCAACAGTAGAGCTCAGCGAACATGCAGCTATTGCAATTCGGGAGACCATGTAGTGGCCAACTGCACGCCATTTTCACGTCTCTCGGTTATGCAAAGGTTCGAGTTTACAAAGTCTGCGTCCTTATGTATAAATTGTCTGCAAAAGGGTCACACTGTTGTAAGATGTCGAGTTTGTGGCCGCTCACATCACACATTGTTGCATCGATACACAGTGACTGATAATAGTCTCGCGTTGCCGCCACCCCCAAAGAGTTCGTCTCCTCCTTTAAATCAGGACCACCCTTCCACCTCTCATGCTCTGCATGCGACTTCGTTGGACAGGGTCATTTTGGCTACGTCGATCGTAAGTGTCAGAACAAAAAATGGTGAACACATTTTGGCCAGAGCTCTCCTTGACTCTGGATCCCAAACAAACTTCATCACGGAAGACCTCGCCCACCGCTTACAGATCCGTAGAGAGGAGTCGTGTAGTACCTTGCTTGGTATTGGTGAATCCAATTCTCAAGTAAAGAATAAAATACACACTGTGGTGAAGTCGCGCATAAATCGTAGTGAGTTCTCC
Organism: Drosophila obscura; assembly: GCF_018151105.1. Lineage (NCBI taxonomy): Eukaryota > Metazoa > Arthropoda > Insecta > Diptera > Drosophilidae > Drosophila > Drosophila obscura. The sequence continues at coordinate 385,499 of NW_024542793.1, read as the reverse complement.
TTTGATTTTTGGATCCTGAAATCAATTTCAGGTTATCATCCTGACCAGTCAGTTAATGTAACTGATTGGAAAATCCCAGGGAACCTACCACTGGCAGACCCCTATTTCTACAAGCCACAAAGAATAGACATGCTGATTGGAGCTGAATCATTCCTTGAGTTATTAGCTGTTGGTCAAATCAAGCAAGGTCCTGACTATCCAACTCTTCAGAAGACCCTTCTTGGCTGGGTTGTTTCGGGAAAATATGTTTCCAAAAGTTCTGCCCCCCAAACGGCAAACAGTTTGAGTTGCAGTGAAGAGCTGTTAGTTTCCATTGATAGGACCTTGCAAAAATTCTGGTCACTGGAAGAAATGCCATCTCCAAAGAAAATTATTTCGCCTGAGCACACGTTATGTGAAAATCACTTTCGGAAGACGACTCAGGTATTGCCATCAGGTCGGTTTGAAGTAAGGCTGCCGTTTAAATCAGATCCAAATTGTTTGGGCAACTCCTTTGAGGTTGCTAAACGGCGGTTTTTGTCGCTCGAAAGAAGATTGTCTCGTGACCCTGAGTTGAAGAAAATGTACTTGGAATTCATGGAAGAGTACCTCTCCTTAGGTCATATGTCACCGACTGACAATACGGTTCCTTCTACTCCACACTACGTAATTCCACATCAGTGTGTCCTTCGGCCCCAAAGTACGTCCACCAAGCTTCGCGTCGTGTTCGATGCGTCGTCGAAGACGTCCTCTCAGGTGGCCTTGAATGAGATGTGAATGAAGCGGATAGGCAGTTTCAGATGATAGTGTGGAGAAGAGACCCATCTGAGTCCTTGAGATTATACAAGCTTAACACCGTGACTTATGGGACTGGACCAGCCCCTTTTTTGGCTATCCGGTGTTTAAAAAGGTTGAGTGAGTCTGTGAAGCTATCATACCCTAAAGCTGTTGACGTTATTGGGTCCGACTTTTACGTTGATGACATGTTGACTGGTGCTGCATGCGTAGAGGAGCTAAGGGCAATTAGGTCCGAAGTATCTCAGGTTCTTCAGACCGCAGGGTTTGAGTTAGCGAAGTGGTTTTCGAACTCACCTGAAATCACCGCATCTGAGAGCACAGCAAAACCCATAACGATCTCGGATTCAGAATCGACTAAGGCGTTAGGAATCTCATGGTTGCCTAAGGAAGATGCCTTTCAGTTTAAAATTGACAATGAAGTCATGGGTCTCCGAGCGACAAAACGGAACATACTGTCGGTGACATCGAAGCTGTTCGACCCCCTTGGATTGTTAAGTCCTATCGTCATAAAGGGCAAGATCCTATTGCAGGAACTTTGGCTTAACAAACTAGATTGGGATGAGTCGATTCCGATGCATTTGGAAACAGCATGGAATATGTTGAAAAATACACTGTCTCAATTGGAAGAGATATCCATACCTCGGTTTGTGTATTCCGATCCGATGTCACCGATCCAAATACATGCCTTCGCTGACGCCTCCATGAGAGCTTATGGAGCGTGCGTCTATGTCCGTAGCAGAACTGCAGAAGGTTTAAAAATATCATTGTTGACTTCAAAGTCCAAAGTAGCGCCGCTCAAGACCAAAACGCTCCCACGGCTTGAGTTATGTGCCGCTCACCTTCTCGCGGATCTCTGTCACAGAATCAAGCCCCTATTAAAGGTCCCTATCGAACGAGCTGTTTATTGGTCAGACTCTGAAGTAACTCTTCACTGGATTCGGTCGCATCCATCTTCGTTGTCGACGTTCGTTTCGAATAGGGTGGCTGAGATTCAGGAGTGGTCAGATGAAGCTACGTGGCGGCATGTCCCTACAAAACAGAACCCTGCAGATATTGTGTCAAGAGGTTGTGACGTCAAAGAAATCGTCCAGTCAATCTGGTTTGAAGGACCATCATTTTTGAAGGATGAAGAAGAGACCTGGCCAAAAAACCCTCATTTCGAGCCTACAGAAGATGTCGAGCTGGAGAAGACGAAGAACGCGGTCGGGCTGACCGCTGCGGTAGAAATTTCGGATTTGGTAGATGTCATCGAGGGATTCTCGTCACACCTCAAGCTGCTTAGAGTGTTTTGTTATATGTTCCGCTTTATAAAAAAATGTAAGAACCCGAGCATAACGTTTGAAAAAATGGTTTCACCGACCGAGTATGATGAAGCCTTTCGCAAAATTGTTGAAGTTATCCAACATCACGAGTATCGTGAGGAAATCGAGAAAGTTCGGAAAGGATCTAGAGTTGGTCTTCAGCGGTTGAACCCTTTCATCCATGAAGACACTGGTACTTGGTGTACTTTTTCGTTGTTGAGAGTAGGGGGGCGACTAGCTAAAGCTCCTACATCATACGATGCCAAGTTTCCGTTGCTTTTGACGAAGCGTTCGCAATTCGTGCGGAGCTATGTTCGTCATCTGCACCATATCAATTTTCATGTCGGCCCACGAGCACTTGTGAGCATCCTTCGACAGAGTGTTTGGATCGTAAACGCTCAGGAGGTCTGCAGTCAGACAGTTCGATCGTGTATCCGCTGCTTTAAATGCAAGCCTCGACTGCTGACGCAACTGATGGGAAATTTACCCGCAGACCGGCTCCGTGCTCTCCGCCCATTTTCAATTTGCGGCGTTGATTTTTGTGGACCCGTCTCGACGACATTGAAAATTCGAGGAAGGCCCCCATACAAGTCCTATATCGCGCTTTTTGTTTGTTTTGCGTCCAAAGCGGTTCACTTAGAACTTGTATCCGACTTGACCACTGACTCTTTTTTATTGGCTTTCCAAAGGTTCGTTGGGCGCCGAGGATATCCCCAGATCGTCCATTGCGACAACGGGACGAATTTCGTCGGAGCGAGCCGCCACCTCAGCGCTCTGCAGAAGGCGCTCGAGGACGGGGCGGACGCAGTTCGCGAATTCGCGTCAAGAAAAGGATGCGAATTTGCGTTCATACCGCCTCGAGCGCCGCACATGGGAGGACTCTGGGAGGCAGGTGTCAAGTCTGCGAAGAGCCTACTCCTACGGGCGGTAGGCAGCGCGCTATTGACCGCCGAAGAGCTCGCCACAGTCCTCGTCGGGATCGATGCCGTCCTGAACTCCAGGCCGCTGGGTGCCCTCAGCCAGGACCCCAGCGACGGCGAGGCACTCACGCCCGGGCACCTGCTGACAGGCGGGTCGCTCATCGCCCCCCCCAGCACTGCGGACTCCGGACCAGGAGGGTCTCAGCTGCTTGCGGCGATGGCAACTTGCCTCGTCAGTCAGGCAAGCGTTCTGGCGGCGATGGTCCAAGGAATATGTCCTGGGACTTCAAATTCGGGGCAAGTGGCACCAGCGGAAACCCGACGTCAAGGAGGGAGACCTCGTCCTCGTGGCCGAGGACAACATGCCTCCACAGGAGTGGCTCCTCGGGAGGGTGATCGCCACGCACGCCGGGGAGGACGGCATGGTCAGGGTCGTCGACCTTAGGAGGAGCGATGGGGGCATTTTTCGGCGGGCCATCCACAAGTTGGCGCCGCTACCAATGTGTTGAAGCCGCTCAGGCCTTCAACGGGGCCGGTGTTTCGTCATGTCGTCGTCTTAGTCAATGTTTTATGTTAAGATTATTTTTGAATTGTTTTGAAGTCTAGTGTAAGTAGGTTAGGGCAAGGCGGGAGCGCAATAAAAGCTCGCTCTTTCGCTCAAGGCGAATTCGCCACGCTTTGCCACCGTAGGTTAGTTAGGCATAGAATGAAGTGTAATGAATTTTTAGAATATAATCGTTGAAATTGAATTCGATCGAGCGCACCTAAATTATTTCGTATTTGGGTTTCGGTTTTGTGGTATTAGAAAAACTATTCTAAATTTTCAGTGTTTGTCTCGTGTGTGAGATCCTCGTGATTTGTTTGGGGTGTGTGTCCCCTGTGGTTGGCCTAGGACGCGGTCTCTCCGTAGTGACCGTGGGACTCGTTTTCCCGATTGCTTGGTTGTGGTTGGCTTGTGTTGGCCTCGGATTCGTGTCTCTCCGTTGTGGGCCGGCATTTCGTATTCGTTGCGATTGGTTTGGGTGTCAAGTGCTGCGTTGCGTTATTGGGTGCCGTGTGCGTTGTGGTAGGTCGTGGACGTAGGTTCGTTGCGATTTGTTGGGGTTTCTGGTATCGAGGTTCGGCGTCTTGTACGTGGATGGTAATAAGCACGGGTTCAGTGGGCTTGGGGTGACAGTCTCGTAGCTGTAGCAGCGTGGAGCCGCATTGGATCGTCGTTTCGGTGGCACCTAGGAAGTCCATGCCGACAATGACTTGTCCCAACATGTTTGGCAGGACCAGGAGCGGGATTTGAACCTCTCGTTGATCCAGCTTGATGTGCGCCAGTAGAACTTGTGAGATCTCTCTGACCGAGCCATCGGCCAGGCGTATGCGGACGCATGCATCTTGCAGGTTGGTGTTGTTGTCTGTTGTCGGGCGAGGTTTGCGCTGATGAAGCTTCTGGATGCCCCGGTGTCGATTGTGGCTTCCGTTGCGTGTCCTCCTATGGTCACCATCGCCACTATCCGGCCGTTGCTTACGTGTAGAGAGTTATTTAGTCGCGGGTTGGAGGAGGCGTCGTTCCCGGCTGATCCCGTGTCAGTTGGGGACGCATGTCGTTTCCCGACGTGTTTTGGCGGCAGCAATTTACGGTCCGTGTGCCGCGTTTGCCACATTCCCAGCAGAATAGGTGGGGGGATTATGGCAGTCGTATGCCGCATGCCCCGCTTCACCACACCGGCGACAGGCTGCGCGTGGGTTGATGATGGGGGTCGTGATCATGTGATGGGCTGCTTCGGGATTCGCCGTACTGTTTGGATGAGCTGGTGGTCTCCCTGGTGTGTCTGTTGATTCCCAATGGGGACTCAGAAATGGCGGCTGGTGCGAGTCGCAATTCCTCTGCTCTGAAGCCGGCCTTGCGTATCTTGGAGTGTTCCGCGGGTTTGCGAAAGTGGTCGGGATGGTCCGCTCTTGGATGCTCTCGAACTCGGTGGCCAACATTGTGAGCTGTGCTAAGCTTTGTAGTTCGTGTCGCCGCACATACATCTGGTATGCTGGCAGGGCATTATCGTAGATCCTGTTTAGTTCCTTGGCTGCGTCGTACCCGGCGTGGTGCATGAGTAGCCGTATCTCGATGAGGTAATCCTTGAACAATTCTCCTACCGCTTGCTTGCGGGCTTGGATCCGGTCTTCCAATTGCTCGAAGTACCGGGGCGGCAAGAAGAAAGTCAAGAACTCTTGGCGGAAATAGGCCCATGAGCTGCCTTGTAGTTGGCTGGTGCGGTACCAGCGACTGGCCCGATCGGTGAGAAGCTCTGTCATGGCCCGAGGTAGCTGATTTGTGTCCACCCCACATGAGAGCGCACGTTCTTCAAGTAGTTCCAGAAATGTAAGTGGGTCGTCCTGTCCGTCGAACCTGATTCCCCATTTCCGAATCTGTTCCGCGATGTGGGCGGTGTGGCTGTGGTGTCGTCCATCTATGGAAGGGTCCATGGCTGGCACGATCCTCTGTGTGGGCGAGCGACTGGTCTCCGTAACTGGAGGTCTGGGCAAATCGGCGGGCGTTACGATGCGTGGTGGGCAGGGTGTGCTGTGGGGCCGCGGTGGGGACTTGTAACCCGGCTTTTGGGTCGGTTTTCCGCTGGTCAGATGTCCTAGGAGTGGTGGGGATGGGTGACCTGGAGCGTCCTGCTGGTTTGGCGTATTGCCGTTCAAGGTCTCCTAGTCGAACCCAGGCGTCCTGCGAGAGTGTTCCGGCGACTAATGTGGCGAATCTCTTTCGTCGTTCCCCGACTGTTCCTTCGTGGCCAAATCCGAATTCCTCGGCCAGGGTTTCCAGCTCGTCCCGCCGGAGTTTGTAGATCCAGCCGGTGGTGACTCCTGGATTGGTATGGTGTCCCTCCGGGCAAAATTCGTCGGGTTGACCGGCTCCGTGGGCTTCCATGGTGTGTTTCTGCGGTTAGTAGCACTGACTTACGTTTTGTTTGTGGTACTTCTGTACTGTAGCACTTTTGCTTGCGACCGGATTTTGCGAGGGTGCCGGTTTTGTGCTGGACGGGTATTGATCCTTGCTAGCCTAGTCTCTTTCAGTGGCCGTGGGTTTTTACTCCACAAAGCTCCGTATTAAGGTGTTAGTCTCCTTAAAGTCACCAAAAAGTCCCTGCTCGGGCGCCACTTGTGAGGTCCTATTTCAGGCTGAGGTAAGCTTCAGTCTGTCCAGGGTCCGCTACAAGACAATTTGTAGTTTGTAGGTGACTTCAGGTGTCGGGCTGGCTCGTAAAAGAATGTAGTAGGCAGCGAGAACTGATGAGGCGACGGTTTGTTGGATTGGAGAAATCGTAGTTGGTTGTTTTTGTTGGTGTTCTTTGCTGTGTTCTTTTATTATTTAATTCTTGTTTGTTTACAATGACTTAACTCGCGGATCTAGTTACTTGGTCTTGGAGCCGGTGGACTGGGTAGTGCAGTGTCTTGGGTGTGTGACTGAGGGACTGCCTAGTACAGTGTCTTGGGTGTGTGACTGACGGACTGCCTTGTGCAGTGTCTTGTGTTTGGGCTGATGGACGGCCTGTATCTTGTATTCGGGCTGATGGACTGCCTAGTGCAGTGTCTTGTGTTCGGGCTGATGGACTGCCTCCTCTTTCGGCCGATCTTGGCCCTTTTATGCAGCTGGTGATCGCACCTGAGACCCGGAAATAATTAATTCTTGCTGACTTATGATTACGACAATAAATGTGGGGCTAGTAAGTCGGTCGAAGCTGGGTGCTTCGTTGAAAATTGTTCGTGGGGCAGTATGTTTTTTTTGCTGAGGCTGCATCCCGGAAGGTGCAGTTGCAGTTGGGAAAGGTGATATCTGATTTCAAAAGAAATGAGCTTTTGCTAACTCTGCATCGCGGAAGTTGAGTGGTAAGTCGATAATTTTATGCTGGCTTGACTTATTGTGAAATAAGTCGATTGCGAAATGTCCCAAGAGGTGGGGTGTTGTTGATCGAGAGTTCTTAATTAATTGTGTGCTTAAGACTATTTTATGTCCGGGGTGCTGACACACCGCTATTTGTGGAGCACCGTGGCTAGAGCCATTGCTCGTTAGCTCTGTGTATATCAGTTTGGTTATTGTCTCCCGCCAGCGTGGATGCGCTGACCCTCCGCCGTTTGTGACGAGCCATGGCTAGAACCATGGTTCGTTACAATATTTATGTAAGAACTCTTCCCACATTCTGGAGTAGAAATACGATATCTGTAAGACATTCATGGGAAAATGGAAGGCCGCCCGATCTATAAAAGGCACTGCCTTGCATGAAGAAAAAGGCAGTCCACCAGCCATCGTAGGAGGGCAGTCAATCAGCCATCGCAGGCAGGCAGTCCACCAGCCATCGTAGGAGGAAGTCCACCAGCCATCGTCGGAGGCAGTCCACCAGCCATCGTCGGAGAGTCAGTCAAACCACCATACGCGTCGTAGAACAATAACACATAACATAACCGGGTAGAATAATAATACGGAAGATTAAAGAAGAATAAAGAAACACATTAAAATTAAAAGAACCAAAAAGTGTTGTGATTTCTATTTCAGTTTCTGGCAAAGTTCTTGGTTTTCCCGATAAAGTCCTCGTGAATTATAAATAACTTGTAATTCAGGACCCTGGACAGACTAATGCATACCTCAGCCTGAGATAGGACATTACAAGTGGCGCCCGAGCAGGGACTTTAAAGGATTTTTCGTGGAAACTTCAAGAAAACCGAAATCAGGGACTTCGTGGACTAAAGACCCACTGCCATCAAGAAGAAAATTGAATCAATAACAAGTCCGCGCACTTACATAATCCGGGCGCGAAAACAAACGCGAAAGTATACGCAGTGCCGATCTTAAAAGTGCCGTTTAACAGTGACTCATTGCCAAAAATCAACAGAAATCAACATGGAACATCACGATGAACAACCAGAGGAGGCGTACCCTGCGGGACACTTTTCCAATCCAGGGGTCAGCACCGGCTGGATCCACAAACTCCGTCGGGACGAACTAGAAGTCCTCGCCGAAGAATTCGGATTCGGCAGCGAAGGAACGGTCGATGAACGCCGAAGGAAATTTGCCGCTCTAGTCGCCGGGCCACTCGCGCAAGAAGCCTGGGTCCGCCTAGGAGAGTTCGAGAGGCACTATGCCAAGCCAGCCTCACGCTCTCGTTCCAAGTCACCACTGCCCACTACTCCTGGACCATCCGACACTCGCCAAATGGATCCTAAGACCGGACTACGAGTCCCCACAGCCACCGAATACCGCACTCCTGCCGCCCCGTTTCCAAGGCCCATAGCTACAGAGACCCACCCAGCACCCGGACCGAAGGTCTTGCCAACGATCGACCGACCCATGGAAGGGCACCACTATAACCACGCTGCACCAATGGCGGAACGCATCCGAAAGTGGGGAATCCAGTTTGACGGCCAAGATGACCCTCTATCATTCATCAAACTGCTCGAAGAACGCGCGCTCTCGTATGGGGTGGACACAAACCATCTGCCGCGGGCCATGGCCGAACTTCTCACAGACCGTGCCAGTCGTTGGTTCCGCACCAGCCGCCTACAAAGTTCCTCATGGGAAAATTTCCGCCAGGAATTCTTAACGTTCTTCTTGCCACCACGGTATTTTGAACAATTGGAAGACCGGATCCGAGCCCGCAAGCAAGTCTCTGGGGAACTGTTCAAAGATTTCCTCATCGAGATACGTCTACTTATGCACCACGCTGGGTACGACGCAACAAAGGAGCTAACCAGGATCTACGGCAACGCCCTCCCAGCCTACCAGATGTACGTGCCCCGCCACGAACTGCAGGACTTGACACAGCTAACACTGCTGGCCACGGAGTTTGAGAGTATTCAAGACACACGCCCATATACGCACGGCCGGCTACAGATCAGAGGAGCGGCGACTCCAATCGGACACCATTCCGGAAGCCTCATTGGGAGCCGGCAGACTCACCAAGAAGACCGCCATCCAACCCAGTGAGTACGCAAAGCCCAAAGTAGCACATCGCATGATTACGACCCCCATCGCCAACACCCGCGCAGCCTGTCGCCGGTGTGGCGAAGTAGGGCATGCGGCATATGAATGCCAAAATCCCTCGATCCTATTCTGTCGATTGCTGTCGCCAGAACACGTCGGGAAACGACTCGCGTCCTCGACTGACACGGGATCAGCCGGGAACGACGACTGCCCCGATTCACGAATAAAAACCCCGCTACACATGAACGAGAACCGGATAGTGACAATGGTAACCATAGGAGGACAGGCAACGGAAGCCACCGTCGACACAGGGGCATCCCGAAGCTTTATCAGTGCAAACCTCGCCCGACAACTAGACAACAACACCAACCTGCAAGATGCATGCGTCTGCATAAGCCTGGCCGACGGCTCGGTCAGAGAGATCACCCAGATTCTACTGGCGCACATCAGGCTGGATCAAAGAGAAGTTCAAATACCCTTCCTTGTCCTACCAAACATGTTGGACCAAGCTATCGTCGGCATGGACTTCCTATGCGCCATTGAAACAACAATCCAGTGCGGTACCACACTTCTACAATTACGAGATCAGTGCCCCACACCACATATCCACACCGTTCCGACCAACAGGGCACAAGGCAACGAACCCCGATACCAGAAACCGAAACCAACGGCGGCCGTCATACGTCCGCAACCTATCCCAACGATTCCGGCACCCAGCAACGCCAACATGACACCCATACAAACCTCAGCGAACACACGACCACGACCTACCCCAACGAACAAAACGACCCAGATCGCCACGAAGAACAAGACACCCAGCCCAGCCCCAGCAGAGGCAAAGCGCCGGTCCATGAACATGAAGCCGAAGCCAACAACACGAAACAACAATCAAGCAACCGGGAAAACGAGTCCCACGGTCACTACGGAGCAACCGCGTCCTAGGCCAACCACAGGGGACACATACCCCAAAGAAACTACGAGAATCTCACCCACGAGACAAACACTAACGCACTGGAACCCGGCGCTCGACACAGGAAGCCCAGGTCCAAGTCCAGCAACAGAGCATGTAAGTACCCTCTCCTCCCAGGAGAAAGTGAACATAGAAACACCCTCAGAGACGACAATCAGCCCTGAACCAAGACAACAACATCGACACCGACAACGGCAGCAACAGATCAACAGCCCAGCAACAAGGGAAACAGCCACGCTGACCCCACCCTGGTCGGGGCCCATAATCGAACTAATATCCACAGAGCCCCTCAACGCGGGCCCGGAAATCAGTACGATGACCCCACGATACACCGACCGCAGCCCAGTCGTACCCGCGGCAGACGCCACACCGATCCTCGCCCACACAATGGAGTACCTTCCGCGTACTGACATGATTTTTAGCGTCATGCACCGAGCCATGCCTAGAGCCATGTCCGAGATCTTCGTCGCCCATACAAGTCGTTGTTGTGATACCAGAGGCGTCATCGCGACTCACCTGTTCACGTACCAGTCTGGCTGTAGTATAACACGAGTACTACACCCGGCGTACCAAAACATCATACCCATGGTCGACACCACACCCATCGTCGCCCACATAAGCGACTACCAACGAAGGATCGAACCTTCCAGCGCCTTCGATACAACCCTCTTACCCGAAGACCCCAGCCAGCCATTTGACTCCGAAGCCGCCGATCCAACCGAACATGAGCCCGAACCGGTCCCGGAGCCGTGGCCGCCAGACTTGGCCCCGCAGACCCAAGCATCCGTCGCCCAAACAAGCCATTGGTCCAGCAAAAGAGACATCGTCGAGACCAGCCAGTTCATACACCAGTCTGAAGACAATAACACCCAAGTGTTCCGCCAGAGCTACAAAACTACTCTACCCACGTCCAACGCCTCCCCGATCATCGCCCACATAAGCGATTACCACCGGAGCATCGATCCGTCAAGCACATTTGACAAACCCATCCTTCCGAAAAACCCGAATCAAACCTTTGACCCCGGAGCCACCGAACCCACCGAAGACGACCCAGAACTACCGACGGATCCTTGGCCACCCGACATAGCACCGCAGATTCGAGAATGCCTGGACAAATAACTACCAAAGAAAACTGCCGAGAAAACCATCGTCATATGGGATAGTCGACCCACCAAGCAGACACCAACTACAAAGCACCCAGAACAGCAGAAAGGCCACGATCACAGCAGCAGTAGAAAATATAACGTTACCGACGCCAAGTGACGAGATTAACAGCGACGAATCCGGAGACTCGGCACAAGCCAAAGGACAGGATAACCCGGAAAAAGGCGAACCTCAGCACCCGCCAAGCGACGCCACAAATCTCTCCATCACCCACCCCGGAAGAAAGGGGGCTGTAACGAACCATGGATCCCATGGTTCGTCACAAGCAGATGACGCAGCCAACGCTACTAGCAGGTGAAGCGATCAACACCCAGCAAAAATGCAAACTCAGCACACGCCAAAAGACAGGAGACCAGCACAAGGGGCTTACGCAATAAGTACCCAAAATAATATTAAATAAATAAATATTCCTAACAATATATGTTCCCGAAGTGCCAACGAAATTCCTTTCCCACGGTACCGGTGCACACCGATCACCTTACCTGGGACATTGGACACTTGTTGGGAGGCGATTGTTTCGGTAACCCTCGATTACCGGGCAAACCCCCCACATGCGCGAGCCAGTCAGCAGTCTCCGACTTTCCTTACCGAGAATATTGGACACTGACTGCAGGGCTAATGATTAGGTAACCTTCTGTTACCGATCAGCCCGTCTGCACGCGCAGACTATAATTCGGCAATATATATTTATGTAAGAACTCTTCCCACATTCTGGAGTAGAAATACGATATCTGTAAGACATTCATGGGAAAATGGAAGGCCGCCCGATCTATAAAAGGCACTGCCTTGCATGAAGAAAAAGGCAGTCCACCAGCCATCGTAGGAGGGCAGTCAATCAGCCATCGCAGGCAGGCAGTCCACCAGCCATCGTAGGAGGAAGTCCACCAGCCATCGTCGGAGGCAGTCCACCAGCCATCGTCGGAGAGTCAGTCAAACCACCATACGCGTCGTAGAACAATAACACATAACATAACCGGGTAGAATAATAATACGGAAGATTAAAGAAGAATAAAGAAACACATTAAAATTAAAAGAACCAAAAAGTGTTGTGATTTCTATTTCAGTTTCTGGCAAAGTTCTTGGTTTTCCCGATAAAGTCCTCGTGAATTATAAATAACTTGTAATTCAGGACCCTGGACAGACTAATGCATACCTCAGCCTGAGATAGGACATTACAAGTGGCGCCCGAGCAGGGACTTTAAAGGATTTTTCGTGGAAACTTCAAGAAAACCGAAATCAGGGACTTCGTGGACTAAAGACCCACTCCCATCAAGAAGAAAATTGAATCAATAACAAGTCCGCGCACTTACATAATCCGGGCGCGAAAACAAACGCGAAAGTATACGCAGTGCCGATCTTAAAAGTGCCGTTTAACAGTGACTCATTGCCAAAAATCAACAGAAATCAACATGGAACATCACGATGAACAACCAGAGGAGGCGTACCCTGCGGGACACTTTTCCAATCCAGGGGTCAGCACCGGCTGGATCCACAAACTCCGTCGGGACGAACTAGAAGTCCTCGCCGAAGAATTCGGATTCGGCAGCGAAGGAACGGTCGATGAACGCCGAAGGAAATTTGCCGCTCTAGTCGCCGGGCCACTCGCGCAAGAAGCCTGGGTCCGCCTAGGAGAGTTCGAGAGGCACTATGCCAAGCCAGCCTCACGCTCTCGTTCCAAGTCACCACTGCCCACTACTCCTGGACCATCCGACACTCGCCAAATGGATCCTAAGACCGGACTACGAGTCCCCACAGCCACCGAATACCGCACTCCTGCCGCCCCGTTTCCAAGGCCCATAGCTACAGAGACCCACCCAGCACCCGGACCGAAGGTCTTGCCAACGATCGACCGACCCATGGAAGGGCACCACTATAACCACGCCGCACCAATGGCGGAACGCATCCGAAAGTGGGGAATCCAGTTTGACGGCCAAGATGACCCTCTATCATTCATCAAACTGCTCGAAGAACGTGCGCTCTCGTATGGGGTGGACACAAACCATCTGCCGCGGGCCATGGCCGAACTTCTCACAGACCGTGCCAGTCGTTGGTTCCGCACCAGCCGTCTACAAAGTTCCTCATGGGAAAATTTCCGCCAGGAATTCTTAACGTTCTTCTTGCCACCACGGTATTTTGAACAATTGGAAGACCGGATCCGAGCCCGCAAGCAAGTCTCTGGGAACTGTTCAAAGATTTCCTCATCGAGATACGTCTACTTATGCACCACGCTGGGTACGACGCAACAAAGGAGCTAACCAGGATCTACGGCAACGCCCTCCCAGCCTACCAGATGTACGTGCCCCGCCACGAACTGCAGGACTTGACACAGCTAACACTGCTGGCCACGAAGTTTGAGAGTATTCAAGACACACGCCCATATACGCACGGCCGGCTACAGATCAGAGGAGCGGCGACTCCAATCGGACACCATTCCGGAAGCCTCATTGGGAGCCGGCAGACTCACCAAGAAGACCGCCATCCAACCCAGTGAGTACGCAAAGCCCAAAGTAGCACATCGCATGATTACGACCCCCATCGCCAACACCCGCGCAGCCTGTCGCCGGTGTGGCGAAGTAGGGCATGCGGCATATGAATGCCAAAATCCCTCGATCCTATTCTGTCGATTGCTGTCGCCAGAACACGTCGGGAAACGACTCGCGTCCTCGACTGACACGGGATCAGCCGGGAACGACGACTGCCCCGATTCACGAATAAAAACCCCGCTACACATGAACGAGAACCGGATAGTGACAATGGTAACCATAGGAGGACAGGCAACGGAAGCCACCGTCGACACAGGGGCATCCCGAAGTTTATCAGTGCAAACCTCGCCCGACAACTAGACAACAACACCAACCTGCAAGATGCATGCGTCTGCATAAGCCTGGCCGACGGCTCGGTCAGAGAGATCACCCAGATTCTACTGGCGCACATCAGGCTGGATCAAAGAGAAGTTCAAATACCCTTCCTTGTCCTACCAAACATGTTGGACCAAGCTATCGTCGGCATGGACTTCCTATGCGCCATTGAAACAACAATCCAGTGCGGTACCACACTTCTACAATTACGAGATCAGTGCCCCACACCACATATCCACACCGTTCCGACCAACAGGGCACAAGGCAACGAACCCCGATACCAGAAACCGAAACCAACGGCGGCCGTCATACGTCCGCAACCTATCCCAACGATTCCGGCACCCAGCAACGCCAACATGACACCCATACAAACCTCAGCGAACACACGACCACGACCTACCCCAACGAACAAAACGACCCAGATCGCCACGAAGAACAAGACACCCAGCCCAGCCCCAGCAGAGGCAAAGCGCCGGTCCATGAACATGAAGCCGAAGCCAACAACACGAAACAACAATCAAGCAACCGGGAAAACGAGTCCCACGGTCACTACGGAGCAACCGCGTCCTAGGCCAACCACAGGGGACACATACCCCAAAGAAACTACGAGAATCTCACCCACGAGACAAACACTAACGCACTGGAACCCGGCGCTCGACACAGGAAGCCCAGGTCCAAGTCCAGCAACAGAGCATGTAAGTACCCTCTCCTCCCAGGAGAAAGTGAACATAGAAACACCCTCAGAGACGACAATCAGCCCTGAACCAAGACAACAACATCGACACCGACAACGGCAGCAACAGATCAACAGCCCAGCAACAAGGGAAACAGCCACGCTGACCCCACCCTGGTCGGGGCCCATAATCGAACTAATATCCACAGAGCCCCTCAACGCGGGCCCGGAAATCAGTACGATGACCCCACGATACACCGACCGCAGCCCAGTCGTACCCGCGGCAGACGCCACACCGATCCTCGCCCACACAATGGAGTACCTTCCGCGTACTGACATGATTTTTAGCGTCATGCACCGAGCCATGCCTAGAGCCATGTCCGAGATCTTCGTCGCCCATACAAGTCGTTGTTGTGATACCAGAGGCGTCATCGCGACTCACCTGTTCACGTACCAGTCTGGCTGTAGTATAACACGAGTACTACACCCGGCGTACCAAAACATCATACCCATGGTCGACACCACACCCATCGTCGCCCACATAAGCGACTACCAACGAAGGATCGAACCTTCCAGCGCCTTCGATACAACCCTCTTACCCGAAGACCCCAGCCAGCCATTTGACTCCGAAGCCGCCGATCCAACCGAACATGAGCCCGAACCGGTCCCGGAGCCGTGGCCGCCAGACTTGGCCCCGCAGACCCAAGCATCCGTCGCCCAAGCAAGCCATTGGTCCAACAAAAGAGACATCGTCGAGACCAGCCAGTTCATGCACCAGTCTGGAGACAATACCACCCAAGTGTTCCGCCAGAGCTACAAAACTACTCTACCCACGTCCAACGCCTCCCCGATCATCGCCCACATAAGCGATTACCACTGGAGCATCGATCCGTCAAGCACATTTGACAAACCCATCCTTCCGAAAAACCCGAATCAAACATTTGACCCCGGAGCCATCGAACCCACCGAAGACGACCCAGAACTACCGACGGATCCTTGGCCACCCGACATAGCACCGCAGATTCGAGAATGCCTGGACAAATAACTACCAAAGAAAACTGCCGAGAAAACCATCGTCATATGGGATAGTCGACCCACCAAGCAGACACCAACTACAAAGCACCCAGAACAGCAGAAAGGCCACGATCACAGCAGCAGTAGAAAATATAACGTTACCGACGCCAAGTGACGAGATTAACAGCGACGAATCCGGAGACTCGGCACAAGCCAAAGGACAGGATAACCCGGAAAAAGGCGAACCTCAGCACCCGCCAAGCGACGCCACAAATCTCTCCATCACCCACCCGGAAGAAAGGGGGGGCTGTAACGAACCATGGATCCCATGGTTCGTCACAAGCAGATGACGCAGCCAACGCTACTAGCAGGTGAAGCGATCAACACCCAGCAAAAATGCAAACTCAGCACACGCCAAAAGACAGGAGACCAGCACAAGGGGCTTACGCAATAAGTACCCAAAATAATATTAAATAAATAAATATTCCTAACAATATATGTTCCCGAAGTGCCAACGAAATTCCTTTCCCACGGTACCGGTGCACACCGATCACCTTACCTGGGACATTGGACACTTGTTGGGAGGCGATTGTTTCGGTAACCCTCGATTACCGGGCAAACCCCCCACATGCGCGAGCCAGTCAGCAGTCTCCGACTTTCCTTACCGGGAATATTGGACACTGACTGCAAGGCTAATGATTAGGTAACCTTCTGTTACCGATCAGCCTGTCTGCACGCGCAGACTATAATTCGGCAATATATATTGTGAGGTCCTATTTCAGGCTGAGGTAAGCTTCAGTCTGTCCAGGGTCCGCTACAAGACAATTTGTAGTTTGTAGGTGACTTCAGGTGTCGGGCTGGCTCGTAAAAGAATGTAGTAGGCAGCGAGAACTGATGAGGCGACGGTTTGTTGGATTGGAGAAATCGTAGTTGGTTGTTTTTGTTGGTGTTCTTTGCTGTGTTCTTTTATTATTTAATTCTTGTTTGTTTACAATGACTTAACTCGCGGATCTAGTTACTTGGTCTTGGAGCCGGTGGACTGGGTAGTGCAGTGTCTTGGGTGTGTGACTGAGGGACTGCCTAGTACAGTGTCTTGGGTGTGTGACTGAGGGACTGCTTTGTGCAGTGTCTTGTGTTTGGGCTGATGGACGGCCTGTATCTTGTATTCGGGCTGATGGACTGCCTAGTGCAGTGTCTTGTGTTCGGGCTGATGGACTGCCTCCTCTTTCGGCCGATCTTGGCGCTTTTATGCAGCTGGCGATCGCACCTGAGATCCGGAAATAATTAATTCTTGCTGACTTAAGGTTATTGGGTAATAATAATTGTAGGGTGTGGTAACTAGGTCGAAGCTTGGTGCTTCGTTGACAATTTTTAGTGGGTCAGGGTGGTTTTGCTGATGCTGCATCCCGGAAGGTGCAGTTGGGAATTGGGTATTCAAAAGAAATGAGTTTTTGC
Source organism: Drosophila obscura (assembly GCF_018151105.1). Classification (NCBI taxonomy): domain Eukaryota; kingdom Metazoa; phylum Arthropoda; class Insecta; order Diptera; family Drosophilidae; genus Drosophila; species Drosophila obscura. The sequence continues at coordinate 368,396 of NW_024542793.1, read as the reverse complement.
TAACTCTGCATCGCGGAAGTTGAGTGGTAAGTTGATTGCGCAATGTCCCATGAGGTGGGGTGTTGTTGTTCGAGAGTTCTTAATTAATTGTGTGCTTAAGACTAGTTTATTTCCGGGGTGCTGACACACCGCTATTTGTGGAGAACCGTGGCTAGAGCCATGGTTCGCTAGCTCTGTGTATATCAGTTAGATTATTGTCTCCCGCCAGCGTGGATGCGCTGACCCTTCGCCGTTTGTGACGAGCCATGGCTAGAACTACCTGTCGGTAGTTCTGGGTCGTCTTCGGTGGGTTCGGTGGCTCCGGGGTCAAACGTTTGATTCGGGTCTTTCGGTAGGATGGGTGAAAAATTAGAATAGTTTTTCTAATTAACGAAACCGAAAGACTGTGGGTGGCGTAAAGTTTATTAAAAAGCGGGGACGAAATAACTTGTGTGCGCTCGATCGAATTCCAATTTTACGATTATATTCTAAAACTTCATACATTTCGTTCTAAGCCTAGCTAACCTACGGTGGCAAAGCGGGGCGAATTCGCCTTGAGCGAAAGAGCGAGTTTTTATTGCGCTCCCGCCTTGCCCTAACCTACTTACACTAGACTTCAAACAATTCAAAATAATCTCAACATTAAACATTGACTACGACGACGACATTACGAAACACCGGCCCCGTTGAAGGCCTGAGGCATTGGTAGCGGCGCCAACTTGTGGATGGCCCGCCGAAAAATGCCCCCATCGCTCCTCCTAAGGTCGACGACCCTGACCATGCCGTCCTCCCCGGCGTGCGTGGCGATCACCCTCCCGAGGAGCCACTCCTGTGGAGGCATGTTGTCCTCGGCCACGAGGACGAGGTCTCCCTCCTTGACGTCGGGTTTCCGCTGGTGCCACTTGCCCCGAATTTGAAGGCCCAGGACATATTCCTTGGACCATCGCCGCCAGAACGCTTGCCTGACTGACGAGGCAAGTTGCCATCGCCGCAAGCAGCTGAGACCCTCCTGGTCCGGAGTCCGCAGTGCTGGGGGGGCGATGAGCGACCCGCCTGTCAGCAGGTGCCCGGGCGTGAGTGCCTCGCCGTCGCTGGGGTCCTGGCTGAGGGCTCCCAGCGGCCTGGAGTTCAGGACGGCCTCGATCCCGACGAGGACTGTGGCGAGCTCTTCGGCGGTCAATAGCGCGCTGCCTACCGCCCGTAGGAGTAGGCTCTTCGCAGACTTGACACCTGCCTCCCAGAGTCCTCCCATGTGCGGCGCTCGAGGCGGTATGAACGCAAATTCGCATCCTTTTCTTGACGCGAATTCGCGAACTGCGTCCGCCCCGTCCTCGAGCGCCTTCTGCAGAGCGATGAGGTGGCGGCTCGCTCCGACGAAATTCGTCCCGTTGTCGCAATGGACGATCTGGGGATATCCTCGGCGCCCAACGAACCTTTGGAAAGCCAATAAAAAAGAGTCAGTGGTCAAGTCGGATACAAGTTCTAAGTGAACCGCTTTGGACGCAAAACAAACAAAAAGCGCGATATAGGACTTGTATGGGGGCCTTCCTCGAATTTTCAATGTCGTCGAGACGGGTCCACAAAAATCAACGCCGCAAATTGAAAATGGGCGGAGAGCACGGAGCCGGTCTGCGGGTAAATTTCCCATCAGTTTCGTCAGCAGTCGAGGCTTGCATTTAAAGCAGCGGATACACGATCGAACTGTCTGACTGCAGACCTCATGAGCGTTTACGATCCAAACACTCTGTCGAAGGATGCTCACAAGTGCTCGTGGGCCGACATGAAAATTGATATGGTGCAGATGACGAACATAGCTCCGCACGAATTGCGAACGCTTCGTCAAAAGCAACGGAAACTTGGCATCGTATGATATAGGAGCTTTAGCTAGTCGCCCCCCTACTCTCAACAACGCAAAAGTACACCAAGTACCAGCGTCTTCATGGATGAAAGGGTTCCACCGCTGAAGACTAGGACCAACTCTAGATCCTTTCCGAACTTTCTCGATTTCCTCACGATACTCGTGATGTTGGATAACTTCAACAATTTTGCGAAAGGCTTCATCATACTCGGTCGGTGAAACCGTTTTTTCAAACGTTATGCTCGGGTTCTTACATTTGTTTATAAAGCGGAACATATAACAAAACACTCTAAGCAGCTTGAGGTGTGACGAGAATCCCTCGATGACATCTACCAAATCCGAAATTTCTACCGCAGCGGTCAGCCCGACCGCGTTCTTCCTCTTCTCCAGCTCGACATCTTCTTTAGGCTCGAAATGAGGGTTTTTGGCCAGGTCTCTTCTTCATCCTTCAAAAATGATGGTCCTTCAAACCAGATTGACTGGACGATTTCTTTGACGTCACAACCTCTTGACACAATATCTGCAGGGTTCTGTTTTGTAGGGACATGCCGCCACGTAGCTTCATCTGACCACTCCTGAATCTCAGCCACCCTATTCGAAACGAACGTCGACAACGAAGATGGATGCAACCGAATCCAGTGAAGAGTTACTTCAGAGTCTGACCAATAAACAGCTCGTTCGATAGGGACCTTTAATAGGGGCTTGATTCTGTGACAGAGATCCGCGAGAAGGTGAGCGGCACATAACTCAAGCCGTGGGAGCGTTTTGGTCTTGAGCGGCGCTACTTTGGACTTTGAAGTCAACAATGATATTTTTAAACCTTCTGCAGTTTTGCTACGGACATAGACGCACGCTCCATAAGCTCTCATGGAGGCGTCAGCGAAGGCATGTATTTGGATCGGTGACATCGGATCGGAATACACAAACCGAGGTATGGATATCTCTTCCAATTGAGACAGTGTATTTTTCAACATATTCCATGCTGTTTCCAAGTGCATCGGAATCGACTCATCCCAATCTAGTTTGTTAAGCCAAAGTTCCTGCAATAGGATCTTGCCCTTTATGACGATAGAACTTAACAATCCAAGGGGGTCGAACAGCTTCGATGTCACCGACAGTATGTTCCGTTTTGTCGCTCGGAGACCCATGACTTCATTGTCAATTTTAAACTGAAAGGCATCTTCCTTAGGCAACCATGAGATTCCTAACGCCTTAGTCGATTCTGAATCCGAGATCGTTATGGGTTTTGCTGTGCTCTCAGATGCGGTGATTTCAGGTGAGTTCGAAAACCACTTCGCTAACTCAAACCCTGCGGTCTGAAGAACCTGAGATACTTCGGACCTAATTGCCCTTAGCTCCTCTACGCATGCAGCACCAGTCAACATGTCATCAACGTAAAAGTCGGACCCAATAACGTCAACAGCTTTAGGGAATGATAGCTTCACAGACTCACTCAACCTTTTTAAACACCGGATAGCCAAAAAAGGGGCTGGTCCAGTCCCATAAGTCACGGTGTTAAGCTTGTATAATCTCAAGGACTCAGATGGGTCTCTTCTCCACACTATCATCTGAAACTGCCTATCCGCTTCATTCACCATCACTTGGCGATACATCTTCTTCACATCGGCAGTCAGGGCGAACCTGTGCAGACGGAAGCGGAGCAGTGTTGAGTATAATTCCTCTTGAATGGTCGGTCCGACCATCAGAATCTCATTCAAGGCCACCGTAGAGGACGTCTTCGACGACGCATCGAACACGACGCGAAGCTTGGTGGACGTACTTTGGGGCCGAAGGACACACTGATGTGGAATTACGTAGTGTGGAGTAGAAGGAACCGTATTGTCAGTCGGTCACATATGACCTAAGGACAGGTACTCTTCCATGAATTCCAAGTACATTTTCTTCAACTCAGGGTCACGAGACAATCTTCTTTAGAGCGACAAAACCGCCGTTTAGCAACCTCAAAGGAGTTGCCCAAACAATTTGGATCTGATTTAAACGGCAGCCTTACTTCAAACCGACCTGATGGCAATACCTGAGTCGTCTTCCGAAAGTGATTTTCACATAACGTGTGCTCAGGCGAAATAATTTTCTTTGGAGATGGCATTTCTTCCAGTGACCAGAATTTTTGGAAGGTCCTATCAATGGAAACTAACAGCTCTTCACTGCAACTCAAACTGTTTGCCGTTTGGGGGGCAGAACTTTTGGAAACATATTTTCCCGAAACAACCCAGCCAAGAAGGGATATCTTCGTCGACACCAAGATCTCCGCCACACGATTGCCGACAAACTGCTTATATCGGCGGTGGGTGCTACCAATCCATCTTAGCACCGTCTTGGAATCGGTCCATAACACGATGTCACACTGATGGCCACACTGTGTTCCTTTTTAACAGTGTCCATCAGCCTAGTTCCAAGAACTGCTGCCTGCAGCTCCAGCCGTGGGATTGACATTGTTCTCATGGGCGCGCACTTCGTCTTTGCACATACGAAGCTCACCAGCACGTTATCATCTTCATAAGTGACCCTCCAGTAGGCCACAGCCGCAAATGCAGACTGACTTGCATCCACGAAGACGTGCATCTCTATAGCTCGGACGAGTCCATTCCCGAAATAATGGCGAGGGCCTCTGAACTGCCCCACGGTGTTCATTTCCTTGCGCCAATTCACAAAGGCTCTGTATATCTCATCCGGAAGTGGTTCATCCCACTGGATCGTCTGCCTCCAAATCTCTCGTAGCAATAACTTGGCTGTTATCATGAGGCAACACAAGAATCCCAGGGGATCGAACGTAGACATGACCAAGCTCAAATACTCCCTCTTGGTAGGGACTCGATCGCCGTTCAATACGCTGCTTGGAACTCGATGATACTTCACATTAAACCTGAAGTCATCTGTGGCTGCTTGCCAACACATTCCCAGAATCTTCTGTTCAGCCTCACCCCATCCGACGCTCTCGCCTCGTCCTGGTGGACCCAATGCAGCCTCCACAATGGGTGAGCTGGATGAAAATTGGCATAGCTCGAATCCAGCGTTCGCATGTATCTCCTTTACTCGGGTAGATACACTGATGGCTTCGCTCTAGGTAGCAAAGCTGTCCACATAGTCATCCACATAATGACAATCGATGATGGCCTTGACTGCTCTTGGATCCGAATGACGAAACTGTTCAGCATTTACAGTTTTCACGTAATGCGCAGCGCTTGGCGAGCAGGCTGCTCCAAAGGTCATTACAATCATCTCGTAGATGTCAGGATCCCTTCTGTCATCTCCATCTCTCCACAAAAAGCGTTGGGAGCATCTATCTTCGGGTCGGATCAAAACTTGGTGGAACATCTCCTTGATGTCGCCACAGACTCCGATGGCACCTTCTCTAAAATGAAAGAGCACAGCTGGCAAGGGTTTATAATGTTGCGGCCCTTTGGCCAGTGCCGAATTTAGTGATGTTCCACCAACTCTTGCCGCAGCGTCGAAAACCAGCCTAATCTTTCCCGGCTTGTTTGGGTTTTCTACTCCAAAGTGTGGCAGATACCATAGCCTGCCACTTTCCACTGCGACCTCATGAGGCTTCAACCGTCGAGCGTATCCTTTAGACACGTAATCATTGATGATCCTAGTGTATTCCTGCGCGAACTGCCCGTTGCGCTTCATCTTCTTCTCGACGTTGACCAACCGCTTGTACGCCATGTCATAGCTTTGTGGAAGCACAATGTAGTCATCCTTCCATAATAAACCTGTCTGGTAACGTCAGCCGGATCGGGTGATGCACTGTCGCTTGCCCTATCCGGGGTAATGCAGTGTCTAGCCAAGGCCGGGTCCAGGTCCTCCCGACCAAAAATCGGGGGAACTGAACCACGGCCATGGCGGGTAGGCATAAAACGCTAGGGGGTGGTTCCCCCGAAAAACATCAACCACGTATGGACCTTCGGGCCTAATATGGAGAGGACAGACGGTCAAACACGGGTTGGGATGTCAACCCAAACGTCGGTGGAAAGCGTGACTGCTACCACCGGCGGGCACGGGGAGGAGCAATCCTCTCTGCGTGTCGCCAGCGGTCACACCTCTGATATGGCGGGAGCAGGTCATGTCAGTTGCAATGCTACTGCCACAAAACGGACTCACTCCAAGCTGAGCCGCACAGGTGCCTTAGTCGAGAGAGACTCGGACCTGGAGAGCGTGCTCTCGGTCAGCAAGACGGAGGAAGATAGCCTTCTCCGCTCGCCTGAACCAGGTTCCAGCTCCCTGCGTAGGGAAGGGCCGAAGCGTTCTAGGGAGGGGATGAAGGCTAAGGCTCAATACAAGGCGGCGCTCAAGATCCGAAGCCGGCTCCAAGGCAGAGAAGACATCTCCCAAGAGGAGAAGTCCAAGCTAGCCTGGGCCGAGCAAAAGGTAGAGGAGGGCCGCCTACACTTTGCGCAAATGCCGCAAATGAAAGCGACGAAGGGAGAATTTGCCAATAAGGTGGAGGAGATTCTCGCCACCAAAAGGCAACGCTCGACCGAGAGCGTCAGTAAGGACACTCCGGCGAGCAAGCGGCAACGCGGGCCCAAGGGGGTGGGACCTCCACCCAAAACGGCAAAGAAGCCCAAACCCAAGGCGAAGGTCAATGAGGTGACCAAACGACATCTGATCGTGGCACTCATTGACCGGAGTGACGAGAATGGCAAGATGACGGAGGCGCGGTGGAAGATGGTGCACGCGCAGCTCGTAGAGTCGCTGTTCGGAAGAATGGAGGAGGACCCAACAGCCCCCATGCCCACGTTCGATGGTGATGGGTGGCTTAACGGGGTCAAAATACTTAAATGTATGGACGACCCCACACTCAAGTGGCTGACGCAAACGGTCTGCCAAATGGAGGCGATGTGGGAGGGGGCCAGACTGGAGGTTGTGGAAAGGGAGCTAATCCCGTCCATACCAAAGGCGAAGGTACTCTTCCCCATTCGCAATCCAAGGAGACCGTGCGCTGAGGCTGCTACAGCGGCAGAACCCAGACGTGCCAACGGCGAACTGGAGGATCCTGCACATTGGGAGCCCACTACCCAACGGGGCCCAGAGTGCGATCCTCCAAATCAGCAAGGAGGCAGAGGATCTGCTGTACCCCAGATTCGGGAAGATGGCGTGGGGCATGGGTAGCGTATACCTCCGCCTCAAAAAGCGCCACCCCGAAGACAAGGACACGCACACCCTGCAGGCAGGCGAGGTGGAGAAGGACCTCGGTCTGGAGTCCATCGTGGAGGCCGCTCAGGGTATGGCGCTGGACGACTCCGAAGAGGAGGAGGACGGAGACCTGACAGTAATAGTCAACCCGTCGAGTGTAGTTGAGCCAGCCTCCCATGTCAGTGAGGGTGCTGCAGCTCAACCTCCATAAAAGCAAACTCGCGTCGACGGAGCTCCTCATCGCCATGGAGCAAGGGCCCGTCGACATAGCTCTGGTCCAGGAGCCATGGCTTGCCTCTGGCAACGCTGTGGCCGGACTAAAGTCCTCTAACTACAACCTTTTCCACTCACCATCGGTAAGCAGGACCAGAAACGCCGTACTCGTACGGAAGGGCATCCATGCTTACCTTTTGTCTCATTAAAGCACTGATGCTGTAATGCTAGAAAGCGAGGAAAAGCACCTTATGGTAGCTTCCTGCTATATGGCACACGACAGGCCAGCTCCACCGGAAGAGCTAAGGAGTCTGGTGGCGGATGCCAGCCCGAAAGACCAGCAACTTCTGGTTGGTACGGACGCCAATGCCCACCACAGCGTGTGGGGAAGCCCCGACATCAACGACAGAGGTGAGTCACTTTTAGACTTCATACTATCAACTAACCTAGATGTAGCAAACGTAGGGGAGGAACACACCTTCGTAGGTCCCACCTCGTCCAACGTACTAGATCTAACACTCGTAACGGGAAAGAGTACTTTGGTATCTGGCTGGAGAGTCCTTGAAAGACCATCCTTCTCAGACCACAAGTACATTCAATTCAAGTGCGAATTTAAACACTCTCCGAAGATAACTGTTTATAGAAACCCCCGGAACACAAACTGGGAAAAGTTTAAAAAAACAGTTACTTCAAAGCTCGCGACTCGCCCGGGCACAGTGAAATCCCCGGAAGACATAGAAACGTCCCTAGAGACCCTGTCACAGGAACTACTGGATGCGTACCACGCATCATGCCCACCCTCGAGAACGAAAAAAGAGGACCAAACCACTCTGGTGGAACCGGGACTTATCGCTTCAAAGAAACAACCTCAAAGAATTCTTCAAAATCGCCAAACAGGCGAACGAGGAGATAATCAATGAGGAATACAAAACCCTACTCAGGGAGTACAAGAAGGAAATACGCAGGGCACAAAGAAACTCGTGGAGGAACTTCTGCTCCAATATCGAGACAGTCCCAGAAACGGCTAGACTCCGGAAGCTGCTATCAAAGCAACCTACCATACAGAGTCAGCTGAAGCGAGAAGATGGACAGTGGACTGAGGGCAGTGAAGAAGCCCTAACAGCACTAATGGAAGCTCACTTCCCAGGATGCACCGAGGTTGCTGACGCTACAACGCATCAGGACCTAGTAACTGAGGAAGTGCATCCCCAACAGGTCTCATATCGTCTAAGAAAATCCACTGGGCTATAGACTCCTTTGCGGGTACAAAAGCACCTGGACTAGACAGTATATTCCCAGCCATGCTACAGGTGACCAAAGACGTGATCACCCCATGGCTCTCTGCAATATACTCAGCTTGCCTGAGCACAGGCTATATCCCTATCCAATGGAGGACCTCGAGGATTGTCTTCCTTCCAAAGGCAGGAAAGTGCAGCCATATGAGCCCCAAGGATTATAGACCAATAAGCCTTACATCCTTTCTACTCAAAACACTAGAAAAGCTGCTGGATCTACACATCAGGAATTATGTAGGGAGACTGATGTCAACCAACCAGCATGCCTACACCAAAGGGAAATCGGTAGAGACGGCACTGCACTCGCTAGTAGCCACCATCGAGAGAGCCCTCCATAATAAAAAGTATGCTCTAGGAGTGTTCGTAGACATATCCGGAGCATTCAACAACGTCACTACGAACGCTATTATGGACCGCCTAGAAGCGACCAACACACATCCCTCAATCAACCTCTGGATAAAGAACCTTCTAAGTTGCAGACGGGTGCAATCAGAGTGGGGCACCGCTTCCATGGTGAGGGGGCGCATATAGAGGCACACCACAAGGTGGGGTCCTGTCGCCCCTCCTGTGGAACCTGGTGGTCGACGACTTAATAAAGAGATTCGAGAGGAGAGCCCCAAAAATAACAGCCTATGCAGACGACATAAGCATAATTATTACGGGAGTATGTCCATCGACCCTCAGCTCCATAATGGAATCAACACTCAGGGAGATATGTGAGTGGGCAGGAAAAGTAGGACTCAGTATCAACGCGGACAAGACGGACCTCATTCTCTTCACCAAGAGATACAAGGTACCGGCATGGATCCCCCCCAAAAATTAAAAAAACCAGTCTGACCCCTAAAACACAAGTCAAATACCTCGGCATAGTACTGGACAGCAAGCTGGCGTGGAGACCCAATGTAGTGGAGAGGGTGAAGAAGGCCACCATTGCGCTATATGCATCCAAGAAGATGCTCAGCAGCACATGGGGCCTGTCACCTGCTTTAATGCACTGGATCTTCATATCGGTGGTGCGACCGACTCTGCTGTACGGAGTCTTAGTGTGGTGGCAAGCGACAGAAAAGAAGACGTATAATAAGCTTATGGAAAGGACCCAGCGGCAGGCACTGCTCTGCATTACGGGGGCGCTGAGGTCAACCCCAACAAAAGCTCTCGAAACCATAATCGGAATCGACCCCCTGGACATCCACGCTCAACTGATTGCAGCAAAGGCGGCACAACGCTTAGTAGCGTCAGGAAACATGTCTCTACAGGGATTCGGGCACAGTTCAATTGGCCGAGACATGACCAGTATATCTGACTACATTATCCCCCAAACTTGCCTGGACGTAAACACAACCTCATTTATGGGACCCGACGACTGGAAAAGGGGTCGGGACCAGACCCAACACATCAACATATACACGGATGGCTCCAAGATGGAGGAAGGAGTAGGTGCGGGCATATATTGTACAGACCCTGAAATAAGGCTGTCCTATAAGCTACCGGACCAATGCAGCATATTCCAGGCAGAAGTCTTTGCCATACGGAAAGCGGCGGAGGTTGCTCGATGTACGGAACGCCCACATAATGTGATCAACCTGTTCGTGGACAGCCAGGCGGCGATAAGATCCATGCAGTCGTCAGCGGTCAGTTCCAAAAATGTCCTGGCAAGCAGGGAGGCATTAGATTTCCTAAGCACGACTAAGTCAGTGCGGATCTATTGGGTTCCCAGCCACCAGGGCATCGAAGGTAACGAGACAGCAGACGTACTGGCTAAGGAAGGCGTCGGGCTGGCAAACGAGAGGACTGAGAACGTGCCTGTCCCCCTCAGAGCGCTCCAAAGCGATCTAGAAAGGAGGGCACACGTAAAGGCCAGCAGCAGGTGGAGGAGAACCACCAACTGCAAGATCGCGAAAACCATGTGCAAGGAGAGCAATGGTAAACTCAGCCAATACCTACTACACCTACCACGGAAGGACTGTAGGATGCTAATTGGTATACTCACAGGTCATTGCCTGGCTGCAGCACATGCAGTCAAACTAGGCATCACCAACAGTGACAAGTGCAGGAAATGTGATGAACCTGGGGCTATCGAAACCCTGGAACATCTAATCTGCCAATGCCCGGCCCTCTCAAGGGCAAGAAACATACATCTTGGCAGCCCGGTACTGGCATCGCTGGAAGATGCATCCAAGAGGACGCCAGCGAAACTCCTTGCCTTTGCAAAACTCTCCTCGATCCTCACGGATTTCAAAACCGCGTAAAAACACTCAGTAGGTCCATACGCACCAATCCGGACAACTAAGGGCCATATTGGCCTATGCGTGGCCCCGTGAGGGCCGTCCGGGACAACCTAACCTAACCTAACCTAAGAAAGTTAGATCAAGATGTGGTTACAGCAATCCATGAAAATACTATGATTGCTGCGCAACTTGAAAAAGATAGAATTGATTGGCATTTTATCCCCCCGGCAGGACCTCACTTCGGAGGTATCTGGGAGGCTGGAGTAAAATCCATGAAGTATCATCTTAAAAGGGTTATCGGGGACAACAGCCTAACATACGAAGAGATGTCAACGCTCTTGTGTCAAATAGAGGCATGTTTGAACTCAAGACCTTTATATTCTGCAGAAAATGGAGTTGATCAACAAGAGGTTCTTACCCCAGGTCATTTTTTGATTGGAAGACCACCATTAGATATAGTAGAGCCAATGACAGATGAAAAAATTGGAAATCTAGATAGGTGGAAACTAATCCAAAAGATAACGAGAAGGAACGTGTGAGTCGTTTCTGGGGACACGACTCTACTTATACCCGTACTCAGTCAGTATATACATTATTGAGCTTATGATTTTTTAGAATTTTAGAAAAAAAAATAAAAATTTTACATTTTACATTTTTTTGCTACATCTGCTATCTACATCTACATATACAATGTCTATTCTACATCTAACATGTAGATTGTACATGTTCCATTTAGATTCTACATCTCCTCCGCTAGGGGTTGCTCGCGCACTGAACGCGGCAGAGTGTGCGAGCGAGAAGGAAAATGAGTTGCGTTGTCGTTTGTGGGAGGAGGGGGAGGGGAAGCAACTGAAAATTAGTTTCTTCATTCTGACTATAATTATGATCCGATCTGATTCAGATTCGGCAGTCTGGTAGATATGGTCATTCTCTACGATACTGCGTTTAGTTTTATCGTATCTTTAAAAATGTGCCTGCTACACATCTCTTTTGTGGGGGCGGAAGGGGGCGGGGCGAAATTTTGAAATACACTTGTAGCAGTGGGATATCACATAAGTCTGGAAACCAAATTTGGTTGCCCTAGCTCTTATAGTCTCTGAGATCTAGGCGCTCAACAAGACGGACAGACAGACAGACGGACAGACGGACAGACGGACAGACAGACATGGCTATATCGACTCGGCTATTGATGCTGATCAAGAATATATATACTTTATGGGGTCGGAAACGTTTCCTTCTCTGCGTTACACACATCCACTTTTACCACAAATCTAATATACCCCTTAACTCTTTTTGAGTACGGGTATAAAAAGAGATTTCTGGGTGAAGTGGAAGAGGGAGTATTTGCATACTCTTCAGCAGAGGCACAAATGGAAGAGGGAAAGTCCTAATATAGAAGAAGGACAAATTGTCCTCTTAAAAGATGAGAATTGTCATCCAGCCAGATGGCCAATAGGAAAGGTGGAAAAAATCCATAAAGGCAAAGATGAAAAGGTCAGAGTGGTAGAGGTAAAATTGCAAGATGGATTTATCACTAGACCCATCAGTAAAATTTGTCCCTTAGACGGAATTAAGTCTGTCGCCAAGGTTGAGGCTGACACTGAAGAGCTCCAGCAAAAAAGGCAGACTAGAAATTCATCGAGAATGTCAAAACTCGGGTTTATAATGGCCATGTTGTTATTTATATTAAGTTGTCAATTTTCTAACGCATCACCCAAGGTTGATAAACCAAAATATGCAATAGAAAAAATAAATAAGACTTCGGCAATATATTTAGATCCAATGGGGGATGTTGAAATAGTAGCCTCCTCTTGGAATCTAATAGTTTTCTATGGACACCTATTTTGAGATGCTAAAAAAGGGTAAAGATTTGGTTCCGAAAATGAAATTGATTTGCGAAAGGCTTCATACTTTCGAAGACCAATGCCTTTTAGTTTTGGAAAATACAGAAAAGAAAATGTTAGACTTGGAAGAAAATAACAAACTGTTCATGGCTCAAAGTAGGGCACGAAATAAGCGAGCTCCATTTGGATTTATGGGATCCCTATATCATATTTTATTTGGGATAATGGATGAAGACGATAGGGTTCAAATGGAGGATAATATGAAAAACTTATTAAGCAATCAGCACAATCTGAATGAGCTAAGTAAGAAATAAACTTCTTTAATCGATTCTACAACAAACATTTTAAAAACAACCACTGATGAGGTAAATAGGAATTTTAAGGGAATGAATACGCGAATTGAGAATATGACTGCTACACTACAAGAATCATATTATGTGTACAGAGAATCTATCAAATTCTTCATGATAACCAAACAATTAAGTAACATAATAGATGAATGCGAGAAAATACAATCTGGAATCATAAGCTTATTAATAGATATTAATCATGGTCGACTTAATACTAACATTTTAAAGCCCAGTCAATTAAAGGGTGAGATTTCAAAAATAAAAGATAATTTATCAGAAAATTACGTTTTGCCAGGGAAAAGAACTGGCACAGAGCTAAAAGAAGTTTATTCTCTGCTAACAGCTAGGGGCTTATTTGTTGACAAAAGACTTATAATATACGCGAAGATACCTTTGTTTGGTCGACATGCGTCAGCGTTATTTAAAGTTGTTCCAATACCAATCAGAATCGAAGAACGCATGATTATGGTGCACGTCGATGTTCAGTATTTAGTTTATAACTTCGAGATAGATGCATATCACCTTATGAAAGAATCTACCCTCAATAAGTGCCAAAGGTGGCAATCTAATAAAAGAGTTTGTGAAGGAAGTTGGCCTTGGAGTAGTGCCAGCGATGGCAGTTGTGAATTGAAGCCTCTCAAACCAAATAGAGCATCAAATTGCATATATAAGTCAATAGTGGAGAGCAAGTCGTATTGGATAGAGTTGGAAAGAAAAAGTAGTTGGTTTTTTAAGGTTGAGAATAATACAAGGGCTAGGATACAATGCGGCACCACAAGCTTAGAGATAGTAGAATTGCCGGAACAGGGGATTTTAACAATTAGGTCGGATTGTTCTGCTCGAGTTAATGATAAGATTCTGATTCCTCATCATAGTATAGAAACAGAAGATCAGGGAACATTGTCTTTGTCATATATAGGAGACATCAGCGAAATACCCAAGATTGTTTGGAACCAATTAGACTCACCAATTATTAATCATACAGACGAAATAAACCGCATACAAAATGAATTAAATTATTTGAAAACGCACAAGCTAGAATTAAAAGAACTAAAATTTCACCATCTTTCCGGGCACACATCTTTAATTTTAGTAATAATAATAACTGTAATTTTATTTGTATATTTTGTAAGAAAAATAAATGTAAGGCGGCAATTGCAAGGCATTGTCATACCGGAAAGCATGGTTAGTTAAAACAAACAATAAAAAAAAAAAGCATATTTTAAGGTATTACACCTATGTATGTAAGTATGTGTGAATACAAAAATAGACATTAAGAAAATTAAAATTGTAAAGTAATACATCTCGGCACCTTTCTTGGCCTTTTGCAGAATGTTTAGAATGCTCTAAAACATGAAGTGTAATAATAACCAATTTAACGACCGCACTTGTACACCAATGTAAATTGATATTTAGACACAAACTCATAAATTGTCTAGTTCTTAAGTGCACAGCCGAGAAATCTCTTAAAAAGGTCTCACGCTGACAGATGTCTGCGATGCGTTGGTCGCCGATGTCACCCCAATTGTACACACATGGGTTATCTTATTTTGTTACCAGAGCTCCAGTGTGCTCACACACAAACACATACCACTGCGTTGGCACTAGACCTAAGCCTAGTTTTGCTTCACAGTAGAGCTACCTAATCTCATACAATTTTAATAAAGATCCAGTTTTAATATTGAACTCAACAAATGTAGATGTCTTTTCATCTTGCTTTGGTTAAGGCATTTACACCAGGGCTTCCTTGCATCTGGAACGATCTAAACCATCCTTCCGCTTTGTTGGGTAGCAGACCGGAGATGGCTCGAGGCAGCTGTTCGGGGCTCCCTCCATAGGACTCCACACGCTCTTCTAGTCTTTCGATGAACGCTAACGCGTCCGAGTGTCCGTCGAATTTCAGCCCCCATCTGCGCAGTTTGTCGGCCAACATGACGTAGGAGATTTCTTCCCTTCCGGGTCGCGAATCTCGGAATCCTTGGGCCGAGTGCTGCTCGTAGTTGTCGGCCCTGGGTTGTCGTTCGGCCGTGGCTTCCTGGTGGTTAAAGTCCTTGGGTCCGGGTTCTTTAAGCAACTTTGGGATGTCGATTAATAAGGGCTGCTGCAGTTGGGCCCCCTCTTTCTCGGCTCGGTTGCTGGGTCCAGGTAACGGGGAAGGAGTTTTGTGCCTACTTGTACTCGGAGCACTGCTGTACATCGTTCCTAGTTCCTTTATCCGTTGTTTGACCGTCTCCGGGTATTCTCCCCGTGAGATAAATGTTAAAATCCGGCTACGTAACTCGTCCTTGCTGCCGTTTGCATCAAGGCCAAGCTCTACGGCTATGGCCTGCAGCTCGTCCTTGTGCCTATATGAAATCCACTGCAAACCCATATGACCTTTGTAATCGCTGCTCCTTGTATTCATGATCGATAGTCTTTGGTCCCGTGTGCGTTGTGTCTCCAGTTGAGGCTGCTTACTATCCTGATCGTTGCTGGTCTGCTGGTGATCCTGGTCGTCGCTGCTCCTTGTGCTCGTGATCGATGGTCTTTTAGTCCCGTGTGCGTTGTGTCTCCAGTTGAGGCTGCTTACTGACTGCCTGGTTCTGGCTCGGTGTCCGAAATATATAGCCCGGCCGCTGACTGCGTCTCTGCCGCTGGCTGCGTTTCTGCCGCTGACTGTGTCTCTGCTGCTGACTGTGTTTTTGCTGCTGACTGCGCCTCTGCTGCTGACTGCGCCTCGAGAGGTTAGGGAAGCCAGGCTCGGCCGTACGTGAAAATTTGGGCAACTTTACGTGCGGTTAGCAACGACAGCGACAATACCATCATTTTACTCCTATCAACGTCGACCGACCCCGCCGCTGCGCGTCCGGCACGCTGGCATGACTGCCACGCGGCCACTGGAAGAACCTGATTCAACTGGCTGGAACCCCCCGTTCTTTCCCTTCTAGCTCACTAACACACCCCTTGGCCACTCAAAACACCTCGGAAGTCTCGGAGTCCCTGCTCGGGCGCCATCTGTAAGGATGCGATCTAGGCTGGGGTATAACTCTCAGTCAAGCCAGGGTCGAAATTACAGCCACCGATCGACAGATGAAGACGCGCTGGTAGTTATTTAAGTTCCATTTTATTTCATCTCTTCTTCTTCTTCTTCTTCCTCTTCTCCTGCCTAACCGCACCGCTCGCCAGCCTTCATCCTCACGACGGTGAGACTTGCTCACCCTTTCCTAGCTCGCCGTCAAAATCTGTCTTCTTCTTTGTCTTCTTGGCTGCTTCCACTGGCACGTCCGTTCAGCTCGCTGGTCTGGAATATATCTCCCCATTTCCATGTGCTCGCGATCTTATAAACCCACCCTTGTTGTGCTGGTGGTTGAGAGTTCGCTCTCTGCTCTCCCGCTCTCTGTGCTGATGCTGGTGGTAGAGCTTTCGCTCTCTGCTCTCCCGCTCGCTATACAGATGTTGGTGGTTGTGGTTCGTGTCTGCGCGTGTGGACGGGCTGATCGGTAACAGAAGGTTACCTAATCATTAGCCCTGCTCTCAGTGTCCAATATTCCCGGTAAGGAAAGTCCGAGACTGATGACTGGCTCGCGCATGTGAGGGGTGTGCCCGGTAACCGAGGGTTACCTAAGCAATCGCCTCCCAACAAGTGTCCAATGTCCCAGGTAAGGTGATCGGTGTGCACCGGTACCGTGGGAAAGGAATTTCGTTGGCACTTCGGGAATATATATTGTTAGGAATATTTATTTATTTAATATTATTTTAGGTACTTATTGCGTTAGCCCCCTGTGCTGGTAGCTCTTCGGTGCTTCGGTAGCTCTTCTCTGGACGAAGCTTGAATTTGTGGCGCTATGTCAGGTGGCCAAGGATCCGGGGCTGGTTCTGACTCGTCTTCGATCTCGGGGTCAAAGTGTTGGTTTGGGGCTTCGGGTAGGATGGTGGTGTCAAACGCGCTGGGTGGTTTGATTCTGCGGGGGAGCTAGCTGATGTGGGCGACAATGGGTGTGTTATCGACCATGGGTACGATATTTTGGTATGCCGGGTGTAGTACTCGTGTTATACTATAGCCAGACTGGTACGTGAACAGGTGAGTCGCGATGACGCCTCTGGTATCGCTGCAACGACTCGTGTGGGCGACGAAGATCTCGGACATGGCTCTAGGCATGGCTCGTTGCATGGCGCTAAGAATCATGTCAGTACGCGGAAGGTACTCCATTTTGTTGGCGAGGATCGGTGTGGCGTCGGCCGTGGGTACGACAGGGCGGCTGTCGGTGTATCGTGGGGGTATCGTCCTGGTTTCCGGGCCCGCGTTGAGGGGCTCTGTGGATATCAGTTCAATTATGGGCCCCGACCAGGGTGGGGGTCAGCGTGGCTGTTTCCCTTGTTGCTGGGCTGTTGATCTGTTGCTGCCGTTGTCGGTGTCCGCGGTTGCTCTGTAGTGACCGTGGGATTCGTCTTCCCGTTTGCTTGGTTGTTGTTTCTTGTTGTTGGCTTCGGCTTCGTGTTCTTGGGCCGACGCTTTGCCTTTGCTGGGGCTGGGCTGGGTGCCGTGTTCTTCGTGGCGATCTGGGTCGTTTTATTCGTTGGGGTAGATCGTGGTCGTGTGTTCGCTTGGGTTTGTATGGGTGTCATGTTTGCGGTGCTGGGTGCCGAAATCGTTGGGATAGGTTGCGGACGTATGACGGCCGCCGTTGGCTTCAGTTTCTGGTGTCGGGGTTCGTAGCCTTGTACTCTGGTGGTCGGAACGGTGTGGATTTGTGGCTTCCGTTACCTGTCCTCCTATGGTTACCATTGCCACTATCCGGTTCTCGTTCATGTGTGGCGGGGTTTTTATTCGTGGGTCGAGGCAGACGTCGTTCCCCGCTGATCCCGTGTCAGTCGAGGACGCGAGTCGTTTCCCGGCGTGTTCTGGCGACAGCAATCGATGGTCCGGGTGCCGCGCTTGCCACATTCCCAGCAGAATAGGATCGAGGGACTTTGGCATTCGTATGTCGCATGCCCTGCTTCACCACACCGGCGACAGGCTGCGCGTGGGATGGCGATGGGGGTCGTGAAAATGCGATGTGCTACCTCGGGCTTTGTCGTACTCACTGGGTTGGATGGCTGTCTCCTTGGTGAGTACGGCGAGTCCCAATGAGGCTTCCGGAATGGTGTCCGATTGGGGTCGCCGCTCCTCTGATCTGTAGCCGGCCGTGCGTATCTGGGCGTGTGTCGTGGTGGTGCGAGAGTGCTCGGGATGGCCCGCTCTTCAATACTCTCAAACTCCGTGGCCAGCAGTGTTAGCTGTGACATGTCTTGCAGTTCGTGGCGGCGCACGTACATCTGGTATGCTGGGAGGGCGTTGTCGTAGATCCTGGTTAGCTCCTTGGTTGCGTCGTACCCAGCGTGGTGCATAAGTAGACGTATCTCGATGAGGAAATCTTTGAACAGTTCCCCAGCGACTTGCTTGCGGGCTCGGATCCGGTCTTCCAATTGTTCAAAATACCGTGGTGGCAAGAAGAACGTTAAGAATTCCTGGCGGAAATTTTTCCATGAGGAACTTTGTAGGCGGCTGGTGCGGAACCAACGGCTGGCACGGTCTGTGAGAAGTTCGGCCATGGCCCGCGGCAGCTGGTTTGTGTCGACCCCATACGAAAGCGCGCGTTCTTCGAGCAGTTCGATGAATGATAGAGGGTCATCTTGGCCGTCAAACTGGATTCCCCACTTTCGGATGCGTTCCGCCATTGGTGCAGAGTGGTTGTAGTGGTGCCCTTCCATAAGTCGGTCGATCGCTGTAGCTAGGGTCCTTGGAAACGGGGCTGCAGGAGTGCGGTATTCGGTTGCTGCGGGGACTCGTAATCCGGTCATAGGATCCATCTGGCGAGTGTCGGATGGTCCAGGAGTAATGGGAAGTGGTGACTTGGAGCGAGAGCGTGAGGCTGGCTTGGCATAGTGCCTCTCGAACTCTCCTAGGCGAACCCAGGCTTCTTGCGCGAGTGGCCCGGCGACTAGTGCAGCAAATTTCTTTCGTCGTTCATCGACCGTTCCTTCGCTGCCGAATCCGAATTCTTCGGCGAGGACTTCTAGTTCGTCCCGACGGAGTTTGTGGATCTAGCCGGTGCTGACCCCTGAATTGGAAAAGTGTCCCGCAGGTATGCCTCCTCTGGTTGTTCATCGTCGTGATGTTCCATGTTGATTTCTGTTGATTCTTGGCACTGAGTCCCTGTTGAACGGCACTTTTAGGATCGGCACTGCGTATACTTTCGCGTTTTCCCTGATTTCGGTTTTCTTGAAGTTTCCACAAAAATCCTTTAAAGTCCCTGCTCCGGCGCCACTTGTAATGTCCTATCTAGGCTGAGGTATGCTTCAGTCTGTCCAGGGTCCTGAACTACAAGTTATTTATAATTAGCAGGACTTTATCTGGGAAACCCAGGAACTTTGCCAGCAACTGAAAATGGGTTAGCGAAATCACAACACTCTTGGTTACTTGACTTTTAACAGATATCTTTATTCTTCCGTATTATTATTCTACCCGGTTATGTTATGTATTATGTTCTTTTTATTCGTTCTACGTGGTTTGACTTGCGGGTTTGTTATTGGCCTGACTGCTACGGCTGGTGGACTCTTCCATACGATGGCTGGTGGACTGCCTGCCTGCGATGGCTGATTGACTGCCTCCTGCGATGGCTGGTGGACTGCCTTTCTCTTCATGCAAGGCAGTGCCTTTTATAGATCGGCCGGCCTTCGATTTTCCCATGAATGTCTTACAGATATCTTATTTCTACTTCAGAATGTGGGAAGGGTTCTTACATAAATATATATTGCCGAATTATAGTCTGCGCGTGCAGACGGGCTGATCGGTAACAGAAGGTTACCTAATCATTAGCCCTGCAGTCAGAGTCCAATATTCCCGGTAAGAAAAGTCCGAGACTGATGACTGGCTCGCGCATGTGAGGGGTGTGCCCGGTAATCGAGGGTTACCTAAGCAATCGCCTCCCAACAAGTGTACATTGTCCCAGGTAAGGGGATCGGTGTGCACCGGTACCGTGGGAAAGGAATTTCGTTGGCACTTCGGGAATATATATTGTTAGGAATATTTATTTATTTAATATTATTTTAGGTACTTATTGCTGGTCTCCTGTCTTTTGGCGTGTGCTGAGTTTGCATTTTTGCTGGGTGTTGAGCGCTTCACCTGGGAGTAGCGTTGGCTGCGTCGTCTGCTTGTGATGAACCATGGGATCCATGGTTCGTTACAATACTTTATAATTCTCAGGCTACAACTATTCTTCATGGTGGATGTAGAATATACAGTCTATATGTAGATTAGGCTGGACCAAAAAATTTTTTTTAATAGTATTTAATAGTAGTTTAAATGTTTTTATTTTAATAATTTTTTATTTTTTAGAGGTTGTTACCGAATTTTACAAAAAAATGTTAATCAAGAAAATTAAAAAAAAAATTTTTGCTTAATGAGTTGGATAATTGGTGAAATAAATTTTATATATATATTAATACCATTTATATCGTCATTAATCAGTTATTGGCAGTAAAAAACCTGCACAAGTTGTTGCGAACTCGTTAACAGTCTTCGGACTGTGTGGTGGTAATGGCCGCTAGGTTCACGGTAGGATGGGTGGTCTGGCCTGTCCTGTGAAACGGATTCCGCCGTTTGCCCATTGCGGCATCGGCCAATGGTGCTAGCTGGTAGTTCATGCGGGTGTTATGGTCAGGGTAGTCCCTCTGGGTCTGTCTGTCGTGGGCTGGTCTGATGCTGGCGTCTTGCGGGGCCCTCGGCGTTGTCCCAGTGTGGTCGTTTTGCATTGTCTTCGGAGTAGGTCGACTGGCCCTGGTAGTGTCCAGCGGTGTCGCAGCAGCCTCCGCTGAAGTATCGCCCTCGTCTCCGTCGAAGTTCCGTGATTCTTGTGTCTGGCTTGAGCGTTGCTTGGCGTAGAATGTGTCATAGTCATTGTCCTAGTGGTAGTTGTGGGGTTGGTACAGGAACTAGCATTAGCTATAGAAGGTTTGGGTGGAGAAGGGTCGTCACGGAAGGTCACGGTGCGCGGCGTTGTCGGCTGTAACGGGCTGGTTTCCCGAGTCAACTGTAAGTATGCCCGCCCGCATTGTATTACGTTTCGTACCTTCCCTTCCTTGCTTAGCTCCTTCACAGTCCGCTGGCTGACGAAAGAGCGGGTTGCCCGGTGTCAAGGGTCGCTGACAATGGTATTCCGGCGATGGTTACTAGTGCGGCGACCCCTCCCCCCTCCCTCCCTTGCCTTACTCCTGGGGGTCCTGGATGGGTGTCTCCGTTCGGGTCCCTGCCGGACGGAGACTCAGTCCGTTTCCCGGCCCGGATTGACGGCAGCATGCGATTGTCCGGATACCCCGGCGGCCACACTCCCAGCAAAATAACACGCGTCGATTCCTGCAGGTGTTACTGAAATGGCCTTCCTCGCCGCAATTCCGGTAGGCTCGTCGTACGAGCCTCGAGCCTCAAAGTCTCGAACTCGTATCTCCTGGTGAAGAGTTGATATTCGGGCCTCAGGTTCTCGTATATCCTGTCCAGCTCTCTGTCCGGAGTATATTGGGCACGTTGCATCATGAGTCGGAGGTCAATCAGGTAATCCTGGAATGCCTCATTGGGTCGCTGGTACCGGCTTCGGATCGTGTCTTCTAGACGCTGAAAATATCTAGGCGGCAAGAAGAAATCGAGGAATTCCTGCTGGAATTCATTCCAGGTGTTTAGAATGCTCTAAAACATGAAGTGTAATAATAACCAATTTAACGACCGCACTTGTACACCAATGTAAATTGATATTTAGACACAAACTCATAAATTGTCTAGTTCTTAAGTGCACAGCCGAGAAATCTCTTAAAAAGGTCTCACGCTGACAGATGTCTGCGATGCGTTGGTCGCCAATGTCACCCCAATTGTACACACATGGGTTATCTTATTTTGTTACCAGAGCTCCAGTGTGCTCACACACAAACACATACCACTGCGTTGGCACTAGACCTAAGCCTAGTTTTGCTTCACAGTAGAGCTACCTAATCTCATACAATTTTAATAAAGATCCAGTTTTAATATTGAACTCAACAAATGTAGATGTCTTTTCATCTTGCTTTGGTTAAGGCATTTACACCAGGGCTTCCTTGCATCTGGAACGATCTAAACCATCCTTCCGCTTTGTTGGGTAGCAGACCGGAGATGGCTCGAGGCAGCTGTTCGGGGCTCCCTCCATAGGACTCCACACGCTCTTCTAGTCGTTCGATGAACGCTAACGCGTCCGAGTGTCCGTCGAATTTCAGCCCCCATCTGCGCAGTTTGTCGGCCAACATGGCGTAGGAGATTTCTTCCCTTCCGGGTCGCGAATCTCGGAATCCTTGGGCCGAGTGCTGCTCGTAGTTGTCGGCCCTGGGTTGTCGTTCGGCCGTGGCTTCCTGGTGGTTAAAGTCCTTGGGTCCGGGTTCTTTAAGCAACGGTGGGATGTCGATTAATAAGGGCTGCTGCAGTTGGGCCCCCTCTTTCTCGGCTCGGTTGCTGGGTCCAGGTAACGGGGAAGGAGTTTTGTGCCTACTTGTACTCGGAGCACTGCTGTACATCGTTCCTAGTTCCTTTATCCGTTGTTTGACCGTCTCCGGGTATTCTCCCCGTGAGATAAATGTTAAAATCCGGCTACGTAACTCGTCCTTGCTGCCGTTTGCATCAAGGTCAAGCTCTACGGCTATGGCCTGCAGCTCGTCCTTGTGCCTATATGAAATCCACTGCAAACCCATATGACCTTTGTAATCGCTGCTCCTTGTATTCATGATCGATAGTCTTTGGTCCCGTGTGCGTTGTGTCTCCAGTTGAGGCTGCTTACTATCCTGATCGTTGCTGGTCTGCTGGTGATCCTGGTCGTCGCTGCTCCTTGTGCTCGTGATCGATGGTCTTTTAGTCCCGTGTGCGTTGTGTCTCCAGTTGAGGCTGCTTACTGACTGCCTGGTTCTGGCTCGGTGTCCGAAATATATAGCCCGGCCGCTGACTGCGTCTCTGCCGCTGGCTGCGTTTCTGCCGCTGACTGTGTCTCTGCTGCTGACTGTGTTTCTGCTGCTGACTGCGCCTCTGCTGCTGACTGCGCCTCGAGAGGTTAGGGAGCCAGGCTCGGCCGTACGTGAAAATTTGGGCAACTTTACGTGCGGTTAGCAACGACAGCGACAATACCATCATTCTACTCCTATCAACGTCGACCGACCCCGCCGCTGCGCGTCCGGCACGCTGGCATGACTGCCACGCGGCCACTGGAAGAACCTGATTCAACTGGCTGGAACCCCCCGTTCTTTCCCTTCTAGCTCACTAACACACCCCTTGGCCACTCAAAACACCTCGGAAGTCTCGGAGTCCCTGCTCGGGCGCCATCTGTAAGGATGCGATCTAGGCTGGGGTATAACTCTCAGTCATGCCAGGGTCGAAATTACAGCCATATTTATAATTTGCCGTTACTCCGAGTCATGAGTGGCCATGGGACGGAGATTTCGTCTCGGGGATGCCAAGGCCAAGGGAAACGTGCGAAAGGGTGGTAGAACGGTCGAGATCTTCTGCAGAGTGCCTGGGCAGTCGCCGGGCGGCACCTAAGGGAAGCTACAGGGCAAGGGGAACGAGAGTTGGCGCAGAGACTCCCCAAAGATACCTGGGCAGTCGCCGCGCGGCACCTCGGGGAAACTACAGGGCAAGGGGAAGGAGAGTAGGCGCAGAGACCCTCCCGAAGATACCTGGGCAGTCGCCGGGTGGGACTTCGGGGAAGGTACAGGTCTGCGGGGGGAAGGGAAACAGCCATAGACAGCCAGAGGATGCCTGGGCAGTCGCCGGGTGGCACCTCGGGGAAACTACAGGCAAGGGGAAGGAGAGTAGGCGCAAAGACCCCCCCAAAGATACCTGGGCAGTCGCCGGGGCGGCACTTCGGGGAAGGTACAGGTCTGCGGGGGGAAGGGAAACAGCCATAGATAGCCAGAGGATGCCTGGGCAGTCGCCGGGTGGCACCTCCGGGAAACTATAAGGTAAGGGGGGGGGGGGGGGTGGGGGGGGGGGGTGGGAAACACGCACAGATCAACAGATGAAGACGCGCTGGTAGTTATTTAAGTTCCATTTTATTTCATCTCTTCTTCTTCTTCCTCTTCTCCTGCCTAACCGCACCGCTCGCCAGCCCTCTTCCTCACGACGGTGAGACTTGCTCACCCTTTCCTAGCTCGCCGTCAAAATCTGTCTTCTTCTTTGTCTTCTTGGCTGCTTCCACTGGCACGTCCGTTCAGCTCGCTGGTCTGGAATATATCTCCCCATTTCCATGTGCTCGCGATCTTATAAACCCACCCTTGTTGTGCTGGTGGTTGATGGTGTGCCCGGTAACCGAGGGTTACCTAAGCAATCGCCTCCCAACAAGTGCCCAATGTCCCAGGTAAGGTGATCGGTGTGCACCGGTACCGTGGAAAAGGAATTTCGTTGGCACTTCGGGAATATATATTGTAAGGAATATTTATTTATTTAATATTATTTTAGGTACTTATTGCGTTAGCCCCCTGTGCTGGTAGCTCTTCGGTGCTTCGGTAGCTCTTCTCTGGACGAAGCTTGAATTTGTGGCGCTATGTCAGGTGGCCAAGGATCCGGGGTGGTTCTGACTCGTCTTCGATCTCGGGGTCAAAGTGTTGGTTTGGGGCTTCGGGTAGGATGGTGGTGTCAAACGCGCTGGGTGGTTTGATTCTGCGGGGGAGCTAGCTGATGTGGGCGACAATGGGTGTGTTATCGACCATGGGTACGATATTTTGGTATGCCGGGTGTAGTACTCGTGTTATACTATAGCCAGACTGGTACGTGAACAGGTGAGTCGCGATGACGCCTCTGGTATCGCAGCAACGACTCGTGTGGGCGACGAAGATCTCGGACATGGCTCTAGGCATGGCTCGTTGCATGGCGCTAAGAATCATGTCAGTACGCGGAAGGTACTCCATTTTGTTGGCGAGGATCGGTGTGGCGTCGGCCGTGGGTACGACAGGGCGGCTGTCGGTGTATCGTGGGGGTATCGTCCTGGTTTCCGGGCCCGCGTTGAGGGGCTCTGTGGATATCAGTTCAATTATGGGCCCCGACCAGGGTGGGGTCAGCGTGGCTGTTTCCCTTGTTGCTGGGCTGTTGATCTGTTGCTGCCGTTGTCGGTGTCCGCGGTTGCTCTGTAGTGACCGTGGGATTCGTCTTCCCGTTTGCTTGGTTGTTGTTTCTTGTTGTTGGCTTCGGCTTCGTGTTCTTGGGCCGACGCTTTGCCTTTGCTGGGGCTGGGCTGGGTGCCGTGTTCTTCGTGGCGATCTGGGTCGTTTTATTCGTTGGGGTAGATCGTGGTCGTGTGTTCGCTTGGGTTTGTATGGGTGTCATGTTTGCGGTGCTGGGTGCCGAAATCGTTGGGATAGGTTGCGGACGTATGACGGCCGCCGTTGGCTTCAGTTTCTGGTGTCGGGGTTCGTAGCCTTGTACTCTGGTGGTCGGAACGGTGTGGATTTGTGGCTTCCGTTGCCTGTCCTCCTATGGTTACCACTATCCGGTTCTCGTTCATGTGTGGCGGGGTTTTTATTCGTGGGTCGAGGCAGACGTCGTTCCCCGCTGATCCCGTGTCAGTCGAGGACGCGAGTCGTTTCCCGGCGTGTTCTGGCGACAGCAATCGATGGTCCGGGTGCCGCGCTTGCCACATTCCCAGCAGAATAGGATCGAGGGACTTTGGCATTCGTATGTCGCATGCCCTGCTTCACCACACCGGCGACAGGCTGCGCGTGGGATGGCGATGGGGGTCGTGAAAATGCGATGTGCTACCTCGGGCTTTGTCGTACTCACTGGGTTGGATGGCTGTCTCCTTGGTGACCACGGCGAGTCCGAATGAGGCTTCCGGAATGGTGTCCGATTGGGGTCGCCGCTCCTCTGATCTGTAGCCGGCCGTGCGTATCTGGGCGTGTGTCGTGGTGGTGCGAGAGTGCTAGGGATGGCCCGCTCTTCAATACTCTCAAACTCCGTGGCCAGCAGTGTTAGCTGTGACATGTCTTGCAGTTCGTGGCGGCGCACGTACATCTGGTATGCTGGGAGGGCGTTGTCGTAGATCCTGGTTAGCTCCTTGGTTGCGTCGTACCCAGCGTGGTGCATAAGTAGACGTATCTCGATGAGGAAATCTTTGAACAGTTCCCCAGCGACTTGCTTGCGGGCTCGGATCCGGTCTTCCAATTGTTCAAAATACCGTGGTGGCAAGAAGAACGTTAAGAATTCCTGGCGGAAATTTTTCCATGAGGAACTTTGTAGGCGGCTGGTGCGGAACCAACGGCTGGCACGGTCTGTGAGAAGTTCGGCCATGGCCCGCGGCAGCTGGTTTGTGTCGACCCCATACGAAAGCGCGCGTTCTTCGAGCAGTTCGATGAATGATAGAGGGTCATCTTGGCCGTCAAACTGGATTCCCCCACTTTCGGATGCGTTCCGCCATTGGTGCAGAGTGGTTGTAGTGGTGCCCTTCCATAAGTCGGTCGATCGCTGTAGCTAGGGTCCTTGGAAACGGGGCTGCAGGAGTGCGGTATTCGGTTGCTGCGGGGACTCGTAATCCGGTCATAGGATCCATCTGGCGAGTGTCGGATGGTCCACGAGTAATGGGAAGTGGTGACTTGGAGCGAGAGCGTGAGGCTGGCTTGGCATAGTGCCTCTCGAACTCTCCTAGGCGAACCCAGGCTTCTTGCGCGAGTGGCCCGGCGACTAGTGCAGCAAATTTCTTTCGTCGTTCATCGACCGTTCCTTCGCTGCCGAATCCGAATTCTTCGGCGAGGACTTCTAGTTCGTCCCGACGGAGTTTGTGGATCCAGCCGGTGCTGACCCCTGAATTGGAAAAGTGTCCCGCAGGGTATGCCTCCTCTGGTTGTTCATCGTCGTGATGTTCCATGTTGATTTCTGTTGATTCTTGGCACTGAGTCCCTGTTGAACGGCACTTTTAGGATCGGCACTGCGTATACTTTCGCGTTTTCCCTGATTTCGGTTTTCTTGAAGTTTCCACAAAAATCCTTTAAAGTCCCTGCTCCGGCGCCACTTGTAATGTCCTATCTCAGGCTGAGGTATGCTTCAGTCTGTCCAGGGTCCTGAACTACAAGTTATTTATAATTAGCAGGACTTTATTTGGGAAAACCAGGAACTTTGCCAGCAACTGAAAATGGGTTAGCGAAATCACAACACTCTTGGTTACTTGACTTTTAACAGATATCTTTATTCTTCCGTATTATTATTCTACCCGGTTATGTTATGTATTATGTTCTTTTTATTCGTTCTACGTGGTTTGACTTGCGGGTTTGTTATTGGCCTGACTGCTACGGCTGGTGGACTCTTCCATACGATGGCTGGTGGACTGCCTGCCTACGATGGCTGGTGGACTGCCTGCCTGCGATGGCTGATTGACTGCCTCCTGCGATGGCTGGTGGACTGCCTTTCTCTTCATGCAAGGCAGTGCCTTTTATAGATCGGCCGGCCTTCGATTTTCCCATGAATGTCTTACAGATATCTTATTTCTACTTCAGAATGTGGGAAGGGTTCTTACATAAATATATATTGCCGAATTATAGTCTGCGCGTGCAGACGGGCTGATCGGTAACAGAAGGTTACCTAATCATTAGCCCTGCAGTCAGAGTCCAATATTCCCGGTAAGGAAAGTCCGAGACTGATGACTGGCTCGCGCATGTGAGGGGTGTGCCCGGTAATCGAGGGTTACCTAAGCAATCGCCTCCCAACAAGTGTCCATTGTCCCAGGTAAGGTGATCGGTGTGCACCGGTACCGTGGGAAAGGAATTTCGTTGGCACTTCGGGAATATATATTGTTAGGAATATTTATTTATTTAATATTATTTTAGGTACTTATTGCGTAAGCCCCTTGTGCTGGTCTCCTGTCTTTTGGCGTGTGCTGAGTTTGCATTTTTGCTGGGTGTTGAGCGCTTCACCTGGGAGTAGCGTTGGCTGCGTCGTCTGCTTGTGATGAACCATGGGATCCATCCGTTACAATACTTTATAATTCTCAGGCTACAACTATTCTTCATGGTGGATGTAGAATATACAGTCTATATGTAGATTAGGCTGGACCAAAAAATTGTTTTTAATAGTATTTAATAGTAGTTTAAATGTTTTTATTTTATTAATTTTTTATTTTTTAGAGGTTGTTACCGAACTTTACAAAAAATGTTAATCAAGAAAATTAAAAAAAAAAATTTTGCTTAATGAGTTGGATAATTGGTGAAATAAATTTTATATATATATTAATACCATTTATATCGTCATTAATCAGTTATTGGCAGTAAAAAACCTGCACAAGTTGTTGCGAACTCGTTAAGTAAATATATCAACCTCGGCTAAACTTCTTAATTTTCACCAATCGTTAATTTTTTAACAGCAACTAAAAAAAAAAATAAAAATACTTTATTATCAATATGAACTAGTTTCTAAGTTTCAATATTATTTAAAAAACCGACGAATTCAAATTTTTTTTAATGTATATTTACCCAAAAATTTGTATTTTCTTTTCGTAGTAGCAACCGCCAAACATTAAACAAAAAATTAAAAAAAAATTTTATAATTTTATTGAATAAAAAAGAACAGAATTGGGGGGTGTCCCCATGAAAAAACAATTTTTTGGTTAAATTTTGGCCCAGCCTAATGTAGATAACAGATGTAGAAAAAAATGTTAAATGTAAAATTTTTTTTTTTTATTTCTAAAATTAAAAAAAAACATAAGATCAAAAATGAATTTACTGAATGAGTACGGGTATAAGTAGAGTCGCTTCCCCAGAAGTTTAGTTTATTTATGTGATTGTCTAGTATATGCTACACCTTATCTACAGGCAACATCAAACTATCCACGAAACAGAGTTTTTCGGGTCGTGTGCGTAGATCTAGCGATGCGAGCGCCAGTGCGGTCAAAGGCAGCGAATGCAGGTAGAAAGCTGCAACTACGAAAGCAACGGCGAACGCCGTATGTACGTATGTACATATGTACGTATGTATGTAACTGCACTGCACCAGCACCGAGGGCGAAAGCGGAGACAGAAACTGCAACGGAATCAATTTTTTGCTACATCTGCTATCTACATCTACAACTACAATGTATATTCTACATCTAACATGTAGATTGTACATGTTCCATTTAGATTCTACATCTCCTCCGCTAGGGGTTGCTCGCGCACTGAACGCGGCGGAGCGTGCGAGCGAGAAAGACATAGGTAGCGGGTCTCTTGCAGGAGGTGGCAGAAGAACAAACAGAAAATTAATTTCTTCATTCTGGCTATAATTATAATCCGATCTGATTCAGATTCGGCAATCTGGTAGATATGGTCATTCTCTACGATACTGTTAGTTTTATCGTATCTTTAAAATTGTTCCTGCCACAGATTTTCGTCCTTTGTGGGGGCGGGGTGAAATTTTGAAATACACTTGTAGCAGTATGATATCACATGAGTCTGGAAACCAAATTTGGTTGGTAATATATATATTATAGTCTCTGAGATCTAGGCGCTCATCGAGACAGACAGATAGACAAATAGACGGACAGACAGACATGGCTATATCGACTCGGCTATTAATGCTGATCAAGAATATATATAGTTTATAGGGTCGGAAACGTTTCCTTCTCTGCGTTACACATCCACTTTTACCACAAATACAATATACCCCTTAATTCTTTTTGAGTACGGGTATAATGAGTGACGACAATATAAACATCGCTCCGCCTCGGATGTCACGCCATCGAGTGGCGCTCCAGTTGGTGAAGTGGTGGCTACTGCTGATCCAGCTACTAGCCGAATTGCACTCTTGACCTTCAAGACAAGGGCCATCTGCGACCGCCTTCAGGCCGTCTGCGGACGTCGAAAAGTTGCGAAGCTTGATCGAGTATGATCTGAAAGGAATTCTGGATCTGCTGGACAATTTGGAGTCAAATTAGAACCGTCAACGACTTCAGACGTATTTGTGTATCGGTCCGCCGTGAAAATCAATTAATCGCGATTAATCGTAAATTAATTCGCAAAAAAGCGCTCGGGGTAGGCATGGGTACTAGTGATCGTGCTGCCCATGAATACCATCCAATCGTGTAATAAAGATTAATATAAACAATAGAAAAGAACAAATGTCAACGACTAAGAGCACCAGCTCGGTAAAGAGCACAAGCACTGTAATCAAAGCCAAAATGAGCCAAGCCCGACAACAGCAACAAGACGAGCGTCCGCTCTCGCAAGCAATAAACAACGCGTACTTCTCTATACGCTCGCCAAAGGCAGCAGTACCAACCAAAACTGCAAGTGAACAAGGAGAGAGCACGCTCTCTCTCCCCTGCAAGTGGGAGTGGGTCATGCAGTGCTCAGTGCCCATCCCCCGACTCGTACTGCCTAAGCAACGATTTGCTAATATCGACAACAACTAGTACAATGCCCGCGCTCAAAACTATGTCTTCGACCACAACAACAACCACTGCAATTACTCAGCGCCCGATACGGTCGACCCACTGCGACAAGCCCATCCTCTCCCAACCAATAAGTTCGAAAAAGCTAACGGAGCGTTAATTCAGACTGGGCTCGATCGCTATGTGCAAATCAAAAGAAAATTGAGCCCACAAAATGTGAAGAACAACAATGCAGCTAAAATAACTAAAATAACCGAGAACACTGTGCCACATAAGGCACTAGCAAACAATAGATTTGCGATACTAAGTGTCCCAAATGAAGATGAGATCGAATAAACACCCAAGGCCAAAAAATTAAGACCGCTACCTTATTTATGTTCGATATTCAAATTGTGCTGAACTGGTCAAAAAAATAACTGATACAATTGGCGCAAACACATTCTATGTCACGTCCATAAAAAGTGGTGACATAAATGAAACAAAGATACAAGTCAATGACGAACAAAACTATCGATCAGTTGCGAAATACCTCGAAAATGAAAAAATGAATTACTACACATACCAAATTAAAAGTAGCAAAGGATTACAAGTGGTTATCAAAGGAATCGAACCAACAGTCCTAATCAATAAGATAATAGATGGTCTTAACGATAAGGGCTTCGAAGTCAAAATGGCTATGAACATAATAAATAGAAATAAAATTCCCCAGCCAATGTTCAAAGTAGAACTGACACCTGAAAGTATGCATATAAGTAAAAATGAAGTTCACCCAATATACAAGCTTCAATACCTACTGCACCGTAGGATAACCGTTGAGGAACCACACAAACGAAATGGACCGTTCCAATGCACAAATTGCCAGAAATATGGACACACGAAAACCTATTGCACTCTACGGGCAGTCTGCGTTTCCTGTGGTGATGTTCATCTCACTGAGGCCTGCCCCGTAAATAAGAAGGACCCATCTGCCAAAAAATGTAGCAACGGTGGGGGAAACCATACTGCTAACTATAGAGGTTGTCCTGTCTATAAAGAATTGAAAAATCGCCTAAACCAACAAATAACTGCAGCTCGAAACCCGGTCGTCCGACAAAACTTAACATATACATATACCATCAACTACGACTCCAAGAGTTTCTTTTGCTCAGGCGTTAAGTTACAACAACGGGTCGTACGCCTCAGTCTCTAAGCCGACACTTCAACCAACCACAACTGGAATAATGCAGAATCAGGCATCAAATCAGATCCCAGAAATCTCTGCCCAACATACCCCTGCAAATCCATCCCAATTTCCTAGTGGAATTGAGTCAATGCTGGTAACTATAACAAACACAATGGCAATACATACATACAAAGCAATACATCAAACGATGCAGGAGCTTATGCGAAACAATAATCTCCTCCTGGAGCTCGTAATCAAACAGATATCTGTTTAAATGGTTTGTCTAAATATATTGGCTTCTGATCAAGCATCGCATCAGGCATTATCCATTGCCTTTATTTGCTACACCTTATCTACAGGCAACATCAAATCATATTGAAATGCAGAGCGGCTACCTAAACCTAGCTGCAGTATACTGCCCACCGCGCTTCTGCATTTCCGAAACAGAATTTGTAACATTCTTCGACCTACTAGGTGACCGATTTATAGCTGCTGGTGACTACAATGCCAAGCACACCCATTGGCGATCTAGACTTATCAACCCGAAAGGAAGACAACTATATAACGCTATAATAGCGCCACGAAACAAGCTAGACTTTATCTCTCCGGGCAATCCCACATATTGGCCCACAGATCCAAACAAGCAACCCGACTTGATTGATTTTGCAGTTACACGAAGGGTGCTGCAAGCTCAGATTAATGTAGATCACTTAACAGATTTAGCATCGGTTCACTCGCCCATTCTACTTCACCTTTAGGACCATCCACAGCTTTCGGAACGCCCACACTTTCTAACTTCTAGCAAAACAGATTGGCTCAAATACAGGAAGTACATAAGTTTTCATATTGAGAGCTGCCCAAACATGTATTTTAAAGATGTTGGAATTAATACGAAAACTATTCTAAATTACTGTAAATATCGGCTGACGCAATCGATAGCTGTTCTTCGTAATTCCA
Organism: Drosophila obscura; assembly: GCF_018151105.1. Taxonomy (NCBI): domain Eukaryota; kingdom Metazoa; phylum Arthropoda; class Insecta; order Diptera; family Drosophilidae; genus Drosophila; species Drosophila obscura. The sequence continues at coordinate 335,984 of NW_024542793.1, read as the reverse complement.
TGCAAAATACACATCAGAAGAATGTGTGTGTATGCGTGGTAGGAAGAAAACCATGGGATCCATGGTTCGTCACAAGCAGACGACGCAGCCAACGCTACTCCCAGGTGAAGCGATCAACACCCAGCAAAAATGCAAACTCAGCACACGCCAAAAGACAGGAGACCAGCAGAAGGGGCTTACGCAATAAGTACCTAAAATAATATTAAATAAATATTCCTAACAATATATATTACCGAAGTGCCAACGAAATTCCTTTCCCACGGTACCGGTGCACACCGATCACCTTACCTGGGACATTGGACACTTGTTGGGAGGCGATTGCTTAGGTAACCCTCGGTTACCGGGCAAACCCCTCACATGCGCGAGCCAGTCAGCAGTCTCCGACTTTCCTTACCGGGAATATTGGACACTGACTGCAGGGCTAATGATTAGGTAACCTTCTGTTACCGATCAGCACGTCTGCACGCGCAGACTACAATTCGGCAATACAAACCACCATACGAGTCGTAGAACAATTAAACATAACATAACCGGGTAGAATAATAATACGGAAGAATAAAGAAACCCATTAAAATTAAAAGAACCAAAAAGTGTTGTGATTTCTATTTCAATTGCTGGCAAAGTCCCCGTTTTTTCCAATAAAGTCCTCGTGAATTATAAATAACTTGTAATTCAGGACCCTGGACAGACTGATGCATACCTCAGCCTGAGATAGGACATTAACCACATACATGTACGTTGACCGGCGTGTGCCGGTCTTCTTTTCTTTCATTCCGTTTGTAAAACGTTTTGTGACAAGTCGATGCAGTAGAACTGAACAATAAAATAATTTGTAAAAGATAAAACGGGTGTATTTTCTAATAGGTTATACGCCCAGTTTACGTTATTGTCTGCTAAAGTAATGAGTCCGAAATGGAAAAAGGAAAACGCAATATAGTGCCATTCGATGGCGAAAAATACTCAATCTGGAAATTTCGTGTGCGCGCCTTGTTAAACGAAATGGACGTGCTAAGTGTCGTTGACGCAGATAATCTAGAAAAAAGTTAAAATGAATGGAAGATAATGAACAAAAGCGTCATAATAGAATATCTCAGTGACTCGTTTCATAGTTTCGCAAGTGTTGAATGCAGTGCTAAACAAGTATTTGCTAATTAGATCCAATATACGAACGAAAGAGTTTAGCTGAATAATTTCAATACATTTGATAAGTTGTAGCTGCCGGAGCTAAATTAGATGAGATGGACAAAGTTTTCCATTTGTTGTTGTCCATGCCATCTAGTTACAATGGCGTTATCACGGCCATCGAGACCCTGTCAGAAGACAATTTGTGGCATTTGTGAAGCACAGATTGCTGGATCACGAAGTGAAGCTAAAATGAATGTGTAAAGACACTAGTTTAAAAGCGTAGCAGGTCGTGAACTATAACCACCCAAATGAGAAAATAAACGAAACCAAAGATAATAAAATTTATAACGATAAATACAATAAAATGAAAAATAAATACAATGAAGTAAACAAAATAAATTACAAACCAAAACCCTAAGAAATTTTTAAATGCAATTATTGTGGCAAGCCCGGTCACATTTAAAAGAACTTTTTTAATTACAAAAGATCTCAGAATTATAAAAAAAGTGAAAATGATAAACAAGCGCAAATGGTAGTAGCTCAGCCAGAGCAGCGAATCGCGTTCATATTCCGACGTGAACTAGTTCGTCCGAAAGAAGAAAATTTATGTTTTCTTCTCGATTCTGGAGCTTTGGACCACCTCATTAACGATGAAGGCTTGTTTACCGAATATATTGACCTGGAGTCTCCGATAAAAATAGCTGTGGCCAAGCAAGGAGAGTTTATCTATGCCAAAAAGAAAGGTATAGTGAGACTCGAGATTGAATTCATCAGTGAGATATGGATGGAGGAGGAGGAGGAGGATGTTCAAACAAAATTAATACGTATCGATTGTGGCATGAGAGGCTAGGACACATAAGCAAAGGGAAGTTTATAGAAATGAAAAGAAAAAATATGTTCGTTGATATTGATTTAATTAATAATGTAGAACCTAGTAATGAGATATGTGAAGCTTGTTGCTATGGCAAGAGGCCAGACTTCGTTTTGAAAAGTTTAAAGATAAAAATATATTAAGAGACCATTATTTGTTGTGCATTCTGATTTGTGTGGTCCAATTACTCCTGCTACCGTAAATGGTAAAAATTATTATGTAATATTTGTTGACCAGGTGTTGGTGTTGATACAAGTCAGATGTTTTAGCAGTCTTCAAAGATTTTGTGGCCAAAAGTAATTGTGTTGGATTTTTCTTGGTTTTTATTTAGTATTTTTTTTTTTTCTTCATTCACTTAAATTCTGCTACTTGGACTCGTAGTTGAATGTTGCGCTGGTGGACTGCGTAGTGCAGTGTCTTGGGTGTGTGACTGAGGGACTGCCTAGTGCAGTGTCTTGGGTGTGTGACTGAGGGACTGCGTAGTACAGTGTCTTGGGTGTGTGACTGAGGGACTGCCTTGTGCAGTGTCTTGTGTTCGGGCTGATGGACTGCCTACTCTTTCGGCCGATCTTGGCCCTTTTATGCAGCTGGCGATTTATTGATTATTGGGTGACAATAATTGTGGGGCGTGATAAGTGGGTCGAAGCTTGGTGCTTCGTTGACAATTATTAGTGGGTCAGTGTGTTTTGATGAGAGTGTTTTGCTGAGACTGCATCGCAGTAGGTGCGGTCTGCAGCTGGAAATTGGGTTTTTGCTACCTCCGCATCGCGAAGGTGATATCTGTGATTCGAGGCCGAGTGGTTGCGAAATATTTCGCTGATCGAGTGTTCTTAATTTTAGTAATTGCGTGCGTTGCTTAAGACTATTTTATTTTCCGAAGTGCTGACACACCGCTATTTGGGGAGAACCGTGGCTAGAGCCATGATTCGTTAGCTCGGTGTATATCAGTTTGGTTATTGTCTCCCGCCAGCGTGGATGCGCTGACCCTCCGCCGTTTGTGACGAGCCATGGCTAGAACCATGGTTCGTTACAGAATATTGTGTTCAGAAAGGAATTAGTTACCACCTGACTGTTCCACATACACCACAATTGAATGGTGTTTCTGAAAGAATGATTAGAACAATAACAGAAAAATCTCGTGCCATGGTTAATGGAGCCAAATTGCAGAAAACGTTCAGGGGTGAAGCCGTTTTGACGGCAACATACTTAATTAACAGATGTCCTAATGTTGCATTGAAAGATAGTATGAAAACACCATACGAAATGTGGCATAGTAGAAAACCAGATCGTAAGTATTTGAAAGTTTTTGGATCTACTGTATATGTTCATGATAAAACTAGGAAACGAAAATTTGATGAGAAGTCGTGGAAAGGAGTTCTCATTGGTTATGAGCCAAATGGCTATAAAATATGGGATGTAAAATCCAGAAAATTTACAATAGCGAGAGATGTTATTGTTGATGAGACAAATATGTTAAATTCTGGAACTACAATGAATAATGAAAGTTCTCGAGATTTCCCGAACTGATGTACGGAAGGTATCCTGAATGATAGTAAGGATTGTGCTCAGTCTGAAGATATAAAAGATTTCCCGAATGATAGTACGGAATGTATCCTGAATGATATTAAAGAATTTGTTAATGATAAGTACCCGAACGATAGTACGGTATGTCTCCAGAAAGATAGTATGGAGTGTGATCAATCCAGTTTTCTGAATGATAGTAGGAAAATGGAATTTGATGAAATAAAATCAGATGAGCAGTTAAATAAAAATTTGTCTGAAAATGTAAATAATGTTTCAAAAGGCGAAAATGAACATATAAGGCCACAGGCGTCTCATCATTTAAATAATACTTGGTCCCTTGTACCTATGCCTGTTGGCAAAAATATAGTTGATTGCAGATGGGTCTTTACGATTAAACATAATGAGTTCGGTAAGCCAGTAAAATATAAAGCTAGACTGGTTTCTCGAGGGTTTACTCAAGAGTATTTAATTGATTATGATGAGACTTTTGCTCCAGTAGCGAGAATTTCGAGTTTTCGAATTTTAATGTCTCTTTCAAATCAGTTTGATCTGCATATTCATCACATGGATGTAAAAACTGCCTTTTTGAATGGTACGTTAAAGGAGGAGATTTATATGTCAGTTCTTCAAGGTGTGTCATGTGGTGATGGTAATGTTTGCAAGTTAAATAAAACCATTTATGGGCATAAGCAAGCAACCAGATGCTGGTTCAAGCATCGCATCAGGCATTATCCATTGCCTTCATTTGCTACACCTTATCTACAGGCAACATCAAATTATATTGAAATGCAGAGCGGCTACCTAAACCTAGCTGCAGTATACTGCCCACCGCGCTTCTGCATTTCCGAAACGGAATTTGTAACATTCTTCGACCTACTAGGTGACCGATTTATGGCAGCTGGTGACTACAATGCCAAGCACACCCAGTGGGGATCTAGATTTATCAACCCGAAAGGAAGACAAATATATAACGCTATAATAGCGCCACGAAACAAGCTAGACTTTATCTCTCCGGGCAATCCCACATATTGGCCCACAGATCCAAACAAGCAACCCGACTTGATTGATTTTGCAGTTACACGAAGGGTGCTGCAAGCTCAGATTAATGTAGATCACTTAACAGATTTAGCATCGGTTCACTCGCCCATTCTACTTCACCTTTAGGACCATCCACAGCTTTCGGAACGTCCACACTTTCTAACTTCTAGCAAAACAGATTGGCTCAAATACAGGAAGTACATAAGTTTTCATATTGAGAGCTGCCCAAACATGTATTTTAAAGATGTTGGAATTAATACGAAAACTATTCTAAGTTACTGTAAATATCGGCTGACGCAATCGATAGCTGTTCTTCGTAATTCCATGCAAAATACACATCAGAAGAATGTGTGTGTATGCGTGGTAGGAAGAAAACCATGGGATCCATGGTTCGTCACAAGCAGACGACGCAGCCAACGCTACTCCCAGGTGAAGCGATCAACACCCAGCAAAAATGCAAACTCAGCACACGCCAAAAGACAGGAGACCAGCAGAAGGGGCTTACGCAATAAGTACCTAAAATAATATTAAATAAATATTCCTAACAATATATATTACCGAAGTGCCAACGAAATTCCTTTCCCACGGTACCGGTGCACACCGATCACCTTACCTGGGACATTGGACACTTGTTGGGAGGCGATTGCTTAGGTAACCCTCGGTTACCGGGCAAACCCCTCACATGCGCGAGCCAGTCAGCAGTCTCCGACTTTCCTTACCGGGAATATTGGACACTAACTGCAGGGCTAATGATTAGGTAACCTTCTGTTAGCGATCAGCACGTCTGCACGCGCAGACTACAATTCGGCAATACAAACCACCATACGCGTCGTAGAACAATTAAACATAACATAACCGGGTAGAATAATAATACGGAAGAATAAAGAAACCCATTAAAATTAAAAGAACCAAAAAGTGTTGTGATTTCTATTTCAATTGCTGGCAAAGTCCCCGTTTTTTCCAATAAAGTCCTCGTGAATTATAAATAACTTGTAATTCAGGACCCTGGACAGACTGATGCATACCTCAGCCTGAGATAGGACATTACACACATACATGTACGTTGACCGGCGTGTGCCGGTCTTCTTTTCTTTCATTCCGTTTGTAAAACGTTTTGTGACAAGTCGATGCAGTAGGACTGAACAATAAAATAATTTGTAAAAGATAAAACGGGTGTATTTTCTAATAGGTTATGCGCCCAGTTTACGTTATTGTCTGCTAAAGTAATGAGTCCGAAATGGAAAAAGGAAAACGCAATATAGTGCCATTCGATGGCGAAAAATACTCGATCTGGAAATTTCGTGTGCGCGCCTTGTTAAACGAAATGGACGTGCTAAGTGTCGTTGACGCAGATAATCTAGAAAAAAGTTAAAATGAATGGAAGATAATGAACAAAATCGTCATAATAGAATATCTCAGTGACTCGTTTCATAGTTTCGCAAGTGTTGAATGCAGTGCTAAACAAGTATTTGCTAATTAGATCCAATATACGAACGAAAGAGTTTAGCTGAATCATTTCAATACATTTGATAAGTTGTAGCTGCCGGAGCTAAATTAGATGAGATGGACAAAGTTTCCCATTTGTTGTTGTCCATGCCATCTAGTTACAATGGCGTTATCACGGCCATCGAGACCCTGTCAGAAGACAATTTGTGGCATTTGTGAAGCACAGATTGCTGGATCACGAAGTGAAGCTAAAAGGAATGTGTAAAGACACTAGTTTAAAAGCGTAGCAGGTCGTGAACTATAACCACCCAAATGAGAAAATAAACGAAACCAAAGATAATAAAATTTATAACGATAAATACAATAAAATGAAAAATAAATACAATGAAGTAAACAAAATAAATTACAAACCAAAACCCTAAGAAATTTTTAAATGCAATTATTGTGGCAAGCCCGGTCACATTTAAAAGAACTTTTTTAATTACAAAAGATCTCAGAATTATAAAAAAAGTGAAAATGATAAACAAGCGCAAATGGTAGTAGCTCAGCCAGAGCAGCGAATCGCGTTCATATTCCGACGTGAACTAGTTCGTCCGAAAGAAGAAAATTTATGTTTTCTTCTCGATTCTGGAGCTTCGGACCACCTCATTAACGATGAAGGCTTGTTTACCGAATATATTGACCTGGAGTCTCCGATAAAAATAGCTGTGGCCAAGCAAGGAGAGTTTATCTATGCCAAAAAGAAAGGTACAGTGAGACTCGAGATTGAATTCATCAGTGAGATATGGACGATGTGGAGGAGGAGGATGTTCAAACAAAATTAATACGTATCGATTGTGGCATGAGAGGCTAGGACACATAAGCAAAGGGAAGTTTATAGAAATGAAAAGAAAAAATATGTTCGTTGATATTGATTTAATTAATAATGTAGAACCTAGTAATGAGCTATGTGAAGCTTGTTGCTATGGCAAGAGGCCAGACTTCGTTTTGAAAAGTTTAAAGATAAAAATATTTTAAGAGACCATTATTTGTTGTACATTCTGATTTGTGTGGTCCAATTACGCCTGCTACCGTAAATGGTAAAAATTATTATGTAATATTTGTTGACCAGGTGTTGGTGTTGATACAAGTCAGATGTTTTAGCAGTCTTCAAAGATTTTGTGGCCAAAAGTAATTGTGTTGGATTTTTCTTGGTTTTTATTTAGTATTTTGTTTTCTTCATTCACTTAAATTCTGCTACTTGGACTCGTAGTTGAATGTTGCGCTGGTGGACTGCGTAGTGCAGTGTATTGGGTGTGTGACTGAGGGACTGCCTAGTGCAGTGTCTTGGGTGTGTGACTGAGGGACTGCGTAGTACAGTGTCTTGGGTGTGTGACTGAGGGACTGCCTTGTGCAGTGTCTTGTGTTTAGGCTGATGGACTGCCTGTATCTTGTATTCGGGCTGATGGACTGCCTAGTGCAGTGTCTTGTGTTCGGGCTGATGGACTGCCTACTCTTTCGGCCGATCTTGGCCCTCTTATGCAGCTGGCGATCGCACCTGAGACCCGGAAATAATTGCTTATTGCTAACTTTTGATTATTGGGTGACAATAATTGTGGGGCGTGATAAGTGGGTCGAAGCTTGGTGCTTCGTTGACAATTATTAGTGGGTCAGTGTGTTTTGATGAGAGTGTTTTGCTGAGACTGCATGGCAGTAGGTGCGGTCTGCACCTGGAAATTTGGTTTTTGCTACCTCCGCATCGCGAAGGTGATATCTGTGATTCGAGGCCGAGTGGTTGCGAAATATTTCGCTGATCGAGTGTTCTTAATTTTAGTAATTGCGTGCGTTGCTAAAGACTATTTTATTTTCCGGAGTGCTGACACACCGCTATTTGGGGAGAACCGTGGCTAGAGCCATGGTTCGTTAGCTCGGTGTATATCAGTTTGGTTATTGTCTCCCGCCAGCGTGGATGCACTGACCCTCCGCCGTTTGTGACGAGCCATGGCTAGAACCATGGTTCGTTACAGAATATTGTGTTCAGAAAGGAATTAGTTACCACCTGACTGTTCCACATACACCACAATTGAATGGTGTTTCTGAAAGAATGATTAGAACAATAACAGAAAAATCTCGTGCCATGGTTAATGGAGCCAAATTGCAGAAAACGTTCAGGGGTGAAGCCGTTTTGACGGCAACATACTTAATTAACAGATGTCCTAATGTTGCATTGAAAGATAGTATGAAAACACCATACGAAATGTGGCATAGTAGAAAACCAGATCGTAAGTATTTGAAAGTTTTTGGATCTACTGTATATGTTCATGATAAAACTAGGAAACGAAAATTTGATGAGAAGTCGTGGAAAGGAGTTCTCATTGGTTATGAGCCAAATGGCTATAAAATATGGGATGTAAAATCCAGAAAATTTACAATAGCGAGAGATGTTATTGTTGATGAGACAAATATGTTAAATTCTGGAACTACAATGAATAATGAAAGTTCTCGAGATTTCCCGAATGATGTACGGAAGGTATCCTGAATGATAGTAAGGATTGTGCTCAGTCTGAAGATATAAAAGATTTCCCGAATGATAGTACGGAATGTATCCTGAATGATATTAAAGAATTTGTTAATGATAAGTACCCGAACGATAGTACGGTATGTCTCCAGAAAGATAGTATGGAGTGTGATCAATCCAGTTTTCTGAATGATAGTAGGAAAATGGAATTTGATGAAATAAAATCAGATGAGCAGTTAAATAAAAATTTGTCTGAAAATGTAAATAATGTTTCAAAAGTCGAAAATGAACATATAAGGCCACAGGCGTCTCATCATTTAAATAATACTTGGTCCCTTGTACCTATGCCTGTTGGCAAAAATATAGTTGATTGCAGATGGGTCTTTACGATTAAACATAATGAGTTCGGTAAGCCAGTAAAATATAAAGCTAGACTGGTTTCTCGAGGGTTTACTCAAGAGTATTCAATTGATTATGATGAGACTTTTGCTCCAGTAGCGAGAATTTCGAGTTTTCGAATTTTAATGTCTCTTTCAAATCAGTTTGATCTGCATATTCATCACATGGATGTAAAAACTGCCTTTTTGAATGGTACGTTAAAGGAGGAGATTTATATGTCAGTTCTTCAAGGTGTGTCATGTGGTGATGGTAATGTTTGCAAGTTAAATAAAACCATTTATGGGCATAAGCAAGCAACCAGATGCTGGTTCGAAATGTTCGAAAGAGCTTTAAAGGAAATTGGCTTTGTAGACTCATCTGTTGATCGTTGATAACTTGATAATAAAGATATTCAGAAGAATATATATATTTTATTATATGTAGATGATCTGGTAATATCTACAGCTAATATTGAAACCATGACTAGATTTAAATCTTATTTGATGACAAAGTTTAAAATGACAGATCTCTTAGATATTCGATACTTTATAGGGATTAAAATAGACAAGAAGGATAATGAATTACATTTTAGTCAATCTGCCTATATTGAGAATGTTTTAAAAAGATTTAAGATGGATGAATGTAATCCAGTAAACTACCACTGCCAACTAAACTTGATTTTGAAGCTTTGAACTCGGATGATGTATGTGATGCACCATGCCGTAGCTTGATTAGATGTTTGATGTACATTAGATGGTATGTACAAGACCTGATTTGGGTACTGCTGTCAATATTTAGAGTCGATACAGTCATAAAAATAATGTAGAGTTGTGGCAGTCTTTAAAGAGAGTTTTGAGATATCTCAAAGAAAATATTGACCTAAGACTAACATTCATTCAAAATCAAAATTACGAAAATTTTTTAACTGGTTATGTTGACTCTGATTGGGGTGGATGTGAGGATAATAGAAAAAGTACTACAGGATTTGTATTTAAAATGTTTGAAAATAATACAATCTGTTGGAACACTAGAAATCAGAATTCAGTTGCAGCCTCATCCACTGAAGCAGAATATATGGCTTTGTTTGAAGCTTTAAGAGAAGCTTTATGGCTAAAATCCCTATTTAAAAGTATTAATATTGAATTAGATAAGCCTATTACATTGTATGAAGATAATCAGGATTGTATAAACATAGCTAACAATCCCTTATGTCACAAGCGATCTAAACATATCGATATAAAATATAATTTTTCCAGAGAACAGATTGAGAATAAATTAATAAAAGTTCAATATATACCCACAGATAAGCAGCTAGCGGACATGTTTACTAAACCATTGACTGCGGTTCGTTTTGTCAGCTTGAGAAGCCAGCTGGGACTCCAAAAGCTAAACTAATTTAATTTTTTTTTAATTTTGATGTTTTTGAAAACTATGATTATTGTTTCATTTAACGTTATTTTTATATATATATAAGAAGATGATCCGATTGGGTTTTACTGGGTTTCCCCAATCCTTGCAATAAATGTTGGATCTCAATTGTATTCCCCAGAGTGCTCGGCTTGTCAATTAAAACGTTTATGATTTATAAGTACTAATTGGATAGTTATTTTGTTTGAATTAAATTTTTGATATTTTTTTGTGTCTTTTGAGGAGGTGTGTTGGAATTAATAGGAAAACTATTCTAAGTTACTGTAAATATCGGCTGACGCAATCGATAGCTGTTCTTCATAATTCCATGCAAAAGACACATCAGAAGAATGTGTGTGTGTATGCGTGGTAGGAAGAAAAGGACATGCCGATAATACACACATACATGTACGTGACCGGCGTGTGCCGGTCTTCTTTTCTTTCATTCCTTTTGTAAAACGTTTTGTGACAAGTCGATGCAGTAGAACTGAACAATAAAATGAATTTGTCAAAGATAAAACGGGTGTATTTTCTAATAAAAGATGACATTGATAGACATTAGTATCCTCAATGTCCCTGGCGGCAAAACACTGAACACCAATATTAGCACCTAATAGACTTTCCAACAGCAGTCGTATTTCTAGGCACATTGAAGTGCTGCTACGCGATAAAAGAAGGCTTCGCCGAGAGTGGCAAGCACACAGATCACCTGCCTCGAGAGAGCGGCTAAAAATAGCCAACAACCTACAGCGCAGAGCCCTAGCAGATGAAAAAAACTGAGCTCAAATATCCTATATGGAGCAACTCGCCCAAACTAGCAAACGATTCCCACTGTGGAAAGCAAAATCAGGCGTATGCCCACCAATCGAGAGTGAATCACCTTTGCGTACACAAACAGGAGAGTGGGCTCGCAGCAACAAAGAGAGGGCAAATACATTTGCCGTCCATCTAGAAAACGTCTTCAAACCACACCCAGCAACAAATAGCTTTGTGCTCCCACCAACCAACAATCCCGAAGCTACTCCGCCTATCATATTCCAATCAGGAGAAGTCACAAGGGTCATTAAAGACCAAATCTCAAAGCAAAAGAAAGCTCCGGGCCACAATTTCATCTCTCCTAAAATGATCATATAATTGCCGAGCAGTGTATTTCCTTACTGTGATATTCAACAGCATGATGAAATGGGGCTATTATCCTCAAGAATGGAGGAAATCAGTCATCACAATGATCCATAAAGCCGGAAAAGACAAGTCCAAGCCATCATTATATAGACCTATCAGCCTACTGCCTTGCCTATCAAAGATATTTGAAAAGCTGCTCGTGAATCGTATCAAACAACACCTACACATTAACGGTGGCATCCCAACTAACCAATGTGGATTTGCGGAAAACACGGAACCATTGAACAAGTAAACCGTATAACCTCTGAGATACAAAATGCATTAGATGCAAAGATTTCCTGTCTAAATATCATCCAATTGAAGCTGGTGTACCGCAAGGCAGCGTGCTTGGACCGACACTGTATATCATATTCACAGCAGATCTACCGACAAACAGCCTAACAACAACTTCGACATTTGCTGATGATACTGCCATATTAAGTCGCTCCGAGTGCCCAACAAGGGCCATCCCATCTCGTGGCCATAGAAAAATGGCTAGCAGACTGGCGGATACATGCAAATGAGCAAAAGTGCAAGCATGCCACCTTTAAGGTAAACAGACAAACTTGCTCTCCATTATGTCAGAACAATATCAACATTCCACAAAACACCGAAGTAACATACCTTGGTGTTCATCTGGATAGAAGGCTTACTTGGCCTAAACACATCGAAGCAAAGAGAAATATACTTAAATGTATAGCTAGTAATCAACATTGGCTAATAAACACCCGTTCACAACTAAAACTGGAGTACAAAGAACTTTTCTACAATGCAGTTCTCAAACACATAAGGACATACGGCTCCGAGCTATGGGGAAATGCTTTCGTTAGTAATTTAGAAATAATCCAGAGAGCTCAATCGAAGATACTAAGAACTATCACTGGGGCACCATGGTACATACGGAATGAAAATATCCATAAAGACTTAAATGTAGGATCAGTTAAAGATGAAATTGCCAAAGTGAAAGCAAAGTACCAGGCCAAGCTTCAAGCCCATCCTAATAGACTTGCGCAGTCTTTAACTTGGCACACTAGCCATTCACGACTCCGGCGAAGAGACCTCCCCACCCAAGAATAATACTTAGCTAGGGACGGTCTCTAAGTAATTAAGTGCAATTAATTAAATAAATATATTAAGCTAAGATTTGTAAACTTGTCGTAAGTCTCTAATAGGGAAGATCAAAAAATTAAATCCAGTACAAAAAAAAAATTTTTAGGCAAGCACTCAAATCCCACGCATTGTTCCACTTTTCGGATAGATCCCAGTGAATCGCAATCCATCATGTATATGGCCAATCGATCGCGCTTGCCGCAGCTGCAGCTGCCCAAGTTCAGGTGCCCTATTCAATGTTCACTGCTGTGATTGATAGTGAAGCTGATCTGACTTGTATCGAGAAGTTGCAACATTTGCGATCATGCTTGAGCGGCACGGCGTTGGACACAATTAGTTCGTTGGAGATAAACCAGGCCAACTATACGACTGCATTAGATATACTTAAAAAACTATCTAGTAATAAACGTCTTATCCTACAGGCACACATTAGAGAGGTATTTGGGCTGGAGCGCGGATTCATCGGTTGGCAAGCTGCGGGCATTTACGGACTCCGCACATCTTCGCGCGTTGGAAGCGCTGGCAACAAAGGAGGAGATCGCCGATTGCGTAATCGTTCACGCAGTCGTGCAGAAGTTGGACAGGGCGACTCAATCCAAACGGGAAGAAGGCTCGACGAATCAAGATCTTCCCTCATGGGAGAAATTGTCTGCCTTTCTGACAAAAGATGTCGTACCCTGGAAAACGTTGAGCACGCCCTGCATGGGAATTCTGGTCAGGTTAGCAAGCCAGTAAAGACCGTGAGTACGTACCCTAAAAAATCAATCGTTGAATCGGGGGGCTATGTTTTTGTGATCTGTGCCGTGCCCAAGACCATTTGATTTCGCAATGCAAGCGCTTTGAGAAGATGTCCCCTAAAGAGCGGCATAAGGAGGCCAAGCGACTGTCACTGTGCATTAACTGTTTGCATAAGGGTCAACAGATGCGAGTTGCCGAACAGGTCCCTGCCGTACCTGCCAATTACATACCTACATGCTTCATTACATACCATCGCCCGTATCTACGCAGTCTATGGACCAATCTGCCGTTGTTAACCCAGCATTGCCCAACCTAGCTCGATGGTCGCAGTTTCGCCCAGCGCTCCCCAGTCCTCTCGTATCTCGTCTGTGTGGTGCTGCTAGCAACAGCTGTTGTGCTCGTCAAGGATCTGGCTGGCATGTTTGTACCATGTCGAGATCTCTTGGTTTCTGGTTCCCAAGTTCATTTCGTCAGTTCTCGGTTTGTGAAGCAGCTAAAACTTTACAAAATGAAAATGGCTGCAGTTTCAGGCATTGGAGACGTCAGCTTTTCCACAGAAGGTTACTCAGTCGATCTCGTCATAAAATCTCGCATCTCGGAGAACGCAACAACCAAGAGGGCCGTTGTAGCTCCGCGGATAACAGACCAGCAGCCTAACCATTCGTTCAACATTGAATTTTGGAGCATACCGTCGAATATACAGCTTGCTGATCGATCCACTCCTTGGATGGGTGTTCTCGGAAGGCTGCAATTGACAGCCTCAGTCGTCATCACTCGTTGCATCGCAAAGATCAACGCCTGCGCCTACCCCATTTGTCCAGTTAGATGAGTTGGTTCGTCAGTTCTGGGAAGTAGAACATGTTTACGAGCCAATCTCAAGGATGTCCGCAGAAGAGCTTCATTGTGAAGAGCACTTCAAGCAGCACTACAGTATGTTGACTACGGGGGAATACTCTGTTCATCTGCCGATGAAGCGTGATGTAGGTCTGTTAGGCGATTCGTATTTGCAAGCCAAAAGGTGATTTGAGAATCTTGAGCGCAAGTTTAGTCGAAATCCAAAGGTTAAGAAGCAATACGCAGCATTCATTAATGAATATTTGGATCTCAAGCATATGTCGTCCGTGCCTAGCTCGCAACTACATGAGTGTAAATACTTCTTGCCGCACCATTGCATACTGAAAGAGTTCGTCCACAATGTTAAGGGTCGTGTTCGATGGCTAAGCGGTGACGTCGTCTGGATTTTCGTTAAATGAGCTTCTTATGTCAGGGCCCACAATTCAGGCGAAGCTCTTCACCACTCTAGTGCGTTTTCGTACATTTCCTATTGGAATTACCGGAGACATTTGTAAGATGTACCGATGTGTGCGCGTGGCAGAGCCAGATTCTCTGTTACAGTGTATCTTGTGGCGTGATTCACGAATAGATGACATCCAAGTTTTTAAGCTGGACACGGTCACGTATGGCACCAAGCCTGCTTAATTTTTGGCCATTCGTGCAATGCAACAACTCGCCATGGATCAGTTTTAGTCGTATCCATTTTGCTCGAAAGTCGTTTTGCGGAACTTCTATGTTTAGGAGGAGGCGATGCCGTTGAAGGAGTGCGGAAGGTCATGCATCAAACCATCACAAATCCTTGGACGTGGTAATTTTCGTTTGAGATAGTGGTGCTCGAGCTCTGTAGAAGTGCTTTAGGATGTCCTGGAGGCCGACCAGGAAACCCTTCTAAGGTTTGACGACGGGAGCGAAATTACAAAACTCTTGGGCTCGTATAGGATCCACGTAGGGACAAGTTCGTATTCACCGCTGCACCCACACACCCACCCCACCCTTTGCCGACACACAAAGCAGACTGTGCTATTAGTAATCGCACGGTGTTACGATCCCCTCGGTTTAATCGAGGGTTTAATCGAGAACTACGTTCTGCAAGTTGGAGCCAGGATCGAAGTGTTCGCTTTTTGTGATGCCAGTCTCGGTGCGTTTGGAACGTGCATTTATACGCGATCGGTTCGGTCCTGGTGTACTTTGTACTGGGGGCACCATACACAAGAGCCGTACTCTAAACTCGAACGAACAAGCGAGATATAGAGAGTCTTCGTTATATAGGGGTCGTCAAATTCCTTTGACCACCTCTTTATAAACCCAAGCACGCCCATGGTCTTATTTACCATGGTAGCAATGTGTTCAGAAAACTATAACTTTGGGTCTAGTTTAACAACAAGATCATCAACCAAGGTAATTCTCTCAAGAAACCCACCGCAGAGGCTATAAGGAGCCAAAAAGGGGCTGGAGCGATGAAATGTCATTACTTTGCATTTCGAGGCATTTAGGTGTAACATATTTGAACAACACCATGACTGAAAGTTATTGAGATCGGATTGCAGGCGAGAGTGAAATGAAATGTCCTTACACTGTACACAGAGTTTAACATCATCCGCATACATGAGTACTCGAGAGTTTGTTAATACTGAAGGCAGATCATTAATAAAGAGTGTGAATAGGGGGGCCTAGATGGCTGCCCTGTGTTACTCCAGAAGTAACCTTAATAGGTGAAGAGAAGGAGTTTTTAAAGAGGACTCTTTAAAACCTAGAAAGAAGGTAGCTAGAAATCTATCTCAAAAGATTGGGCGGAAACCCGAAAAGGTCACGTTTTTGTGCTAAAAAGGAATGGTTTACAGAATCGAATGCTTTACTAAAATCAGTGTAAATCACATCCGTCTGCAAGTTACCTTGAAAGCCTTTAATGATAAAAGAGGTAAACTCTAATAAATTTGTGGTTGTTGATCGTCGCCTTATAAATCCGTACTGAGACGGAAATATAAGTGATTTGCAGAGATGTTGCAAATGCGGAGTTAACATTTTTTCAAACATTTTAGGAATACCGGACAACTTAGATATACCTCTATAATTATTTGCATCAGACTTGCTACCTTTCTTATGGAGCGGAATAATAAAAGATTCCTTCCAGATGGGGCGGAAGCATGAAGAGTTAATGGATAGGGTGAATAGTTTAAGCAGGGGTACACCCAGAGCTTTGGCACAGTACCTGAGTACACAGCCGGAAACTCCGTCGGGACCTGGTGAAAACACCGGCTTAACTAGTCGAAGATCTTGAAGCAGTGAGCTTTTATTTAACAAGGGGCTGAAAATGCCATTCGACCTTGTTAAACTGTATTTTTCATGCGAATAGGTTGTTTGGAAAAATTTGGCAAAAAGATCGGCAATTGCCTGATCATTGTTTGCTGACATATTGAGAAATGATAGCGAGGATGGATGTGCGGCCGTTCTACGCTTACTATTTACGAAGCTGTAAAACTGTTTAGGTAGTTTTTATAGCATTGAGCGTTAAGAACGGTGAAATTTTACCGAGCTATAACATAGCGAGAAAGAGAAGAGGGAGAACCAACTTCTCGAAATTTTGTATAAAGTCTTGATTTTAAGTTTTTTAGACTGGATAACTCTTTGGTAAACCAAGGAGGCTCTAACCAGATTTAACCGGACAAGAAAGTGGGACACAAGAATCAAAAAATGTGTCAAGTACATTGTAAAAAATGTTTGTGCCTTTCATAACGTCAGTGCATAACTACAGAGCGGACCAATCAAAATCACTAATGAGGTTATTAAGCTTCGTAAACTCGGCTTTACTCGGCAGCGGACACGTTCAGATGGCATACCCGTTTTTTATTTTTTAATTGTCAAATTTTTAATTATTATTTTCTTTGGGATTTGCATAAATGTTTATAAAATTAAAAATGGTTGGTTATAATATGTTGTTATGGGTATGCTTATGTATTTATGTATGGTAATGTTTGCTTATGCATGGCCATGCTATCATTGATTAAATGTTAAAAATCTTTATCCTATCCCTATGTACTTTTTGTGCTTTTTCCTATCATCAGAGATTATGGCGTTATCTCTTTTCCGATGTTTTCTATATATTTATGTTTATTTTCTGTATATTTAAAATCTAGCTTATGTCTTGTTTCGTTTTTTAATAAAACCTTATCTCCTGTTGCTATTTCTAAATCGTTTATTTTCATAGATACTATGTTATCTATACTATAAAATTGTGTTGGTAGATTTGATTTTCTACCAAATACCAATTCATATGGACAATAATTGTGTGCCATAGATGGTGTAGTGTTAAAGCAGAAGACAAAATATTAAAGCCATACGTCCCAATCAGACTTATTAACTGATATGTATGAACGTATGTACTCATTAAAAGTCCTATGACTTCTTTCTACTGTCCCTACTGTCTGGTGGTGAAATTTAGAAATTTACACAAGTTCGTGATTGTCGAATTTTTGTATTGTGTTCCCATGTCCGTAATGAACGTCTTCGATGGACCGTACTTCAGAATAAATTCTTCAAAAATAGCTTTTGCTACTGTGTAGGCACTTTTATTTCTAACTGTAATGGCATCTAGGTATTTTTTCAAGTCCCAGATTAAGGTGACTGCATATTTATTTCCCTATTCTGATTTAGGAAGTGGACCAATCGTATCCAGACTCTTTGTATCTGTATCTTAACGCCTGAAAGATATAAAGCTTTAAAATTCAAATTTAATAATTTTTTGCGGTATTTTTTGCAAAATTTTGATTTTAAAACCTCGGGAAAAGTCGAAAAAAAATAATTCTTAGCCAACATTTTTGGTTTTAGATATGCGCATTAATAAGGCGTCGTTTAAGCTATTCCTCATTAAGATCTTCGGATAAACGGTCAACTTGCAGCCGTTTGACCAAATCGACTCAAAACTAATTTTACCTGAAATCAGTGCTTCTATTTTTTATATAACTTAAGTATCTAATATCTGATTGCAAAGAACTTTGCAGTTCTGAAAAGCTGACAAATTCAGCTATAGATCAAACGCATGCACTTTGTATCTGCAGCTTAACGCCTGGAAGATATTAAGCTTTCAAATTTCATCATTTTCTTGCGGTATTCTTTCCCTAAATTTTGACTTTATAAACTCGGGAAAAGTCGAGAGAAAAACGAGAAGGAACGTGTGAGTCGCTTCTGGGCACGCGACTCTACTTATACCCGTACTCAGTCAGTATAAGTATATAAGCTTATAAGTATTTAAATTTTTAAATTAAAAAAAAATTTTACATTTTACATTTTTTTGCTACATCTGGTTTCTACATCTACATGTATAATTTACATCTAACATGTAGATTATAGATGTACCATTCATATTCGACATCTCATCTGCTAGGGGTTGCTCGCGCACTGAGCGAGGCAGAGTGTGCGAGCGAGAAAGAGAATCAGTATCGGTCAGTCGGTCTTAGTACATCATCAAAATAAACGTAAGGTGTCGCCGCACGCTGCATCAAATTAATAGCGCTACCGGTATCCAACATGGCAGAAAGAAATTTAATATGATACCTGCGTTTTATATCAGTGTAAAAATATACCCCTACCTGATTCATAATAGGAACAAACATATTGTGCATCTCCCCGTCGTCCATCATCGGCTGGTTGCTGGCTGCATTCACAGATCGTTGTGTTGGCACCGGCTTCTGTTGGCAATCCTTCACCTTGTGCTGCATGGACCCACACTGGAAGCACGATCCCTTTCTTCCGCAGAGGTGCGGGACACGATGAAGCGTAAAGTCCGTGTTCTGAACAATTATAACAGCGCACCTGGTTCTGGTCAGGTCCTGATGCACTCATATCACAGCGCTTGAAATTCGTCTGGGTATTCTTCCTTAAAGCCTCGTATTGACGGGCCAGCTCCTTGAGTTTTCGAATGGTCGTCACTGAATACAATAAGGCGATACTGGTAGAACGATCGCGAAAACCATCAATGATAAACTGAACCGTTAATTTTTCTTCGATGTCGGCACGCATAGCAATTTCTTCCATCAGAAGAATGTATCCCATTACGGAGTTCTTCCCTGGGTTGAAAGTGGTTTCCTTCAAGAGCAGTACCACATCAGCAGTTGAATTACTGCGACCAACAGTTTTCAGGAAGTTTTCTTTAAACTTTTCGTTAGTCTTCGATTTGTCGACACGCATGAACAAGTCTACTTCTGTTCCCGCTTACATCAACATTCGCACACAACGAAGTCGAAAATGGTTGCTTTTATTCACGCCTGTACACATCCGTTCAAAATCCAAGATCCATTTGGAAGCTTCATCATTTTCACTGGCGGAAAATGGGGTAACAAGCTGCTTGACCATTCGGATATCGTCCGTCACATTATTATCCATTGTCTTTAGAGCGGCTAGTTTCTTCTTCTTCTCAGCCACGTTGGGCAAGTCTTCTTCTTTTAAATCGTCCATTTGATCGCATTCAGACACTTTTCCCTCAATGTTAACGTTATGGTGGTTTCCAATTTCCAATATCTCTAGACTTCCAGATACCTCTTCCATTCCACCACTTATGGCAAGTTTGCGAAGCTGCCTTAGTGTTGCGCTTGCTGGAAAAATTATCTCCTTCTCCAGCAGCCACTCTATAATTTTTTCTTTGTCCATCGTTTCATCAGCCATTTATGAAATGATGAAAATACGTGTTGTCGTGGATGCCTTTGATCCTATACTTATGTAGGCTTGTACTTTAAAGTGTCTCGATCCCACTTCTGAAGTTATTGTCGCAGAATATCCACGGATGTTTATTTAATTCTTTGATTTGTTCCGCAGGTCAAATGTTAGTACTTCTCTCAATTTCGTTCAGCCAGGAAGTGACTCTGTCTCCCTCGCTCCGATCTCTCGTTTAGTGTCAATCGATACTTATACGACCAAGACGATATTTTACGCAAGGTGCAAGAGTCGATATTATGTGGGTTAACAATACTAGTGATATTCCCTCTCTGACCTAATTCCGAATAGTTATAGTTCGCAGAACTAGAACTATGATCTTATTTTATACAAGGTGCAAGAGTAAATGTAAATACAGTTGTAGGTAAACGATAATAATAGTAATACAATCAAACAATACCCCTTAACTCTTTTTTGATTACGGGTATAAAAAAACATCAATCATGGGTTGGTTTGGTTTTGTGGACAGTCAGACTAAAGATAGCGCATCCAATGTGGTCAATAACGTAAAAATTATTGATCACACAGATAGCATCCAGGCCCTATGGGTGTTGCTTTTGATTTTGACTATTGTCAGTGTTTTACAATTCTTGTTAACATTGTATGTAAAACACAACAAGATCAATAAAACGAGATATATGAGTAGGGCAATGAATCTAGATAGGGTCTAATTCATTACAAAAAAAAAGAATTAAAATGTCTTTTATGAAACAAAATGTCCCATATATGTAAATATAAAAAAAAATTAAATAAAACATGACTACATTGAAAATAATAGAATAAGTTTACAATAGGGACACCGATTTTTCCAATAGAATTCTACAACGGGTCTCAACGACCCCGAGGAGCATAATAGAGCTCGAATATATGTACATGGGTACATTTAAATTAGACTTCTCACTTTTAATACATTGTTCAAAAACACAAAAAGCAATTGTGTTGACTACCATTACAGGTATCGCAGTAAAATCTGTAATAAATGACTTATTGACTTTGTAATATTTAAAAATTAAATTCAAGAATGAAAAGGCAGCAGATGAAAATGAATTACTAGGAAGAATTGTGGTTGCAAGATCGGATAATTATAGCCAGAATGAAGAAATTAATTCTCTGTTGCTTCCCCTGCCCCCTCCTGCAAACGATAACGCAACTAATTTTCCTTCTCGCTCGCACACTCTGCCGCGTTCAGTGCGCGAGCAACCCCCAGCGGAGGAGATGTTAAATCTAAATGGTACATGTAGAATATACATGTTAGATGTAGAATATACATATTATATGTAGATGTAAATAACAGATGTAGCAAAAAATTTAATTATAAATAATTATATGCTCAAAAATGTATATGCTGACTGAGTACGGGTATAGTAGAGAGTCGCGTCCCCAGAAGCGACTCACACGTTCCTTCTCGTTCATGATGCAGACAATATTGATTTCGTGTTGTCGACGAATTGAGTGATGTAGAAGACAACATATTTTCATATTTCCCAACATTTGCAGGAAATTATTCTCCAATTGAATAATTTAATTTATTTATCGACGATGAAGTTATTGACTTGATTGTGGAGTGCACCATCGAGTATGCTGTGACAGACAGGAGCAATGCATCGTTTTCCACAGGTACGGCCGAAATAGGAAAATTTATTGGCACGGCAAATACACGGCCAAATATGATTAGCTATTGGTCTATGGATCCAGCATTGGAATGTTTCGTTGGTTCGTAAAACAATGTCACGTAACCTCTTTCTGGACTTAAGGCGACAATTACATGTCTGCCATAATCGTACAATAGATGAAAATGACAAATTCTCTATAGTTACACAATTGAACGATTTGATGAATGTAAAATTCATGCAGTTTGGAGTTTTCAGTCATTATTTATGTGGGGTTTTTGGTTTAATATTAAGTTTAATAAATGATGAAATACAGTATTTGGTACAAGAAATAGAATTTAAGCGTCGTTTGCGTCTGGTCTTTTTCCACAACCCTCTCACGTCGGCAACTGGATTGAAACTCTCTCGGCCACTCTTTTCCCGATCGGGTTTGTGCTCTCGTCTTAATTCGCCATAGTTCGTGCTTGCTGTTGTGCTTTGGGAATTCGCCTGGGTGCGAATTCGCTCACCCTCTGTTTGTCTAGGGATTTGCAAAACACAACCCACATTTATTTGGTTTGGATTTAAGTATTGGGCTTTGTGTTCGGTTGAAGGCTACTTATATTAATTTATTCCATATGGCGGTGCCAATGAAGTTCCGGATTTGTCATACATTGAGTATGGTTTGGGAGAAACAGTGGTTCCCAATCTGTTGAGTTAGCTGAAGAATCCATTGCAACATTCCGTTGAATTCGACAACTTTTTACGTCTTATAGATTGATGTCTCGACTATCACAAATGAATTACTTTTACACAGGCACTGTTCGAGACAACCGAAGCAACCACGCTCCACTTGTGGATATTAGATCGTTGAAAAAAAGGGAGCGTGGTTCGTTGGATTATATATGCGACAACGGAAATGAATTTTTGATCGCCCGGTGGAAATATGAAAATAATCTCAAGCTTTGAAAATTAAAATATTTAATTTTTGAAAATTTGTATATCATTAATGACCAATGGTCGAAAAATCGACCACCACAGCCCAATCCGGCAGACATAAAAACATTACTTTTTTACTTTTATAGCATTCGTATTAAGTTTCATCAAATTTCAACCAGCGGTTTAGATGCGGGTTTACATATTACAACAAGATAATTTAAAAAAGTTGTTCCGCAAAAAAAAAAAAACATCATTAATTTGTACTAATTCTTTTAAATCCCCAAATCTATCAGAAAACGTTGTTTTGGTTCCTTGAGGAAAAAAGAGTTCGATTTTGTTGAGAAGCACAATCAGGCAAGGTCGGGAAAATTATACCGGCTCGTCTATAGGCGAAAGCTTTTCTATGTAATAAGAATAATAATATTACCAAACGTTCAAATTTTTAAGTCTGTAAATATGTATATTTTTAGACTTTATGCCAACAAAATCGTTTTTGTTCTAATATTGAGCGATTTAAATAGTAGTAAATTCGTTAGTTTTTCGATTTTCAGTATCCGGAGCATGGTTTTAAAAAAAAGTTTTTACAAACTACCATTCCAAGATTTAACATTCTGCTCGAAAGAATCTATTATTCCATGGAACCCAGATACTTTATCCAATTCTGTTATATTGTCCCAGTTTTGTTCATTAATCCACCCTATATTTATACAATTTTAGAAATTTTAGAAATATTTACAGTAATGTACGTATTACTCACATGGTGCCGGATTAGGAGCCTGCCCTTGTTTGTCTAAAACAATCCCACCTTTTAATATAAAATCGTACTCGTCTTCCATAAGTTTTCCGGCATTTGAAAGTATTTTGGCTGTCATATGTATTGAAAATAAAAGCTTATGTCTTTCAAAAAGTCCTCGACATGTATTACGGTATACCGAGTATGTATGATAGTCGTTAATATTCTGTATCCGCTCATGTACCAACTGGTTACGAGGACTTCGTTCAATAGAGTGTGTGAAGAGTAATATGTAAGCTGCTAATGAAAAGACATACATGGGATCAATTTTTGACATGTCCATTAGCACAAAGAATAAAATAGCTGCACGTTCTGATGCTGGTTTATATTCTTGACGAGCTGCATCAATCTCTACCTCAGTAACCTCGGCAATAGTAAGAGATTCCTTAACCAGTACAGAAGTTTGCCGGGATTTCTGCAATGTTGAGAAGAGTTCATCATCATCTAATAATGAACCTCGGCTCTCATTAAGTAAACGAAGTATCTCGTTATCAAGATCAATTAAAGTTCGTTTGTTACGGGCTATAGTTAAAACCAGCTCATCTTTTTGTTCTTCCAGCGCCGGTTTTTCTTTACGCACTATGATTCCTAATAGTTGTGCTTCTAGCCCATCCTGTTTTAGAGCAAAGTTAACTATAGTGGTTTTAGATGAAATTTCAGGAGGATAGTGAGGATTTGCTATCTTTGTTGTTATATAAAATCGAAATTGATCGTTATAGGAAATGTACTTGTCGTTAAATTTGAGTAGTTTTTCACCACTCTGTATGGTGAAACTTCGACGAAGTATTGGATTAATGGCTTGGTCCAAATTTTCTCCAACATTTTGCAATAAAACTGGAAGCCCTTCTTTAACAGCTCGTTCCAATTGACGAATATAATCAATCATCCCAAAGTCAATAATTATAAGCTGATTAAGTTCCTCCATATTCTTAATCCAGTTATTCGCTTGCATCTGCGGATCAATAACAAGAGGCCAGCGACTTCCTTGTGATACTATTACACCATTTTCTGTACTTAAGTCATCAGCTGGCAGACCTTGTATATTCCATTCACGGATGGAAACAGCATCACTAAGAAAAGTTGTTATTTTTAATTCTGATGTAACCGGTATAAGAAGATCTTTAATTAACTGTGACCACTTGGATAACAAATCTTCCCGGTACTTTGTATCAAATGCTCCTAAATATGACATAAATGCTATAGACAACAAGCAATCTCCAGGAAGCTTTTCGAATGAAAGATCTAACTGAGCAACCGTTTCTATCCAACGCTCTCGTTCTCCAGATAATGATTCTACTAAGATAATAGCTCGTTCTAATTGTTTTCGCAGACGCTCTTCTTTCGCTCGCAGTTCATTGAGAAGTTGGGTTTTTTCATTCAATTGCCGATACAGTTCTTCAATAACTGCTTGTAATTCTTCAAGTTTTTTTTTAGCTGCTGCTAACGCTGCCTGTTTTTCTTCAAGTGACCTTATAGCGTTATCTAGTTTTTCTTGCTTAGGAGCCACAATTCGATAAACTTTTCCATAGTTTTCTATTGCCATTATCCATTGCATCAAAGATTTACAAGCAACTGACACAACAGCTACCTTATCTGGTTCTAGTTCCGGATTTTTTGTATACATGGCAATTCTCTTAAGAGTTTTATCTGACACGTGGTCACGGTCAAAGTTCTTAAGGTCATTTAGAAATGTCGATTCACTTAATACTTTCTTAGCGTTTTCCCAAGTGGGTTCTTTTCCAAGTAGTATTAAAACTGCTTCCATCACCTTTTCAATTTTCATTGGGGGGCGTCCGTATGATTTAACTTCAGCAATATCTTTTTTATTAAGAGCATCTAATGCCTTTACGGCAGCGTCTATCATGGGCATTACCACTTCTAAGTCGGCACGTGCCGTGGCGGCCAAATCGAGACAAATTACTTCTTCCCGTCTAATTATCACAGCTTCCGCATCAACCTTTTCCTTTTGCTCAGTTGCCTCGGTCTTTTGTATTTCAATCATTGATATAAACTCTTCACATTCTTTAGCAAGTATTTTAACTTGTTCTGAACTAATTTTTAACTCCTCTGACATTAAAGAAACCTTTTCCTGCGTTTCGGCAATTTTTGATAGGCCATTACGTAATCTATTGGCTGCCGTAGATACTTCCAAACGTTTTTTTTCAAGGAGCTCCTTGAAACCGCTAACAAGTTGTAAATAGTTTGGTGATGTTACGTAATTATACCTCTTAACTTGCTGTAACATTAGGTCTGACATTTTTACAACACTTGAATGAATAATAGAAAATGCATGTGCAATGTCTCGATGAAGTACACTCTCCGTAGTAATAACTAAGCTATCACGATTTTTTTCATCCTCTTTTCCTGGAACAAGAACGTTAAGCTTAAATCCGTGCATAAAATGAGAAGCTACTTCCAAAAGAGCTTCTTGTGGCCATAGTCTGAACCAATTCGGAGTTGTCGAGCTTAGCAGAGCTGGATATTGCCTTATGTAGCTTCTAAAATTTTCTCCAATAGGACTAAAGCAAAGTGCTATATGCATAAAATCGCGTACATTTAGCATAAAAAATGAGTACATTGATTCCGTTGTTATTACAATTCCAGCTTTTTTTGCTGGTCGTTCGAGCTCACTTTTAAGTTCATCAAACTCATCAGACTTGAAAAGGTTTATTTCAGCAGTACTTAACATATTGTTTATTATTTCCAAAAAAGAGACCTCAGCTATTTGTTCACTACTAAAAATAAATATCGTTGTACGCTGTTTTATTCCTGTTAACTTATAAAGATTTTTTAAATCTTCGCGTAAGTCGCTTGTCTTATATTTTTTTGTTACTTCAATTTGAAATATTCCCATTTCTAAAATAAATGCGGCTAGTTTGGCAAGTACTTGTCGGCCTGAGCCACCTATACCCATATTAAGAATATGGCCACGCGGTTGCGAAATCACTCTCAGTATCCGCACAACTTGTTCAATAGCTTCTTTAAAAAAAACGAGGTTCATACGTGTCATCGCTGGAAAATTGTTAAACTCATTTAATTGAGCTTTCATATACGTTCGCAAGGCATCAATTTCAAGATCTTCATAAAAACCTTGTGGGTGAACAAAGTCGCCAAAAAGTGGAGGTAGCTTCGAAGGGCAAAGGCTATGGAAAGTAACTTCAAAATGTTTTCCTAAAGTATCATTAATTGTATTCAGGAACCAAAGATAATCTGTATCGTCAACAAGTCGATCGCAAAAAACGCGAAAACACTCGTGTATCCATAGACGCAAGAAAAATGATTTTTTAGTTTGTAGTTCCTGTGAACTTCTTAAAAGACCTTGAAAAACTTTTGAAATGTCTCGAAGATTAAATAGGTAATGCGACTTATTTGGTGTTGGCAGCATTTTACCAATAACAGCTACATATAAATAAATGGTACATTGTGTTATCGGAAGCCACATCTCACGAACTTCGTTCGAAAAGATCTCCAGTTTTTGCCTAAGCATGGAACCGAATATTCGGACTATTGTTTCCTGAGTAGGAAAAGTTAGATTTAATAAGACAAAGCGACTTTGAGTACGACTTGAAATCATTTGTCTCCCGCCACCAGGAGGACCCATAGCTGCCATCAACAGGGTGTTTTGGACATATATTTTTTGCTGTGTTTTGCGATTGAACCAATATTTATAATCAATCCATTGCCGTATTAGCTCTAATGGTGGTTGAGACCCATAAGTGTCTTTGGCAGGCATATTGAAGTCATCCATAAAGCATATCATTCTTTTACCACCTATAGGTAAAAATTGTGTTTTCGTACGTT
Source organism: Drosophila obscura (assembly GCF_018151105.1). Lineage (NCBI taxonomy): Eukaryota > Metazoa > Arthropoda > Insecta > Diptera > Drosophilidae > Drosophila > Drosophila obscura. The sequence goes on along the minus strand of NW_024542793.1, from coordinate 309,027 downwards.
TTTCAGTTCGATTTTCTATTGATTCCTGTAGCCCAGCTGCAGTAGTCTGTGCAGACATGTTTACGGACAGAACGCAGAACTTGTGTTTGTCACATGATTCCATTACACTCACTGCAGTTGATGTTTTTCCCGTGCCAACATTTCCAACAAGCATTACGGGATAATCTTCAGATAAAAGTTTTGATACTACATATTCATAGCGCATGGTATCACCAGTCGGAACAAGTATTTTATAAAATGGACATCTAAAAATATAATAATATTAGCAATAATAATATAATAAGTGGATTAAATTTAAGATAATATACATATGTAAAAAGTCGATTCTATGGACGCGACTCTTGTTTTATACCCGTACTCAGTCAGTATATAAATTTGTGAGCTTATGATTTATGTAGAATTTAAAAATATTTTACATTTTAAAATTTTTTGCAACATCTGTTATTTACATCTACAATGTCCATTCCACATCTGAAGTGTAGATTATACATACATAATGAAGATTCTACATCTTCTCCGCAAAGGTGTGTGCGAGCGAGAATGAACAGCGACAGCAGCGCTGGAGGAGTTGGGGGAAGCAACTAAAAATTTCTTTGTTCTGGCTATAATAATGATCCGATCTGATTCAGATTCGGCAACTTGGTCATTCTCTACGATACTGTTAGTTTTATCGTATCTTTAAAATTGTGCCTGCCACATATGTTCGTCCTTTGTGGGGGCGAAAGGGGGCAGGGCGAAATTTTGAAATACACTTGTAGCAGTGTGATATCACATGAGTCTGGAGACCCAATTTGGTTTATCTAGCTCTTATAGTCTCTGAGATCAGGCGCTCATCAAGACGGACAGGCGGACAGAAGGACAGACGGACATGGCTACATCGATTCGGTTATTGATGCTGATCAAGGATATAGGTATTCTTTATGGAGTCGGAAACGTTTCCTTCTCTGCGTTGCACACATCCACTTTTACCACAAATAGAATATACCCTTTAACTATTTTTTGAGTACGGGTATTAAAATGGAGAGATTAAAATGTATAGTGCATCAGCACGTAAGAATAGCTGGGCAAAAGTAATTTCGTATTTATTTTCTGTATGGAAGTTGAGTTATGGAACTTGAAGATGAGTTCATTATTCTTCAATTGAATTATTTGTTTTTGGGCCAGCGGCTATTTAAGCGTCTATTTCATAATATTAAATGTAGCTGTACCTATTTGTATAGGAGTAAAATTATATAGTCTCCAGCGTTCGGCAGTACTGCTGCGCTCTCCCTGTTAAAGGGCGCTCTGCACCTGCTGCTTTGGCTCATGCTTTGATCGGCCGTCGAGGCCTAAGTCAGTTCTATGCTAATCTCTCGCCGCATAGGTTGCATACCGAACCCCCTCTTGTGTACATTTATCTGGCCGGGCAAAAGAGCGAGCACTTAGCTTCAGCTAGCCGCCGGTATAAATACACTGATAGAAAAAAGCCATAGTAAAAATAACTGCAATCATATTTGAATTTAAAATGTGATTTTTAAATACAAACATAGTAAAATTAAATATAATTCACTTTGATTCAAATATAATTGTATTGAAATGGCTTGTTTAATACGGTCATATATTTTATATTAATACAAAACACTTTAAAATAACTAATATATTAAATTTGTAGTTTAATATGTTTCATATTAATATTTAATATTATTGTGATTTAATTTGAAAATATTTTTTTTTGAAATCAAAGGTAAAAACTTTAAAAACAAATATAATATATTACATTTGTAGTTTAATATGTTTCATATTTATATTGAATACTATTATAACTTATTTTAAAATATTCATTTTGAAATCAATGACAAAAACTTTTTATTTTAAATATTCGATATTATATGAAATTTGTTTATTTATTTTTTGTGATTTATTGTGGATTTATTTAGCTGCTGCCGCCTTAGTGACTATTGGATAAAGTTAATACATACATATGTATACACACTGTGTACATTTACATTAGAGCCCTGCATGAACGAGCAACCGAATCGATTCGCAGGGATTCGGTATTCGCTTCGTCCAATTCCATTGAATCACCGATTCGGCTTTCTCATAACTTCGAATTGTACGCCCAAAACGGACCGAACGAATCATGTCTCGTAATTTTTACTGTGTCCGATCCGAACAGTTCGGTTTTTTCTCTGTTTTACTCTTCACTTGATTTTCTGGTAGAGAGAACGAGAAAGCAATACACAAATTTGTTGATTTTTTGCTTTGCCCACGGCCTGAAAATATTTATTTGTTTCTGTGCCTTTGTCTCTGTGCAATATTATTTTACATAAATAGTGTACATGTTCACGCATACAAAGGAAGTTTTCTTCGTAGTGTGTTTTTAATCAGTTCAGAGCCATGCGAACGAAGCTTCGCAGTGCTCGGATTCGGTTTTTTAGTGATAAGGGGGATTCGAATCTGACTGCAGGCATGATTCCTAATGATCGAACGCATTGAAGGGGCATGAGTATACTGTGATATTATGAATCATGTGGATTCGTGCAGGACTCTAATTTACATATGTAGTATATCGTTTAAATAGATTCATACTTTAATTTAACACCAGTTGGTACTTTTGCATTGTTTTAATTACACTAGTCAACAAGAAAATTAGGCTGTGGCCCAAAATTACTTTTTCTTACAGATTTCGGGGTTAAAATTTTTTTTTTAATTATGGATTTTTATTTATTGTGTAGTTTTTTTAAATGTTTTTTTTCAGAGGTAGTGCTTCTATTTTCCACATAACTTAAGTATCTTATATCTGGTTGCATAGAACTTTGCAGTTGTTTAGGCAACGCAAAGTTTCTACCGGGGAACTATTTTATATTATAGCAGCTCAGATGTCGTTGCGCCTATGTTTTGGGAGTATGCCTTATGCATCTCTTTCGTAGTTGTTTTGGGAGCTACAGCGATCGGCAAACGTCTACGGTCTGCTCGTAACGCTCTTATACGGCGCTCTCGTACGCTATTGTCGCGTCGCAAGGTGCAGTTAGGACTAGCATATAAGTACTACATAAGTTCAAGAACCACATCGACGGCAATGAACAGCAAGCCGATGATACAGTCTGTAAGCGACAGCCCAGGAAAGCAGAACGCACCCTCTGTGCCAAAATTGTATTTTTAACTTAACCTCTAATAAATCATTACGCAATCATTAAATCCGCGTGTAAAACCTTTCTCTGGGACCAACGGATCCGCCCCCCTAAGGAACGTCCACTGCCGCCACAGGTGTAATACCACTTTGTGTGCCGCATCATTATCTCAGCAGATTGGGGCTCCGTCAAGGCGCAGCCGTAAACCAACATATTTTTGGTGCCGAAACCCGGGACTGCTTTGCTTGGGACTGGCTGGAAACAAACCGTTGGTCTTCGTTGGACACCTTTAAACAGTGGAAGGTTCATTTACGCAAGGTTAGTGCACTTGTGAGTTGTTGTGTGATAGAGAGTTGAGTCATGGCCGAAGGTGTAGTGGAATTAATTTGCGAGCAAGCTGCGTTGGTAGACTCGGTGAAGCGTATGTTGGAAAAGTTCAAAAATGATGAGACCAGTAAATCTGAAGCGCATATGGAGGCTAGATTGGAAGCTATGACCACGGTACATGCGGAATTTCGCGCGAATCATCGTAAGCTGATACGGTCGGAGGATGATTTGGTGAAGCCGGGTTATTTGGAGGTGGATCTTGAAGGGCAGTTTGAAGAAGCGTATATCGATTGTGTCGCGCAAATTCGAACGGAATTAAACATCTCGAGAGGTCGGATTCTTGCATCAACGCTCATCTCATCCGGTGAAGTGCAGCGAAATGGGTCCACCGAACCTACTGGTGTTAGCGGGTCAGCCGGTGTTGAAGAGGTTAAACTTCCTAGAGTGAAACTACCCATGTTCAGTGGAGAATTTGTGGATTGGCCGGCATTTAAGGAAATGTTTGAAGCTCGGGTCCATAATTGTCCTAGACTCACGGATTTGCATCGATTTCACTACCTCAAAGATTCTCTTTCAGATGAAGCGAAAAGGGATATACAACACCTTACTCTGATAGAATCTAATTACAGTGTAGCTTGGCAAATGTTGTTGAAATTGTATGATAATAAGCGAGTGTTGTTTCAGCATTATATGCAGGTTCTCGAGCAACAGCCCATGGTCCGTAACGACGACCCTGTGTCGCTAAAAGGGTTTTTGCAAACTTGTCGTTCATGCATTAAATCGCTGGAGAAGGTGGGGGTGGATCTCACCCATCAGAGCCACATTTTGGTATACCTGATGACGAAGAAGCTGCCAGCGCAGATACGATTGGATTGGGAAAAATCGATAGCTCAATCGCAAGAGTTACCAACTTTCGAGGAGCTGTCTACCCAGCTAGACGGTCAGTATAGGACGATGGTCACGACAGCCTCAGCTGACAGAGTGTTGTCATCGAACAAGGAGAGTAAAGGCGCTGCTGGGTCCGGCGTAAAACGCAGGGATGTTAAATCTTCATTTGTTGCCCGATCGGTGGATCAATGCGCAGTCTGTGGAACTGAAGGTCATTCCATAGTCGACTGCAAGGTATTTGGAGGCATGAATGTAACAGACCGGCGGGCATCGGTGATGAAGTATCGCTTGTGTTTCAATTGTTTGGGAAGCAACCATCAGTCTCGCAGGTGCAGGCTAAAAAACAATTGTTCGATTTGCACAGACCGACACCACACTCTTGTCCATGTGAAGCGTCAAGTAAGGGATTCTGGGGATCAGGTGCAACAGATCACGTCGAATGTCATAAATGGTGCGCCCGCTATAGGAACGCAAAAATATGAGGTACTGCTGCCTACGGCGTTGGTCACCATTGAGTCATCAGAAGGCTTCCCGTTGCAATTTAGGGCATTCTTAGACCAAGGATCGCAAGCTTCGTTTGTATCGGAAAACGTAGCGCAAAGACTAGGATTGTGTCGACAAAAGACACATTTAAAGGTAAACGGGTTATCCAATGCGCGGATTACGGAAGCATCCTCTTCAGTTCTGTTGAAAATCGGATCACGGTTTGAACCGCAAGTGAAGTACAATGTCACAGCGTATGTTTTGCCGAAGGTTAGTAAGAGGATGCCGGATCGTCGGATATCGATGGAAAAATGGACTCATTTCAAACATCTATGTTTAGCAGATCCCAATTATTTTGTACCCCAAGGAGTGGATATTTTGCTAGGTAGTGACATATATGATGAATTGATGTTGAGCGAGATACATCGTGGACCTGCAGGCACGCCTATCGCGCAGAACACCCGTTTAGGGTTCATTATCTCAGGGAAGGTCCAGGATTATGCAACTAACGCATTGGTACATACGGTTCAGGTGGTCCAGGATGATTCATCTGCGGAATTGGAAGGGTTGCTCCGACGGTTTTGGGAGCTTGAGCAGTATGAGCAAGAATCTGGAGGATTATCGAATGAAGAACAATGGTGTGAGGAACATTTTCTAGAAACATACAAAAGGTTGTCGTATGGGAAATATGTAGTGCGGCTCCCATTGTTATCGACATTGGACCCTAGCGCAGTGATTGGAGCGTCGTACCGGCCAGCTCTAAAAAGGTTGTGCCACCTGGACAAACGTTTACGGAAGGATGCCAAGTTGAAGGAAATATATTCCCAAACGATCCGTGAATATTTGGAACTAGGCCAAATGAAGAGGGCTTCCTCCCAGTGGAGCGACGTTGAAGATCAAGGTGTATTGATGGCCAAGGGGGGAGCCACACATTGCTATTTACCCCACCATCCAGTGATTAAGGAATCCTCGACAACAACAAAGGTGCGTGTTGTATTTGATGGGTCAATGAAAACGAGCAATGGAAAGGCGTTAAATGAAGTATTGGCGATCGGGCCAAAACTGCATCGGGATCTACCGAGCGTGTTGATTAACTGGAGGTCGTTGAAATACGCATTCATGGCAGATGTCGAAAAGATGTACAGGTGCATCAATGTCCATGAGAGGGATGCTCAATACCAAAGGATTCTGTGGAAACCGGATGAAGGCGATCAAATTGAGGAGTACGCATGTTGCACGGTGATGTTTGGCACGAGCTGTGCTCCATATTTGGCCATAAGGGTCATGCAACAATTGGCCCAGGATGAAGCTCATAACTACCCGTTGGCTGCAGATGTACTAAGACGTCAAATGTATGTGGATGACGTTTTATCAGGAGCGGATAGTCTGGCTGATGCCAAGGATATTCAAACTCAAGTCATCGGGATGATGAAAAGTGGAACGTTTGAATTACGTAAATGGGCTAGTAATTGCACACAGCTGCTAGACGGAATCCCTCTGGAGCACCGTGAGACAATGGGACCGGTAAATTTGCAGGGCGATGAAATGATACGTGCACTGGGCTTATATTGGAACCCCAGTGAAGACGAATTCCGATTTCATTTAAACTTCGATATTCCGACAGGTACACCGACGAAGAGGAATATATTATCCACGATTGCAAGGCTATTCGATCCGATGGGTTGGCTAAGCCCAGTAACAATAGTGGGACGGCGTCTTATGCAGACCTTATGGAAAACAAAACTTAATTGGGATGACCATGTTCCGCTATCTATTCAAAGGGAATGGGAGAAATTCACACTGGAGTTGCCAAATTTGTCGAAGGTGCATATACCACGGTATATAGCTTGGGGAATGTCAGGCGTTATTCCGCAGTTGCACATATTTTGTGACGCCTCCATGAGTGCATATGGTGCAGCAGCCTATTTGCGGATGCGAAAAGAAGAGGAATCTTTTCATGTGGAGTTGGTGGTAGCAAAATGTAAGGTGTCGCCTATAAAGCCACAGCTTACAATCCCACGAGCCGAGTTGTGTGCAGCAGTTATGGCTGTCAAAATATTCAAATATCTAAAGGACCAAATAAATATCCCAGTTGATTTTTCAAAAACGGTTTTCTGGTCGGACTCAATGATCGTTCTGAGCTGGATTCGAGGAGGAGCTACGAGATGGAAGATGTTCGTTGCCAACCGAATCAGCAAGATTTTGGAGCTAACCGATGGGAAACAATGGAAACACGTTGCCTCGGAGGATAACCCCGCAGACCTTTTAAGCCGTGGAGTCAATGTGACGAAGTTGTCTTCCTGCCAATTGTGGTGGCATGGGCCGCGATGGCTTCAATCGCCTGAAACGGAATGGCCAACCACAGCAGTATACCATGCAATGGACACAGTAGTGAGCAGCGAAATGAAGAAGGTTGAATGTAATTTTGTATCTGTCACGGACGAGTCCTGTCCCTCCTTACTGGAGAGCTGTTCGTCGTTTACACGCCTAATCCGCGTCATATCATATGTGAATCGGTTCTTAAGGAATTGCCGTGTTACCAAGACTGATCGGAAGGCTGGCTTTCTCAGTATAGACGAGCTAAGCGGAGGACTCTTGTGCGCAGTCCGAATGTGTCAATTGGAAGCTTTTCCCAAGGAATGGAACATGTTAATGAACGGGAAAGGTGCGACCAAAGAGAGTTCGCTGCTGCCACTTAATCCTTATTTTGATAAGGAAGAAAATGTTATTCGGCTTGGAGGCCGATTGAGAGACGCATTACTGTCGAAAGCGGAGAAACATCCGTATATTCTTCCCTACAAGCATCCGCTGACAACGTTGGTTATACGTTTTAGCCATGCCAGTACTCTGCATGGGGGAGCTGCGATTACACTCAGCCATATACGAAAAAGATTCTGGATACTGAACGGGCGAAATGCTGTACGAAAGGAAATTCACCAATGTGTCGTATGTTACAGGTTGAATCCGAAGACCACTTGTCAGCAAATGGGAGATTTGCCAGCGGTTAGGGTTCGCCCACAAAGAGCTTTTGAATCCATCGGAGTTGATTATGCAGGACCGTTCAACATATCCCCTTCTAAAGGAAGAGGTCGGACAGCAATCAAGGGCTACATCGCTGTATTTATATGTCTGGTGACCAAAGCCATCCACTTGGAACCCGTGGGGGACTTGACATCAACCGCATTTATGGGAGCACTGCAGCGATTCATTGGCCGACGTGGGAAATGCACTCACATATATAGCGATTGTGGGACGAATTTTGTTGGCGCAAATCGAAAGCTGCAAGCTGATAAGTTGGCATACAGACGGTACATCGAAAATACTATCCTCTCAAAACTAGCAGATGATGGGATCACTTGGCATTTTAACCCTCCATCTGCACCACATTTTGGAGGACTGTGGGAGGCGGGTGTTAAATCGATGAAATACCACCTGAAGAGGACGATCGGAGTTCGTACACTTACGTATGAAGAGTTGGCTACTGTGCTAGCTCAAATCGAGGCTTGTTTAAACTCTCGGCCACTATGCCCTCTGAGCAATGATCCAGAAGACCTAATGGTATTAACCCCTGGTCACTTTTTAATAGGGGAATCTTTACTTGCTCTACCTGAGGGACAGGTTGATAACATTAGCCACACGGAACGATGGAGAAACTGTCAATATATGGTTCAGCAATTCTGGAAACGTTGGAGCTCTGACTATTTAACGCGATTGCAACGGAGACCGAAATGGTTAGAAAGGAAGGAGAATTTAAAGGCCGGCGACATAGTTATTGTTAAAGACGAGCGGCTTCCGTCTAATTTCTGGCCCCTTGGTCGAATTATGCAAACTCACCGAGGGAAGGATGGTTTAGTTCGAGTGGTCACGCTAAAATCTAACGGGGGCCTGATTAAACGACCGGTTGCAAAGCTCTGCCCTCTACCTATACAAGATAATTGGCTAAATTCTGACATTGACCCTCCACAACACTCATAAACTGCACTCTCTCGTTACAGCGTTGTTTTGAGCTTTATTTTCAGTTCTATTGGCCTGAAGTTGGAAAAAAAAAAAAAAAAAAAACCAATCTGGATTAGACGATACTGAAGCTATCGTCAAGGGGGGAGAATGTTTAGGCAACGCAAAGTTTCTACCGGGGAACTATTTTATATTATAGCAGCTCAGATGTCGTTGCGCCTATGTTTTGGGAGTATGCCTTATGCATCTCTTTCGTAGTTGTTTTGGGAGCTACAGCGATCGGCAAACGTCTACGGTCTGCTCGTAACGCTCTTATACGGCGCTCTCGTACGCTATTGTCGCGTCGCAAGGTGCAGTTAGGACTAGCATATAAGTACTACATAAGTTCAAGAACCACATCGACGGCAATGAACAGCAAGCCGATGATACAGTCTGTAAGCGACAGCCCAGGAAAGCAGAACGCACCCTCTGTGCCAAAAATTGTATTTTTAACTTAACCTCTAATAAATCATTACGCAATCATTAAATCCGCGTGTAAAACCTTTCTCTGGGACCACCGGATCCGCCCTCCTAAGGAACGTCCACTGCCGCCACAGGTGTAATACCACTTTGTGTGCCGCATCATTATCTCAGCAGATTGGGGCTCCGTCAAGGCGCAGCCGTAAACCAACAACCTATCTTTCCTGCATGCTCACGATCGGTTCGGTAAAACGCGTCGCGCGTCCGGCAGACTCCCTGTAGTCAAACGCCTGGCAGATATTAACCTTTATTCCAATTTAATAGTTTTTTGCTTGGTGTCCATGGCCACTTGATGGTGCAGTTAAAAACTTGCATATCAAAGTCCAAAAACAAAACAGGTCTTGGACACCATTAATAGCTCGTTTAAGGTCCATTATCTCGATATCTATTGACCAACGTTGGCCGTATTGCCCTTGTTTGGCCAACATCTGAGCCAAACTTAACCCAAGTTTGTGGTTTTCTCTACCCGAAATTTGGTTTGGTTGCTGTGCCTAGGTATTTATCTACTTTATTTGGCTTGTAATTTAATTTTAATGGACAGGTTTTTTATGAAATAACATCCATTTGAATGTATTTTTGTTCTTTCCTTTTGCACCGATTTTACTTTCTGCATAGAAAATGATCAACACTAAAGACTTAAATTCTACGATTAGTTCTAGGTGGGCCGTAGTGTCAAACAAACGTTCAAGGCCTATTTTCACAGTTTTTTTTTATATTATATTTTATTCCAACTTAGACAGCCCATTTAACCTTGGCACACTAGCCATTCTCTTTTACTTTTGTGGTTTGTTCTCCCAAACCATGGAACAAGTCCTTAGCTAGGGACGGTCGCCATGTAAAAAATTAAATAATTGCAATTAATTAAATAAATATATTAGGCTAAGATTTGTAAACTGTACATGAAATCTCTAATGAGGGAAGATTCAAAAAATTAAATCCAGTTAAAAAAAAAAAAAATTTTATGTCCGCTCACGATCAGAGGGCGAGGAAGGATTTTCAAGCTATTACTGTGCGACTTGCCTAGGCAAGTTCAGTAATATCTTGCTACAAAGCGAAAACCCTTCTTGGCGATCGTAATACGATAGCACTCAAAGCCCACGCATTGTTCCACTTTTCGGATAAATCCCAAGTGAATCGCCAATCCATCATGTATATGGCCAATCGATCGCGCTTGCCACAGCGTGCCGTTGCGCCAAGTTCAGCGGTGCCCATACCGAGTACGTCAAGCTTCTCTTCCCGATTGTTCACTGCTGTGATTGATAGTGAGCTGATCTGACTTGTATCGAAGTGTGCAACATTTGTTTAGTCAGTTGGTTTGGGTGTCAAGCTGCGTGCGTTAGGACACAATTAGTTCATTGGAGGTAGTACACCAGGCCAACTATGCGACTGCATTTCAAAAGCTAGTTTTGACAAATAGGGGCATTGTTTTTGATTATTTTGTAATGTCCCCTTGCTTTCGGGCTGGGTATGGTCTTCTAGTCTGTTCAAAATACCGTGGAATTACAAGTTATTTATAATTCCCGGCGGAATTTACCAAACCAGGAACTTTGCAGGAAGCTGAAATAGAAATCACAACACTTTTTGGTTCTTTTAGATTTTAGCATGGTTTTCTTTGTTCCTCCGTATTCTACCGTGTACGATTATTCTACCCGGCTATGTTATGATTAAGGGTCACCTTGGCCGTCAATGGTGGTTTGACTGACTTCCGCCCTTCGATGGCGTGGTTGTACTGGCCCTCCGATGATGGCTGGTGATCTGCCTTTTTCTTCATGCAAGGCAGGGTGCCTTTTATAGATAGGCCGGCCTTCGATGTCCCATGAATGTCTTATTGGTGTCTTTATACTCCAGACCGGGAAGGGTCTCTTGGCGAATATCTATGGCCAATTAGTAGTGTGCAGTGGTGACGGAGCTAGATCGATAACGAAGGTTTACCTAGTCATTAGCCATGCAGTCAGTGTCCAATATTCCCGGTAAGGAAAGTGGAACTGCTGACTGGCTCGCGGCATTTCTGGGGTTTTGACCGGTCCTTCGGTGCCGAATCAATTCCCCCCAACAAGGTCTTCAATGTCCCAGGTAAGGTGATCCCGGTGTGCACCGGATCTGGAAAAGGAATTTCGCGGTATGCATCCTCGGGAATATTCATTGTTGTGATGTTCATGTTATTTCTAATGATTTTTGGCAATGTACTGTTTAACGCCCCTTCTGGTGGTACTCCTGTCTTTTGGCGTGTGCTGAGTTATGCAAGTTTGCTGGGTGTTGATCGCTTCACCTTCTATTAGCGTTGGCTGCGTCATCTGATGTGACGAACCATTTGATCCATGGTTTCCGTATCCTTTTCCCGGGTGGGTGATGGAAGATTTAGCTGGCGTTCGCTTGGCAGGGTGCTGAGTTCGCTTTATAATTCCGGGTTATCCTGTCCTTTGGCTTGTGCCGGGTCTCCCGATTCGTCGCTGTTAATCTCGTCACTTGCCGTCGGTAACGTTATATTTTCCACTGGTAATGTGATCGTGGCCTTTCTGCTGTTCTGGGTAAGAATTGTAGTTGGTGCTTGGTGGGTCGATTATCCCATATGTTACGATGGTTTTATTCAGTTTTATTTGGTAGTTATTTGTCCAGGCATTGCTCGAATCTGCGTGTGCTATGTTGGGTGACCACGGATCCTTCCGGTGGAGTTCTGGGTCGTCTTCGGTGGGTTCGATGGCTTGGGGGTCAAATGTTTGATTCGGGTTTTTCGGGATGGGTTTGTCAAATGTGCTTGACGGATCGATGCTCCAGTGGTAATCGCTTATGTGGGCGATGATCGGGGAAGCGTTGGACGTTGGGTGCTAGTAGTTTTGGATTCTGGCGGAACACTTAGGTGGTATTGTCTCCAGACTGGTTCATGAACTGGCTGGTCTGGACGATGTCTCTTTTGTTGGACCAATGGCTTGCTTGGGCGACGTAAAATGCTTGAGTCTGCGGGGCCAAGTTGGGTGGCCAAGGATCCAGGAGCTGGTTCAGGCTCATGTTCGGTTGGATCGGCGGCTTTGGAGTCAAATGTCTGGTTGGGGTCTTCGGGTAAGATGGGTTGTGTCGAAAGAGCTGTGTGGTTTGATCCTCCGTTGGTAGTCGCTTATGTGGGCGACAATGGGTGTGGTATCGACCATGGGTATGATGTTTTGGTACGCGGGTGTAGTACTCGTGTTATATTACAGCCAGACTGGTACGTGAACAGGTGAGTCGCGATGACGCCTCTGGTATCGCAACAACGACTTGTATGGGCGACGAAGATCTCGGACATGGCTCTAGGCATGGCTCGGTGCATGGCGCTAAGAATCATGTCAGTACGCGGAAGGTACTCCAATTGTGTGGGCGAAGATCTGTGTGGCGTCGGCCGTGGGTACGACAGGGCTGCGGTCGGTGTATCGTGGGGTCATCGTACTGGTTTCCGGGCCCGAGTTGAAGGGCTCTGTGGATATCAGTTAATTTATGGGCCCCGACCAGGGTGGGGTGAGCGTGGCTGTTTCCCTTGTTGCTGGGCTGTTGATCGGTTGCTGCCGTTGTCGGTGTCGATGTTGTTGTCTTGGTTCAGGGTTAATTGTCGTCTCTGAGGCTGTTTCTGTGTTCACTTTCTCCTGGGAGGAGATGGTACTTACATGCTCTGTTGCTGGACTTTGACCTGGGCTTCCTGTGTCGAGCGCCGGGTTCCAGTGCGTTAGTGTTTGTCTCGTGGGTGAGATTCTCGTAGTTTCTTTGGGGTATGTGTCCCCTGTGGTTGGCCTAGGACGCGGTTGCTCCGTAGTGACCGTGGGACTCGTTTTCCCGGTTGCTTGATTGTTGTTTCGTGTTGTTGGCTTCGGCTTCATGTTCGTGGACCGGCGCTTTGCCTCTGCTGGGGCTGGGCTGGGTGTCTTGTTCTTCGTGGCGATCTGGGTCGTTTTGTTCGTTGGGGTAGGTCGTGGTCGTGTGTTCGCTGAGGTTTGTATGGGTGTCATGTTGGCGTTGCTGGGTGCCGGAATCGTTGGGATAGGTTGCGGACGTATGACGGCCGCCGTTGGCTTCGGTTTCTGGTGTCGGGGTTCGTTGCCTTGTGCTCTGTTGGTCGGAACGGTGTGGATATGTGGTGTGGGGCACTGATCTCGTAATTGTAGAAGTGTGGTACCGCACTGGATTGTTGTTTCAATGGCGCATAGGAAGTCCATGCCGACGATAACTTGGTCCAACATGTTTGGTAGGACAAGGAAGGGTATTTGAACTTATCTTTGATCCAGCCTGATGTGCGCCAGTAGAATCTGGGTGATCTCTCTGACCGAGCCGTCGGCCAGGCTTATGCGGACGCATGCATCTTGCAGGTTGGTGTTGTTGTCTAGTTGTCGGGCGAGGTTTGCACTAATAAAGCTTCGGGATGCCCCTGTGTCGACGGTGGCTTCCGTTGCCTGTCCTCCTATGGTTACTGTTCGGGCCAGCGGCTACTTAAGCGTCTATCACAATATTAAATGTAGCTGTAACTAGTATAAGAGTATCGAAACCTAAGCTTATGTATGTCCCCAGCGTTCGGCAGTGCTGCTGCGCTCTCCCTGTTAAAGGGCGCTCTGCACCTGCTGCGTCGGATCTTGCATTGATGGGCCGTCGTGGCCCAAGTAGTTCTATGCTAATCTCTCGCCGCATAGGTTGCATACTGAACCCCCGCTTGTGAACATTTATCTGGCTGGGCAAAAGAGCGAGCAATTGGCTTCAGCTAGCCGCCGGTATAAATAAACATTATAACGTTTAAATCAAAGTCTTTAACTGATTTGGATAAATATAGGTGCCAAAAAAGCTTGGCATCTCAAACATTGGTGACCCCGACGTGATTTAACTACAATTTTTAATCGCGTTTCGTTTAAAACTATAAAAATCGAATAAGATATTCGTTGCTGTGCCGTTTAACGACCAACAAATACATTTTGTGAAAATAAGAACAGTTAAAGTGCAAGTTCAGTGCGACTGCAGCCGTCTAATATTCCGTTGCTTAATCGCCGATTCTCTCTTGCTCTGCGCCGCTGCAGCCGCGGCCCTTGACTTTCCGTGTCTTCTATTCTCGCTCCCGTTCTTTCGCCGTCGCTTAAGCGGTCTTACATTTTCCGTTGTTTCGTTGTATTACACCGGTTGGCATGGACAAAGAGCCGAATACAGGTGCGGGCGGAAATTTTGCGATGGAGGAAAAAAGGCTGAGGCTTTACAAGCGTAAAGTTCAGTCTCTGCATGATCGGCTGCAGCGTCTTGGCCAGTCATTCTCGGGGAATAAAATCGACAATTTAAGTGCGGCTGATATAGATGTGCGCCTCGATATGTTGGCTGAAATGCGTGAGGAGTTCAACAAGTCCCATAATGAGTTGGAATCACTGGATGAAGACGAGATTGGAAGTGAGCTGCGTGAAACGTTCGATACGCTCTTCATTTCTTTGAAAGCCGAGCTGCTGGCGGCTCTCGAACTAGGACATTTGCGCGTAGCTGCTCATTCCACTAGCATGCCAAATAGCTCTGGAGGTCATACCATCATCATGGCTCACAAGCAGCGGCTTCCTGAGCTGAAGCTACCTAGCTTCTCCGGTGGCTATGTGGAATATGCGGATTTTATTGCCATGTTCAATTCGGTCATCGAAGGGGATGCAGATCTCAGTGAAATCGAGAAGTTCCAACATCTTCGCTCATGTCTCTCGGATGCGGCCCTGGATTCGGTTCGATCGTTGGAGCTCTCCAGTGCCAATTATCGTGTGGCTCTGGACATACTTAGCAGACGTTTTAATAATAAACGACTTGTTTTCCAGGCACACATCAAGGAGATTCTTGGGCTCAAGAAGGTAGATTCGCATTCAGCTAAAAGGCTTCGGGAGTTTTCGGACGCAGTCAACTTGCATACGCGCGCCTGCAGACATTAGGAAGTGCTGAGGAGATATCTGGATGCATGATAATCCACATGCTGCTGCAAAAGCTAGATGAGAAGACCCAAACCAAGTGGGAAGAGACTGCGTCATCGGACAGGATACCCACAGCTGGGGAATTCTACGATTTCCTGGAGAAGCGATGCCAGAAGATGGAGAACGTGCAATACGCTATAGCGACACACGCTGGTAGCGCTCAGGTGGGAAAAAGCCAGTCTACACACCTTAAGAAAACCTTTGTTGCCTCTAACTCTTCCGCCGACCCGTCTGGATGCCCTTTCTGCCATTCAGCGGGCCACGGAATATACTCGTGCAGCATCTTCACAAACTTATCTCCTTTTCTGCGTCACAAAGAAGTGAAGAAGCTGTCACTGTGTTTTAACTGCTTAAAATCGGGTCATCGGACTCGTGCATGCACAGGTGGCCAGTGTAGAGTTTGCGGAAGGAGGCATCATACCTTGCTGCACTTCGACTCATCTATAGCGCAAGGCTCCCCAGCTGGTTCTCCTCCAGAACGAGCAGTACAACCAGGAGCTATTACGCCGGTTCAGGATTCTGCCAGCAGTGTGCCGTCTCATGCGTCTACCTCTCTTGCTGCCCAAGGTCTCCACTCCGATATTGTGCTGCTGGCCACAGCTGTTGTTTTGGTGAAGAATCGATCTGGCGTTTTGGTTCCTTGTCGCGCTATTCTAGATTCAGGATCTCAGCTTCATCTCGTTACCTCCAGGTTCGCCCAGCAGCTTCAGCTTAGGAGAACTCAATCGTCTGCCCTTGTTTCTGGTCTGGGCGATACTAGCGTGTCCACTGAGGGATCCACCGTCAGCATTTGCATGCAGTCTCGCACTTCGGACTATTCGACCACACTCACTGCTCTCATCGCACCCACAATCACAGATAGCCAACCAAGTCTGGCAGTTAATGTAGCCGATTGGAACATTCCCTCCAACATTCAGCTTGCCGATCCTGCATTCTTTAATCCTCAGCGAGTAGATCTCCTCATTGGCGCGAGCATATTCTATGACCTTCTCTGCGTAGGGCAAATCAAGCTCATAGATGGATTGCCTCTTCTGCAGAAGACCCGGCTTGGGTGGATCGTATCTGGTGGTGGACAGAGGGTATCAAGCTCGTCGCTTTTGGCAACCCAAAATTCTCCGGATTCGGAGGATAGAATGAATGCAAGGTTGGATCGAACTCTTCGTATGTTTTGGGAAGTTGAGAATTGTGCGAAGGCCAGCTTGAGTACAAAGGAAGAAGCGGATTGTGAGGCGCATTTCGTAAGCCACTTTTCACGGTTGCCATCAGGGGAGTACTCTGTTCGACTGCCTTTAAAGCATGATGCTGATCACTTGGGAGAGTCCTATACTCAGGCGTATCGACGATTTCTCAGCTTGGAGCGAAAACTGGATCGTAATCCCGCGCTCAAGGAGCGTTACTAAGCTTTTATGAAGGAGTATACTGATTTAAAGCATATGTCCAAAGTCCATCCTGACTCACGTAGCCTCTGCAAGTATTTTCTGCCTCATCACTGCGTTTTAAAGGAGGATAGTACCACGACAAAGCTCCGTGTCGTTTTCGATGGCTCTGCAGCTACATCAACTGGATGCTCCTTAAATGATGTGATGATGACAGGTCCTGTTATTCAGCCAGCATTGTTTAACATACTGATCCGGTTCCGCACATATCCCGTCGCTCTCACTGGTGACATTTGTAAAATGTACCGCTGCGTAAAGGTATCTCCGCCCGACAATTTTCTACAGTGTATCCTATGGCGAGATTCCATCCAGTCCGAGGTTCAGGTCTACACATTAGACACCGTCACATACGATACGAGGGCTGCATCGTTTTTAGCGGTCCGCGCAATGCACCAGCTGGCCATCGACGAGGGTAATCCCTACCCTCTTGGCTCAGCTGCTCTGCAACAGGAGTTCTATGTTGATGATCTCATCTCTGGCGGCAACTCGGTCGCAGAGGTCATGGAAAAGATGCGCCAAACTTCAAGTCTACTGTCTTGCGGTAACTTTAAGCTTAGAAAATGGTGCTCGAGTAACCAGGAGGTGCTTGATGGAATTCCAGAGGACGACGTGGAGAAATTTCTACGGTTTCATGATGGAAGCGACATTACCAAAACTCTTGGTTTAGCTTGGGACCCTGCGTCGGATCAGCTGCTGTTTGCATTGTCCGCGCTGGACTCGAATTCAAGGCCCTCCAAGCGGTCGGTTTTGTCAACTATTGCGCGTTTCTACGACCCTCTTGGATTGATTAATCCTGTTATTGTCAGGTGTAAGTTCTTTCTTCAGCAGCTTTGGAGAGAACATTTGGACTGGGATGAAAGCCTACCGACAGCGCTGCACTCAACTTGGATTGACCTGAGAAACAGTTTGGCAAGCATCTCTCGCATTTCCTTTCCTCGCGTTGTCCATAATTCCGGCACAATTGTAGAGGTTCATGGATTTTGTGATGCCAGCATGGAAGCATATGGTGCTTGCATATATGTCGTGTCCAGGCAAGGGGAGTCGTCGAGCAATGTTTTGTGCTCAAAGTCTCGAGTGGCGCCACTAAAATCATTGTCGATTCCAAAGCTGGAATTGAGTGGAGCCCATTTGCTTGCGAAGGTTATGCGCAACTTAAAGGAGACGGGAATTTTCCCAGGTCAGTTTTACTGCTGGTCGGATTCGTCTACGGCGTTATCTTGGATTCGGGATGAGCCAGCCAAATTTCAGGTTTTCGTGGCAAATCGAGTGGCAACAATTCAGGAGTTGACGCAAGGCATGGAATGGCGCTATGTTCCTACATTGTTGAATCCCGCTGATATCCTCTCCAGAGGCTCGCTTCCCAGCTACCTCATCCAGTCAGTGCTGTGGTTTCACGGCCCCTCGTTTTTGTTAGGTTCTAAGGATGAGTGGCCTGTATCTGCCGTTTCTGAAACTCCGACCATTGAGCTTCGCAAGCGTGTATTGCTGATCGCGTCTCCACATGCCGATCTCACGTCCGGATGCAAATTTGCTAATTCTTTCTTTGGCATGCAGCGCACATTCGCCTACATGCATAAATTCGTTCATCGTCTTAGGCATCCTGGACTCACGGTTTCTGACATACAGCAAGGAACGCATCTTCTTGTTCGACACGTTCAGCTGGCAAGTTTGTGGTCGGACATAAAGGAGATTAGACGCAATGGGCAAGTTAGGAAGTCTAGCTCCATCAGTTCGCTATCTCCGTTCATCGATCCGTCGGGTTTACTTCGAGTTGGAGGTCGTCTCGGCAACTCATCGCTCCCGTTTAATGCTCAGCACCCGCTTATTTTGCCCAAGGGACATCCCGTAACATCTGCAATGATAAGCTATTATCATCAACGGAACCTCCATGCCGGACCTCGCGCCTTGCTTGCTAAAATTCGATTAGAATATTGGCCTATTGGAGGAATCAAAGCCGTCTCGAAAGCGGTTAGCAAGTGTGTAAGATGCTTCAGGACGAGGCCGCGCATGGTTGAGCACATTATGGGGGACTTGCCTAAGGAGCGTCTGGAAGGATCGCGGGCCTTCGAAGTAACTGGAGTGGACTATTGTGGACCCTTTTTCTACCGATCAGAAATCCGCACGAGGCCTCCGATCAAGTGCTACATAAGCGTGTTTATTTGCTTCACATCTAAGGCCATACACATGGAGCTTGTTAAAGATCTGACCACCGCATCGTTCCTAGGCGCACTGAAACGTTTTACGTCCACTCGAGGAAGGCCAAGCCATATTTGGTCGGACAATGCTACAAATTTCGTTGGCGCTAAGAATGAGCTTCTGGAGCTGAAGAAGCTTTTCCTGAGCGACTCGCACATGAAAGAAGTCCATGAATCCTGCTTGGCTGACACCATCGACTGGCATTTCATCCCCCCGCGCTCTCCGCACTTTGGCGGATTGTGGGAAGCGGCCGTGAAGTCCGCAAAGTATCACCTGTACCGCTCAGTTGGGCCATCCATCCTTAGCTTCGACGAGCTCCGCACCTTGATCTGCCAGATCGCGGCAATTTTTAATTCTCGCCCTTTGCTCTCGCTTTCAGAAAATCCTGATGACTTGGATGTGTTGACGCCTGCTCATCTGCTTTTGGGAGGCCCGCATCAGTCAATTCTCGAGCCTGACCTAACGAAGCTCAACTACAACCGTCTGGATGGTTGGCAGCGGGTCACTCAACTGCAGCAGACATTCTGGAAGCGTTGGCGCGAAGAGTATCTGACTCTTTTGAGAGCGCTCGAAGTGGCGTACGCCTGCGGAAAATCTCTGCGTCAACGATGTCGTCTTGGTGAAGGATGAGAATCTTCCTCCAATGCGTTGGCCACTGGCTAGAGTGGTCGACGTCGTCAAAGGCAAGGATGGAGTAGGCCGCGTGGCTGATTTGAAGACGGCTTCAGGAACCATCAGGAGGGCTGTTACTCGGCTGTGTTTGCTGCCCCTTGAGAAGTCAGTTGAAAGGCGAGCTTCCAACGGGGGGAGTATGTTCGGGCCAGCGGCTACTTAAGCGTCTATCACAATATTAAATGTAGCTGTAACTAGTATAAGAGTATCGAAACCTAAGCTTATGTATGTCCCCAGCGTTCGGCAGTGCTGCTGCGCTCTCCCTGTTAAAGGGCGCTTTGCACCTGCTGCGTCGGCTCTTGCATTGATCGGCCGTCGTGGCCCAAGTAGTTCTATGCTAATCTCTCGCCGCATAGGTTGCATACTGAACCCCCGCTTGTGAACATTTATCTGGCTGGGCAAAAGAGCGAGCAATTGGCTTCAGCTAGCCGCCGGTATAAATAAACATTATAACGTTTAAATCAAAGTCTTTAACTGATTTGGATAAATATAGGTGCCAAAAAAGCTTGGCATCTCAAGCAGTTACCATTGCCACTATCCGGTTCTCGTTCATGTGTAGCGGGGTTTTTATTCGTGGATCGGGGCAGTCGTCGTTCGCGGCTGATCCCGTGTCAGTCGAGGACGCGAGTCGTTTCCCGACGTGTTCTGGCGACAGCAATCGATGGTCCGGTTGCCGCGCTTGCCACATTCCCAGCAGAATAGGATCGAGGGATTTTGGCATTCATATGCCGCATGCCCTGCTTCACCACACCGGCGACAGGCTGCGCGTGCGCTGGCGATGGGGGTCGTAATCATGCAATGTGCTACCTCGGGCTTTGCCGTACTGTTTGGTTGAGCTGGCGGTCTCCCTGGTGTGTCTGTCGACTCCCAATGTGGTCTCCGAAATGGCGTCCACTGCGAGTCACTGTTCCTCTGCTCTGTAGCTGGCCTTGGGTATCTTGGCGTGTTCCGCGGTGGTGCGAAAGTGGTCGGAATGGTCCGCTCTTGGATGCTCTTGAACTCTGTGGCCAATAGTGTGAGCTGTGCTAAGCTTTGTAGTTCGTGTCGGCGCACGTACATCTGATATGCTGGCAGCGCGTTGTCGTAGATCCTGGTTAGCTCCTTGGTTGCGTCGTACCCAGCGTGGTGCATAAGTAGACGTATCTCGATGAGGAAATCTTTGAACAGTTCCCCAGCCACTTGCTTGCGGGCTCGGATCCGGTCTTTCAATTGTTCAAAATACCGTGGTGGCAAGAAGAACGTTAAGAATTCCTGGCGGAAATTTTCCCATGAGGAACTTTGTAGGCGGCTCGTGCGGAACCAACGGCTGGCACGGTCTGTGAGAAGTTCGGCCATGGCCCGCGGCAGCTGGTTTGTGTCGACCCCATACGAAAGCGCGCGTTCTTCGAGCAGTTCGATGAATGATAGAGAGTCATCTTGGCCGTCAAACTGGATTCCCCACTTTCGGATGCGTTCCGCCATTGGTGCAGCGTGGTTGTAGTGGTGCCCTTCCATGGGTCGGTCGATCGTTGGCAAGACCCTCGGTCCGGGTGCTGGGTGGGTCTCTGTAGCTAGGGGCCTTGGAAACGGGGCGGCAGGAGTGCGGTATTCGGTGGCTGCGGGGACTCGTAATCCGGTCTTAGGATCCATTTGGCGAGTGTCGGATGGTCCAGGAGTAGTGGGCAGTGGTGACTTGGAACGAGAGCGTGAGGCTGGCTTAGCATAGTGCCTCTCGAACTCTCCAAGGCGGACCCAGGCTTCTTGCGCGAGTGGCCCGGCGACTAGAGCGGCAAATTTCTTTCGGCGTTCATCGACCGTTCCTTCGCTGCCGAATCCGAATTTTTCGGCGAGGACTTCTAGTTGGTCCCGACGGAGTTTGTGGATCCAGCCGGTGCTGACCCCTGGATTGGAAAAGTGTCCCGCAGGGTATGCCTCCTCTGGTTGTTCATCGTGATGTTCCATGTTGATTTCTGTTGATTTTTGGCAATGAGTCACTGTTAAACGGCACTTTTAGGATCGGCACTGCGTATACTTTCGCGTTTGTTTTCGCGCCCGGATTATGTAAGTGCGCGGACTTGTTATTGATTCAATTTTATTTTTGAAGGCAGTGGGTCTTTAATCCACGAAGTCCCCGATGTCGGTTTTCTTGAAGTTTCCACGAAAAATGCTTTAACGTCCCTGCTCGGGCGCCACTTTTAATGTCCTATTTCAGGCTGAGGTATGCATCAGTCTGTCCAGGGTCCGGAATTACAAGTTATTTATAATTCACGAGGACTTTATCGGGAAAACCAGGAACTTTGCCAGAAACTGAAATAGAAATCACAACACTTTTTGGTTCTTTTAATTTTAATGGTTTTCTTTATTCCTCCGTATTCTTCCGTATGATTATTCTACCCGGTTATGTTATGTTTAATTGTACTACGACGCGTATGGTGGTTTGACTGACTGCCGCCCTACGATGGCTGGTGGACTGCCTCCGACGATGGCTGATGGACTGCCTTTTTCTTCATGCAAGGCAGTGCCTTTTATAGATCGGCCGGCCTTCGATTTTCCCATGAATGTCTTATAGATATCTTATTTAAATTCTTATTCTTAAATAAATATCAATGGCCGAATTATAGTCTGCGCGTGCAGACGGGCTGATCGGTAACAGAAGGTTACCTAATCATTAGCCCTGCAGTCAGTGTCCAATATTCCCGGTAAGGAAAGTCGGAGACTGCTGACTGGCTCGCGCATGTGAGGGGTTTTGCCCGGTAATCGAGGGTTACCTAAGCAATCGCCTCCCAACAAGTGTCCAATGTCCCAGGTAAGGTGATCGGTGTGCACCGGTACCGTGGGAAAGGAATTTCCTTGGCACCTCGGGAATATATATTGTTAGGAATATTTATTTATTTAATATTATTTTAGGTACTTATTGAGTAAGCCCCTTCTGCTGGTCTCCTGTCTTTTGGCGTGTGCTGAGTTTTCATTTTTGCTGGGTGTTGATCGCTTCACCTGGGAGTAGCGTTGGCTGCGTCATCTGCTTGTGACGAACCATGGGATCCATGGTTCGTTACAATTTTGCCACCACTCCATCAAATTATAAATTGCGTTCATATCAACTTTTTCCTTGCAATAACTCTCTATTTACTCTTCAGGCATTTGTATGATTTTTGAAACAGGTCGATTTACTAAATTTTCAAAAAAGGAAAGCATCATTTTCTTTATCTGATGATACTAGGCCGCTTAAATCAAAATTACTTTGACCGAAAAAATCACTACTCGAATCAAAAGAAACCTGCGATGCCGCAGCAAATGAAGGTGAACTGGAAAATTCCCTTTCTTTAGTATTTGCTAAATTTACATTATCTAGTATATGAGAAATGCAAAAGTTTTTAATTTCCTCCATTTCATTTGGCTGCATATTTAAAGCTGGTAGATATAAAAAAAATGCAGCTTTATGCCACAAACTTAAGTTAGCTATCCACCAATGTTTTGAATAATAGTTTCCTTTAAAATTGATATTGCAGGTATATCTCTACAAAGGCTTTTAATTTTTAGAATTGATGGCAAAACAAAGCACAGCGATGGCGAACTGTAGTAAAAAGGTCTTTCATTGATAGTTCTTCTTTTGAAGAGAACATCCGTTCTCTGTCGTTTCTTTATTTTGAATGTACTTATGAAATATATCTTAGAATTTACTTGGCTAAAGCCAGCGTAGCTGCGCTGCCAGGAACGCCGGCAGCGGAGCGGCAGCATTTATGTATTTAATGTGTATATATATGTGTATATGCCCAGCGCTGCTGACAGCGAGGGCGCGAGGGAAATTGTATATGTATGTGTGTATGCATGTGCCGTCAAGTCATGGGAATATGTTGACGCTGCACTTATGTCGCTCGAGACATTCTTGGGCGATCGTAATACGATAGCTCAAGTTATGTCTGGGACTTTTAATTAAATAAACACTGCAACAAAGTGTTACAGTGTGTTCCCCTTTAAGTACACTTGGTACAGTGGGTATTGGCTATGTGTGCATACTACATCTCCCTCCTTTTGAAAAATAACGTAATATTTATGAAGTTATTTTATAATTTTAATATGATAGTTATTTAGAAAAATATATTTAGAAAAAGAAAAAAAATTTTTTTTTTTTTAATTAAATGAAATATCCCATAGTTCAAAAAAAAATTTTTTTTTGATATATTCCTATAGATATACTTATGTATGGCCATACTAATTCTATCTATGAGTAAAAAAGTTTTAGTCTATCCTTATGTACTTTTTGTTTTTTGTCTTTTTTATACCCGTACTCAAAAAAGAGTTAAGGGGTATATTAGATTTGTGGTAAAAGTGGATGTGTGTAACGCAGAGAAGGAAACGTTTCCGACCCCATAAAGTATATATATTCTTGATCAGCATCAATAGCCGAGTCGATAGAGCCATGTCTGTCTGTCCGTCTGTCCGTCTGTCTGTCTGTCCGTCTTGTTGAGCGCCTAGATCTCAGAGACTATAAGAGCTAGGGCAACCAAATTTGGTTTCCACACTCATGTGATATCACACTGCTACAAGTGTATTTCAAAATTTCGCCCCGCCCCCTTCCGCCCCCACAAAGGACGAAAATCTGTGGCAGGCACATTTGTAAAGATACGATAAAACTAAAAACGCAGTATCGTAGAGAATGCCCATACCTACCAGACTGCCGCATCTGAATCAGATCGGATCATATCTATAGCCAAAATGAAGAAATTAATTTTCAGTTGCTTCCCCTGTCCACCCACCCGACGACGACTACGAAACTCATTTTCCTTCTCGCTCGCACACTCTGCCGCGTTCAGTGCGCGAGCAACCCCTAGCGGAGGAGATGTAGAATCTAAATGGAGCATGTACATTGTACAATCTACATGTTAGATGTAGAATATACATTGTAGATGTAGATGTAGATATCAGATGTAGCAAAAAAATTTTTTTTTTTTTCTAAAATTCTAAAAAATCATAAGATCAAAAATGTATATACTGACTGAGTACGGGTATAAGTAGAGTCGCGTCCCCAGAAGCGACTCGCACGTTCCTTCTCGTCTTTTATATTTGAAATTGTTATATTATCATTTTCTCCTATACTATCTACCTTATATGGTCCAGTATATTTAAAATCTAACTTATGACCTGTTTCATTTTTTAATAAAACCTGATCTCCTATTTTTAATTTGAAATCCACACAGTTTTTATCGTAATTAATTTTTTGTTTCTGTTTATTAGATTCTATCATTAATCTTGCTCTTTTAAAAGCTTGTTCTAGTCTAAATTTTGATTCTTTAGCGTAATCATCTATATTATAGAGAGGATCTATTCTATCTATGCTATTAAAATGTATTGGTAAGTTCGAAGTCTTACCGAAAACTAATTCATATGGACAATAATCATGTGCCATAGAGGGGGTTGTGTTGAAGCAATATACGAAGTATTGTAGCCATACATCCCAATCTGTTTTGTCAGTTGAGATGTATGAGCGTATGAACTCATTAAAAGTTCTGTGGCTTCGCTCCACGGTTCCTACAGTCTGGTGATGATGTGCTGTGGATGTTATATTTTGAATATTTAAGTTTTTACATAAATCTTCAATTATTGAATTTTTGTATTCCGTTCCCATGTCCGTAATGAACGTCTTCATTGGACCGTACTTTAGAATAAAATCTTCAAATATAGCTTTAGCTACTGTTTTTGCACTTTTGTTATTGATTGGTATGGCTACAAGGTATTTTGTCAAGTCACAGATTAAAGTGACTGCATATTCGTTTCCTTGTTCTGATTTAGGAAGTGGACCGATCGTATCCACAATTACCCTATCAAACGCCATTTGTGGTGTTTCAGTTATAGTCAATGGGGTCTTGGTATGTTTAATCGTATTGGACTTTTGGCATTTGGGACACTTTCTCACATAATTTGTAATTTGACGTGTCATGTTTTTCCAATAATAATGCCTTCTTATTTTCGCTAATGTTTTAGCTATACCTGTGTGACCTCCTTGGATTGGATCATCATGGAATGTAGACAGTATCTCTTCTTTTTCTTTATTTTCTTTTATTGTGGTCACCGGCTTGAGTAGCGCTACTCTTAAATTCTTTAATATTTTATTGCCCTTGTTCTTAAAAGAATCTATTGAAATGTTCTCAAAGATTTCTTCGCTCGGTGCCATTTTAAGTTGGCTGACGTTATTTATACCGGCTTCTTTTTCAAGCCTTTGGAAAAATTGACCTAAGTCGAAGGTTCCATTAGTATAAAGGTCGCTAACTTTAATTCTTACAAATATCTTTTTCCCATGTTTAAAGAAACACTTAGTCGAAGATAAATGTAAGGTCACTACTTTTTTAACATCATCATTTTGTATGACGTTGTATATATTGGGCTTTGAAGAGATCGATTGCTTTTGCAATTCTGTGTTTGAACCTGCGCAGGTTTTTTGTCTACTTTGTCGCCTGGTAGTGACTTTCAGGACTTTATGTTGCATATCTTTGAGTTCTTTTATATTAATACGCGAAAGTGCGTCTGCTTTTCTTTAAGGTATTGGAATGCGTGTTGGCATTCACTTGACCATTCAAAGGAACATTCTTTTTACATAATCTAGAAAGATGGAAAAGATGTTATATTTCTGAATTTTCTTCAAATTCAATTTGGTGGAAACCTGACATTAAGTCAAGGCATGAAAAGTATTTAGCTCTGCCCAGTTGGTCTAGAATATCATCATTTCTGGGGAGCGGGAATTTGTCAGAGAGTTGTTTTTTTTGTTGATTTGGCGATAGTCAATTACTAATCGCCATTTCTTTTCTTCCGAATTTGGTAATGATTTTTTTTTTGGAACTAACAATAGTGGACTGTTATACTCGGATACAGACGGTTCTACGATTTTGTCATTTATTAATTTCCCTACTTGTTTTTGAATTTCATCCACGTGGCTATTCGGGCTTCTGTAGTTTTTAATGTAAAAACATCATCTTTAAGTCTTAATGTTTGTTTATACAAATTATTTGTCGCTAATGGTTCGGTTTCCAGTCCGAACACATTACTATACTTGGTGCATAATTCTGTTAGTTGACTTTTGAATTGTTCTGGAAAATTTTTCTTTAATTTTGAAAGTACTTGTTCGCTTATATTTAGGATTAGTTGTATGAATGTCGTAATCTGTTAAATTTTCATATTGGAGTTTGTTTACTTTGACCAATTGGTCGAAATTAGTTGTGTTTAGAAGGCGAATGTATACATGTTTGGATGTTGATATTGTGTTTGCAACATAAATTCAATTCATTTAATGTATTAATGTCTATTTTCCGAATTACTTGGGATCTGGCTGGCAGAAGAACTGTATTGTTGCCGGCACTATATGTTATCGGAACATAAATAGGATAATTAAAATTTTTAAGTCTAATTATAAACCAGTCTTCACTTGGTTTGAAATCTAATTGACAATTGAATTTTTTAATAAATTTTTTTTTATCAATGCCTATTATTCCATCACACGGTATTGAAAAATCTGAATCTACTAAATGAAATTCGTGTGGAATAATATATTTTGTTGATTGAAGTTCTATTGAAGTTGTTCCTTGAGATTTTATTACACCTTGGCCTATGCCTTGGATGTTTATAATTTTGTCTTTTTGAATTTTGAAATTATCTGAATTTGTTTTTAAAAGTGAGATATCTGCACCAGTATCTATTAGGAATGTGAGTTTATTTTCAGTTGAATGATTATAAAAAGTGACAAATATATTAAAACTGTAATTTACGGAATGAACCTTTGCATTTACTGGTGTTCTCCTAAAGGGTTCTGAGAGTTTTCCGGCGTATTTTGCGCCATTCTCACATTGCTATTATTATAACCTTGGTTGGAATTACCTCGGTATCTTCCTCGATTTTGGCCTATTCTTCCTCCACGGCTATTGTAATTATTGTTGTTGTTACCGCCTCGGTTGTAATTGTTGTGGTTGTAATTTCTGCCACGATTATAACCTCGGCCTCCTCTATTATTGTTGTTTGCACCTCGTCGATAATACAGGACAGTGTTACTTTGACCTGTTATCTCCGTGCAACTATTGACAAATTTGGAAACGGCATCATTCATATTTGTGAATGTGCCTGCCTGCATGATAAGTTTTACCTTATCAATTGAGCAATTTTGGGTCATAGCTTTTACAGCTGTTGTTGTGCTGTATTTGTTTGCAAGTGATTGGCTTAGACCTTCACTGATATAGGCGCCTTTAAGGGCCTTTGCCAGTTTTTCCACCTCTTGGGTGTATTGGTTAGCCATTTTGTTTTTCTGTTGCAGATTAAGAAGCTTAGCAGATACAACTTCTACCGATTCTCCTTTTACTGCATTTGATAGTTGCGTAATGATTGCAGCAATGTTCTGCTCATTACTTATTAAATTTCTCGCATGTCCTTTTAGCTTTGTTTTTATAAGGCTTATGGCTGTTAGCTCATGTGTACCTTTTAAGGTTTCTAATAGGTTTAAAGAATCTAGAATTTTTCGGCTTACCGTCAAACTCTGGTATCAGAGATGTGGCTAGCTTGATAAACTCTACAACTGTGTTTCAATGTCACTATCAGATTCAGCGTCGCTTGGTTGAATTGATTCGTTTAATTCTTTTAATTGGTCGGGATCAAACTCCGCCAATTGATTTAGACTTTCTGGCACGTTTATCTGAATATGTCGCCTATTGCTGACAGTAATCAATCTTGTGTTTAGGGATTTTATTACCCTTAAACATTTACTATTGTGCTCAGATGTGTATTCATTTTCATAACTATTTACTAAGGTAACTATTGTATTCCCTTACTAATATTTCTATATGGTTTTTTAGTGTTTCCGCTTTTATAACTGCATCTCTATTGATGCATTTGTAAGATTTATCAAATTTATTCCGAAATGTGTCTATTTGTTTCGCAATTTCTCTCCATTCCATCCTTTTACTTTTACTTTTACTTTTACCATGTAGTTGCTATACCTAAATCTTTCGAAATCATGATCTGTTTTATCCTTATTCATTTTTAGATCCTATCTAAGTTATTTGCCCTACTCATGTATCTTTTCTTGATAATTTTATTATGCTTAACATAGATTGTAAGCAGAAATTGTAAAACGTTTACGATCGTTAAGATCAGCAACAAAAGCCATAAAGCTTGAATACCATCTGTGTGATCAATAATTTTGACATTATTGACCACGTTGGCCGTATTGTCTTTGGTCTGACTATCGTCAGACCCGAACCAACCCATGGTTTTTTTTTTTTTGCTAGTTGGTTTTGAAAATTTAATTTGAAATTGAAATGAAAATTGAAAATTTTTTTTTTGGAAATGCAAAAAAAAATTGAAAAATTAGGGTATATATGTATTCGACTTTTTTTTTTTTTTAAATTTTTCTTTTTGAAAATGTTAAGATAGAGAATTTTAGGTCATATGGCTGATTTACATTTGTTTGCTCGATATAATTTCAATATCAGCCATATGTTGTTAGTTAAAGCCTTTCGATAAAAAAATTGGTTAGGTTTTTTTTTTTCAAGCAGCGTTTTCACGCAGCAGCTTGAGTGGTTTATATTAAAATTAATGGTAAATGAAGGCAATGGCAAATGAATGCAGCCTTATTTACGTTACTTTGCTCTTGCAAAGTGCCTTGTCTATTTTGTTTATTTCTTCCTGGTGTTGCTTTTTGTCCACGTCCCTCGTTGCGACAGCTAGCATCTCTTTTGCCAGCCGTCGTTGGCGGAGGAGTTTTGTTCTCCTCCCTCCGCGCTTTTTCTTCAATTTGGGCTGCTGTTGCTGCTGCTGCCGTGCCCGGTACTCAGCTATTGTGAGTGGGCGTGGTCCATCGGTTGGACAAGCCTCCAGAGCCTCCTGTAGGCTTGGCTTGTCCCTTTGCTCGATGGGAGCAGCGTTTATTAAATCTGATTCCAGATTGGCATCCACCGGTGGCGTAAGGGGCGTTAGGCCTCTCACGCGTATTTTTTTTTCGGCTGCTGATGTCCTGGGCCTCTGGGCTCAGGCGGTTCCGGTGCCGGTCATCGCACAGGTATTCGTCGTACGCTCTATGTAGCGCTGTCGGTGCCTTTTCAGGTCTTTATCTTCTTTTATGTCAGCACGCTTCTTGTTTATTATTATTTTTTTTTTTTTAAGAACACATGATTAGCTTCGGTTGGACTTTTTATACCCGTACTCAAAAAAGAGTTAAGGGGTATATTAGATTTGTGGTAAAAGTGGATGTGTGTAACGCAGAGAAGGAAACGTTTCCGACCCCATAAAGTATATATATTCTTGATCAGCATCAATAGCCGAGTCGATATAGCCATGTCTGTCTGTCCGTCTGTCCGTCTGTCTGTCTGTCCGTCTGTCCGTCTGTCTGTCTGTCCGTCTTGTTGAGCGCCTAGATCTCAGAGACTATAAGAGCTAGGGCAACCAAATTTGGTTTCCACACTCATGTGATATCACACTGCTACAAGTGTATTTCAAAATTTCGCCCCGCCCCCTTCCGCCCCCACAAAGAACGAAAATCTGTGGCAGGCACATTTTTAAAGATACGATAAAACTAAAAACGCAGTATCGTAGTGAATGCCCATACCTACCAGACTGCCGAATCTGAATCAGATCGGATCATAATTATAGCCAGAATGAAGAAATTAATTTTCAGTTGCTTCCCCTCCCCCTCCTCCAACAAACGACAACGCAACTCATTTTCCTTCTCGCTCGCACACTCTGCCGCGTTCAGTGCGCGAGCAACCCCTATCGGAGGAGATGTAGAACCTAAATGGAGCATGTACATTGTACAATCTACATGTTAGATGTAGAATATACATTGTAGATGTAGATGTAGATATCAGATGTAGCAAAAAAATGTAAAATGTAAAATTTTTTTTTTTTCTAAAATTCTAAAAAATCATAAGATCAAAAATGTATATACTGACTGAGTACGGGTATAAGTAGAGTCGCGTCCCCAGAAGCGACTCGCACGTTCCTTCTCGTTTTTTTTTTGAAAATCCAGTAATTTATTAGAGGCAATTTAAACGTGAAATTTGGATATGCAGAATTATTTTTGGGTCTCACTGTTCACGGTCATTTGGAAGTGTATTTTAAATGCACATTTTCTTTTGTTTTTGCGTGAAAACTGTTGTTGCAGAATTATTTTTTTTGTCTCACTGTCACGGTCGCCATGTAGTAAAAAGGTCTTTCATTGATAGTTCTTCTTTTGAAGAGAACATCCGTTCTCTGTCGTTTCTTTATTTTGAATGTACTTATGAAATATATCTTAGAATTTACTTGGCTAAAGCCAGCGTAGCTGCGCTGCCAGGAACGCCGGCAGCGGAGCGGCAGCATTTATGTATTTAATGTGTATATATATGTGTATATGCCCAGCGCTGCTGACAGCGAGGGCGCGAGGGAAATTGTATATGTATGTGTGTATGCATGTGCCGTCAAGTCATGGGAATATGTTGACGCTGCACTTATGTCGCTCGAGACATTCTTGGGCGATCGTAATACGATAGCTCAAGTTATGTCTGGGACTTTTAATTACATAAACACTGCAACAAAGTGTTACAGTGTGTTCCCCTTAAGTACACTTGGTACAGTGGGTATTGGCTATGTGTGCATACTACAGAACTACAAAGTTGCAATTTCCTAAAAATAATTTACAAATTCTCGCACAAATCTACAAGGCCTTTGACATCTACATATTTATATGTAGAAATCGTTGGCTTTGCTCAAAATTTTCAAAATATTATTAATTTCTCCCCAATTATCAATTATGGACTTTAACATTCTATATTGCGAGTTCCAGCGTATTCGCTTTTTAGAGAAGTTTGTAGGAGATGCTGCAAATTTGCCTTTTTAAAATATTTCACCATTTTTTTTACGACTCTAAAACATCTGTAAGCTTTGGCGTGGTAGCAAACGATTTCTCCAAAACGTTCGAAAATAAATGGCTGCTAATCATATTAGTTTCCCGGTCAGTAATAAATTTAATTTTCTCCACATTATGCATACTCATCAAAAACACTTTTGAGCTTTTCAGAAATGTTTTTACCGGTGGACCTTGTAAAATCCATTGATTTCATTCCCAAAACCATGTCAACAAATTTTCCTTCTTTTTGGTAGTGGAATATAACTCCTAAGAAGTTGCGCTTCACTTAGTTGTCCGTCCACATGTCGATTGTAGCTGATGCTCCACCGCTGCTAACAATGCCACTTATTCTTCTTTAAGATCCTGTTTGTTTTCATTTGCGTACTTTTTGACTTTTCGCGAAATTGTTGTTGGATCGGGCAGCAAATCTTCCTCATCGACGTATTCACCATAAGTTGACCCAATCTTGATAAAAAGCTGCACCATTTTAATGAAGGCAGGACCCTGGACAGACGAAAATGGGCGGCAGTCTTCAGCGACCCACGATGTGCATTTCTCAACTGCCACACTTTTGTCCAAAGCTGAGACGGTTTTTAAATTACGTGACTGCTTGAGGGTCTTACAGCAGATGTGTCTGTTTAAATTAGATGTCTGACTTGCTGAGTATTTTAACACACTTTCGCACGTGCGGAAGAATACGAAGCTCCGCAGTACAGAATTGTCCGGCATGAGAATTTCGGATATAATATTCCAAACAAAACTTCGGCGCTTGCGACGACCAGTCAGAGTGTGAGTGCCTTTCGCAATTTGTTCAGAAACATTTTTTTAATTAATTTCCATTACGAATCGTATTTTTTTATAAAATCTACCACCGAAAACACATGCAGTGTTGACACAAAAATTTTCACTCCAAAGCAAAATGGAGCCGTAAACAAAACCGAAGCTTCGCTTCGGCTGGTTTAACCCGAAGTTGGGTGTCGTTGGGTGGCGCACGAACACAAACGGACAGTCAGTCTCGAACAAGCTTGAATTTGAAAAGCATGTTCGATCAGAGGTTCAGACCGAACCAAAACGAATGCTCATATGCAATCACGTATGATATATTCCTTGAGTGATTGGGGCTTTACCCGTTCGTTTCGAACCGGCGCAAACCAATCACTTCATGCTGCTGAACCAAATTGGATATCCCATATTACGATGGTTTTCTCGGCAGTTTTCTTTGGTAGTTATTTGTCCAGGCATTCTCGAATCTGCGGTGCTATGTCGGGTGGCCAAGGATCCGTCGGTAGTTCTGGGTCGTCTTCGGTGGGTTCGGTGGCTCCGGGGTCAAAGGTTTGATTCGGGTTTTTCGATTTTCCCATGAATGTCTTACAGATATCTTATTTCTGCATCAGAAATTGGGAAGGTTTCTTACATAAATATATAGTAGTCAGTGTCCAGTATTCCCGGTAAGGAAAGTCGGAGGCTGCTGACTGGCTCGCGCATGTGACGGGTTTGCCCGGTAGCCGAGGGTTACCGAAGCAATCGCCTCCCAACAAGTGTCCAATGTCCCAGGTAAGGTGATCGGTGTGCACCGGTACCGTGGGAAAGGAATTTCGTTGGCACTTCGGTAATATATATTGTTAGGAATATTTATTTAATATTATTTTAGGTACTTATTGCGTAAGCCCCTTCTGCTGGTCTCCTGTCTTTTGGCGTGTGCTGAGTTTGCATTTTTGCTGGGTGTTGATCGCTTCACCTGAGAATAGCGTTGGCTGCGTCGTCTGCTTGTGACGAACCATGGGATCCATGGTTCGTTACAATACGTACATAATATGTGTATTGTCGACACGTCGACAACCCTTATTTCAAACATTCTGTCCCGCTCCACGATACAGAAATATCGTGGTTCAGCTCGTATTCGTACTCGCATTTTCTCTTTATGAAATGCGAATGTGCAAAGTAAAGATGGGCATGGACTTCAGTTTTCCGACACGACCCCACACGACACGAAAATGAAAATTTTAAACACGATCTATCACGCACGGCTAAAAAATTTCCGACCACGGTCCAACACGAAATATTATACTTTTTTCATTAACAGCGATTTTAATTACATACATATACGTTTTTATTAACATATTTTTATATAAAAATAACAATTGATCATGGTTAGAGCTTAATAAGCGTGCACGGCGTTCATTTAGTATTTGTCCCGAAGTAGAAAACACCCTCTCGCTTGTAGCCGAGCTGGCTGGAATATTTAATATTTTTCTAGCTAAAAGTTGTAAAAGTTCATGTTATTTGCATTCTTCTAAAATGTTAATACATTTGTATCCGGCAATGAAACTTTAGTTTTTTTGTTCGTCGTATTTTTTGTGCCGATTTTGCTCTGAACGAACATGCACGCCCATTTAATTTTTCAACACGCAAACGCGGGCGCCCATCGTGTCACGACGTGACACGAAGAAACACGGTCCACGCCCACCTCTAGTGCAAAGTATCAATATCCATATTGTCACGTAGCACCTTGAATACCCTATGCATTTTATATGTATACTTACATATGTACATTTGAAAATCCGCTTATATTTGTATAATCTTTCCTAAAAGTAATTTATCATATGAAGGATACACGAAACACATAGATGAAACATATGTACATATACAAAACTTCTAAAGCTGTAAGAGGAAAAGCTTTTTCGAAAATTCGACTACTCTTAAAAAGGAAAGGGTATGTGAGCAAAAAGGTAAAGTGAAATAGTAATAGAAAATACTGAGATCCGTTGCCGAACGTCTGGGTAAAAGCAGAGTGTGTTATGTGTTCTATGTTAAAGAGCAGACTAGAAGTATGTTCCGCCATACAGTGGGACATTCGGACTGTTCATCTTGTAAGGAAGTTTCCCAGCCAAGGTACAGCCTCTCAGTCTGTCCAGGGCCCGGCCTTCAATACAGCAAGATTTTTATTGAAGACCATAGAGACGGGGTCGGGGAGGCATATAGGCGGTGCGAGGTGCAGAGTTATGAGCAGCGGTGACGGACCGCCTGGTCGATAGGACATAGGGCACGTCCAGTGGGATGTAGACCCCGTGGAAGTGGGACGCCTCGCCGCGCTTGGTTTCGTGGGCAGGGCACGAGGTGCTGGCTGACCCTGGGTTTGTAGGAGGATAGGCAAAAAGGGAAGGGGAAAGAGCCCGGTTCGTGAAGACAGGGGCATCCGCGTACTGTCTCACTTAGCTGGCGTCCCCGGGAGGAAGGAGGGTAGGTGAGGGGGAAGGGGGACTGGACGAGAAGGTAGCGGACTACGGCTCCACGCTTGGGTAGCGGGGCAGAGGAATGGAAACTACAAAGCTACAAATTTCCATGTATGTATAAAAAAGATGTGTGTAGGTTTTAATAGTTGTCTTTATTTTCTGCCTAGTGTGTGAGTGTGTGTGTGTGTGTGTCCCTAATCCCTACGATCGCACCCATCACTCTTCTCCTTCTCATCTACGTGAGGCCAGCTTACCCCTCTGCTTCCTGCTCCGCTCCTGTCTTCCTGGTGTTCCACTTCTGTTGGCTTCTGTTCCGCTCCTCGTCTTCTGCTTCCACTTTCACTTTTTCTTTTTCCGCTTGCGACCGGCCAAGTTCTAGAGTCAAAACTTCTGTCTCGATCCTCTGTTTGGCGCGTGCCTTCCTTGGCTTCCAAATCTGTGTTTCTCTGCCGCTAACCTCTGCTGGCGCTTCGGCCTTTTGGCTCTCTCCGCTCTTCTTCACGGGAGTCGGTGAGTCTCTCCATGTGGCGGTCCTCGCTCGGCTCTGTGGGTGGGTGGGAGTTCCTTCGGTCGCGCTAGTGGCTGAGAGTCTGCGCGTTTCTCCCCTACTCATCGTTGCGTGCGCTTGCGCTACGGCGTGAGCAGCGGTCCAAGCTGGGTGATATGGGTGTGCAGGTGGTTCGGCTCTCTTTTGTGTCGTTGTCGTTGCTCTTAATCTCTTTCTCTTCGCTCGCGGTGGTGGTTCCGGCGCTGGTTCTGGTGGGCTGGTACCGATGTGCTGGTACCAATGATGGTTCCAATGTTCGGGTTCCGATGTGCTGGTTCCTATGCTGGTTCTGGTACCGGTTCTGGTCAGGGTGAGGGTTCTGGTCCCTCAATAAAGGATAGGCGCTATATTTAAATTTGTATGTCTATTTAATATGGACGGCTTAGAACTAAAAATAATGAGAATATATAACTAATTATAAAAGATGACGTGGGGAGGAGGTAGGTGGGGAGCTGAGACCGGTGAGGGGTTGAGGTAGGTGGTGGTGGTTGGGAAGGGTTCCTTCACACTCCCTTCCTACTTCGGGGGACGTACCGACATGAAGACCTCCCCTCCTCGGTTTACCGACACGCGGAAGGTCTGTCCGTCGTGGATCTCGATTTCCCGGGTCCGGGGTCCTATTATTAGCGCCCGCTGGCTCCCACTTTCCCTCAGGGTGGCCGGGATCCGTCGACCGGGCGTCTCCACACGCCACCCAGCAGGTGCCTCCACCCAATCCCGCTCCTCCTGTATATCATCCAGCGCGGGCAGCGGGGAAAGTGGTCCCACGAAGTCCGCGCAAAGTATGTCCAGGGGTCCCTGGGCTTGGCGTTCTGGCTTTATCTGGCTTACCTTAAATCTCTGGCAACTTGTGCATTGTTGCACGTATTGGGCTACATCCCGATACAGTCCGGACCAGTAATAACGCTGGGTCACCTGTGTTGCGGTTTTGCGGTTTCCCAGATGTCCTGCCGTTGGGTGATCGTGACATTCCTATAGTACTCGTCGCCGATGATCCTTAGTGACGCAGAGCTTCCATTGGATGGGGTCCTCGTCAGCTGATCGTCTCCCTGTTTGCTTATAAATTTGCCCGTTCTCGATGAGGAACTCTGCGTGCTTTTCTGGCTGTGTCTGTATTCGCCTGAGTAACCGTTGTATCCATGGACAGGTGGGTCGGTCTTCCTTTGTTCGTTGGAGTGTTTCCACCGGTTGCCGATACAGTGCATCAGCTACCACGTTTTGGCTTCCACGCCGGTAGTGGATGTCAAACCGGAACTGTTGGAGTTCCAGTGCCCAGCGTGAGATGCGTCCAGTCGGGTTGTCGATCGTGTTGAGCCGTTTCAACGCGAGGTGGCCGGTAATGACGTCAAAATGGTAGCCTTCAAGGTAGCAGCGCATCTTCCTGACGGCCCAGACGATGGCCAGACATTCCTTCTCTGTGGCAGAGTAATTTTCCTCTGCCTGGAGGAGGCGACGGCTAGCGTAGGCAATGACCCGCTCTTCTCCGGCGATCTGCTGCGTCAACACTGATCCGAGGTCGTAGTCACTGGCGTCTGTTTGTAATACAAATCGTTCATTGAAATCGGGACACGCCAAGACTGCCGCCTGGGTCAACTTTTCTTTGAGGTTATCAAATGCCTGTTGCTGCTCTTCCGTCCATTCCCATTTTTGGGCCTTCTTTAACAGTTTGGTCATTGGCTGGACCACCGTGGCGAAGTTCGGGACGAACCTCCGGTACCAGGAGGACATTCCTATGCAGCGACGAAGTTCATTCAGTGAGGTCGGCGGCGTTAGCTTCTGGACTGCGATGACCTTGTCCGGATCTGTGTGGATACCCTGCTCACTGATGACATGGCCCAGGTACACCAGGCTCTTCCTAAAGAAGCTGCATTTGTTTTGGTTCAGCCGGAGATAGGCTTTTCGTAGTCTTCGAAGGACCTCCCGCAGATTTT
This sequence comes from Drosophila obscura, assembly GCF_018151105.1. NCBI lineage: Eukaryota > Metazoa > Arthropoda > Insecta > Diptera > Drosophilidae > Drosophila > Drosophila obscura. The sequence goes on along the minus strand of NW_024542793.1, from coordinate 271,953 downwards.
CGATGTGCTCTTCCAGGCTGGCTCCTATGACGATGATGTCGTCCAGATATGCAAAGGCGTGTGGCTCCATGTCGGGGCCAGTGACGCTGTCTAGGGCTCGTTGAAAGGTGGCTGGTGCGGAGTGGAGACCAAATGGCATGACCTTACATTGGAAGAGGCCTCTTCCATTGGAACGGTGAATGCTGTTGCAGGTCGGCTGCCTTCGGCCACCGGGATCTGCCAGTATCCGTTTTTGAGGTCAAGCGTGGAAATGTAGCAGGCGTTCCGGAGTCTCTCCAGAATATGAATTATGCGTGGTAGTGGGTATGCGTCGGGCACAGATTGGGCGTTTTACTGCCGATAGTCCACACACATCCGCATTTCGCCAGTCTTCTTCCCCACCAGTACGATTGGTGCGTCGATTACACTACTCGACAAAATCGAACTTTTTTTTCCTCAAGGATCCAAACCGACTTTTTCTGATAGATATGGGGATTTAAAATTTTTTAAAGAATTATGGTTTTTTTTCTATGGCAGAACTTTTTTTTGAAGAATTTTTGAAGTCTGGTATTTTTTTTTTTAGCTTTTTTCAGAGGTAGCGATAGTTTTTTTCACATAACTCTAGTATCTTACGTCTGTTTGTAAAGAACTTTGTTATTTTGAAAAGATAATTAAAACAGCTACAAGGTAAGCCCAAACACTTGATGATTTTAGCTTACCGTCTGGGAAATATAAAGCATTGAAATGCAAAAATGATGATTTTTGTGCGGTATTTTTTACGAAATTTTGACTTTGAAAACTCAGGAAAAGTCGAAAAAAAATTAATTAATTAATTAATTAATTAATTTGGCGTCGTTTAAGGTATCGCTCATTAAAATCTATGGAGAGACTTTGGAGCTAAAACTCGTTAACCAAACCTAAAATATGGAAAAAATGCACAAAAAATACCTTTTTGAAGGCGGCGGGCCCAACTGCCAATTGGGAACAAAGCAAACGAAAAAGGGTTGTACATTTGGTACCTGTTCGCGTTCCTTTGGTATGAAATGTTGTTGACAGTTACTTTTTTCGTTATCAGAGGTAGGATACCTATTCAGGTCAAATATTTCCTTTATATTCTCACAAGTGCAGGTCCACAAAAATTGGATCTTTCTTTCGTTGTGCCCAATCTGAGGTATGGGTACCTGTTCAGGTCAAATGTTGACCTTTATTTTTACACAAATTAGACGTTTGTCGCTTCTACCTATTCATATTTCAATTAAACCAAAGTAGAAATACCTGAGATATAGAATTTCATTCCCTAACCCATACAACAATCAGTAATTTTTAGACTTTTTAGTCAATTCTAAGGATATACAAACTTTTTATTTTTTACTGCTTGTTACTGTTCATAAAATAATTTAAGTTTTCTGGCTGTCTTCCTTTGTCACTCCAATCAGATTCCCTTATGAGAGTCCACACATAGTCGCCCATCATGTTTTCATTCCAAATACCTTGATAACGTTGTTCCATAGCCTTTAATTGTTGGTGAAATCTCTCTCCGTGTTCATCACTAACGTCCCCTAGGTTTGTCGGAAAAAAGTCCAAGTGGGAGTGTAGGAAATGGATTTTTAGTGATATGTTGGCTCCAATTTTTTCATAATTCTCAATTAGGTCTTGAACGATATTAACGTAATCATCACTCTTGCTGTTGCCAAGAAAATTTGCTACTACCATTCGGAATGAGTTCCAAGCTGCTTTTTCATTCGTAGATAAAATATTTTCAAATCCATCATCTTTTAGTAGTTTTCGAATTTGGGGGCCATCAAATACTCCTTCTTTCACTTTTGCCAGCGACAGACGTGGAAAAACAGTTTTTAGGTAACTCGTCGATTCACCATCCTTATCCAGTGCTTTAACAAAATTTTTCATTAGTCCCAGCTTAATGTGTAATGGTGGTAAAATAACGTCTTCAAACTTCACGAGAGCTGCATTCTTTACATTGTAATTTTCCAAAGTATGTTCCTCCCGTTTTGGCCAGAGTTTTGTTGAATAATGCTGTTCTCTAGCTCTACTATCCCATAGGCACAGGAAGCAGCAGTGTTTTGTGTAACCACCTTGCAATCCCGTTAACATGGCTACAACCTTCAAGTCACACGCGACCTTCCACTGGTGTTCTTTATATTTTATGTTTACAAACAACTTAGCCATTGTTTGATATGTTTCCTTCATATTAACAGCATGGGCGATAAGAACAGACGGCTTTTGGTTTCCATTATGTAGCAAAACAGCCTTTAAACTTTACTTACTGCTGTCAACAAATAACCTCCAATCTTTTGGGTCGTACGCTTCACCAAGTTGCTTGAAGAGTCCGAAAATGTCGTGGCAAACGCACATGTCATCCTTCGTCATATAAAATTGTGCGTGAACCAAATGACGCGTCCGGAAATGAGTTATTTTGACACCTTCCTTCAATAAACGTGCATCCTTTAAAAAAGATCCAAGCAGCTCGGATTTATTTTTAGGAAGATCCAGGATCCTCACCAAATCGTTCAATTGTTCCTGTGAAATAGGATTGCAAAATTTCCATTCTCCTGAATAGTTATTGCTTGAATCCGTTGTTCCATTCGACGAGGAAGATACCTCTCCTTTTTGGCGTTTTAGGGGCGGTATTTCCTCGGAAGGAGCAGGAAGGGTAAAGCCGAAGCCAGATTGTTTCGGGTAAACTATTTTCAAGTGTTTCCCAATTCCAGTTTTCTTTACTGAACAAAAGAAACATTCGGCGCCGTGAATATCTGTTTTTTTCCACATCATTGGACTACCAAAGTTAAAGATACAAGATATAATTTTTTTTCGACTTTTCCTGAGTTTTCAAAGTCAAAATTTCGTAAAAAATACCGCACAAAAATCATCATTTTTGCATTTCAATGCTTTATATTTCCCAGACGGTAAGCTGTAATCACAAAGTGTTTGGGCTTAACTTCTAGCTGTTTTAATTATCTTTTTAAAATAGCAAAGTTCTTTACAACCAGACGTAAGATACTAAAGTTATGTGAAAAAAACTATCGCTACCTCTGAAAAAAGCTAAAAAACAAAATACCAGATTTAAAAAATTCTGCAAAAAAAAGTTCTGCCATAGAAAAAAAAAAAAATATCATCAAACCATTTCTAAGCCCCAAATCTTTAATAAAAAGTTGGTTTTGTTCCTTGAGGAAAAATCGTGTTGAGTAGTGTTATCTTTTGCATGGCTGGATTTTTGGGGAGCCCGCTGCTTCACGGGCTTGTCGTCCCGCAAGCAATTCCGCAATTCCGGTCATCCCGTCGAATTTGGCCAATTCCTCCTTTAAGAATTTGGCTGCCTCTGCTGTGGGAGGCTCTACGTGGTCGGGGGCTGGTGGCCAGGGAGAGAGGTCCTCCAATTCCATGGCTGTTACCACGGCCAAGATTGATTGGTCGTAGTCGTCCCGATCGGTGGTGCGGAACGGATTCCTCGTCCGGCCAGCTTTGGCGTTGGCCAGTGGCTCCAGGTTGTAGTCCACGTTTTGGTTCTTGTTGCCGGTGTAGTGAACCCATGCATGTACATATGTAACACTCTGTTATATATATAAATACATATATACATATGAGCAGTGACATAAACAACTTATGTTTATGTTACACATTCCTTTTGCACAGCAACGATCTAAGACTTGAACACAGATCGGACAGCTACCAAAACTGCTGAACAGGCATTTACCCGAACTCAGGCAGAACCCAAACGCCCTAACACATAGGCGATGGGTCTCCCTCTCAAAAGCCCCTTAATGCTGATCTTGCATTTCCATTAGACTCAGGCAGAGACCACGCGCACTAATACTTAAAATTAAAGCAGCTGAAAACGAGTTCGAAGGAGAACTTTTTTCAATCCAAGATACAACTTTTGAATTTGCATATGTACATTGTACATATGCAATTATAATTTGCTAATTTATTTTCCTTATTTGTACTTCAGTTGAATTTTGACGACGAAACATTGTCCGCAAATGTACATTGTACATATGCAATTATAATTTGCTAATTTATTTTCATTATTTGTACTTCAGTTGAATTTTGACGACGAAACATTGTCCGCAAATTCAAAAGTTGTATCTTGGATTGAAAAAAGTTTCTCCTTCGAACTCGTTTTCAGCTGCTTTAAGTGCTTATAAAATTCTTTTTTTTATCCATATGTTTGTATTTTATTTTAATTTTTCGTTCTTTTTAATTTTTGTTTGTTAATAAAGGATGTTTTATCCATTTTACAAGGGTCTTCAAAACGAAAAAAAAAGTTAGCTTACCTCTTATGCTATGTGACTGTACAATAGTCAAAGAGAGATATTAATTTCTTTAATAGTTGAAGAAGCTAACTGCTGTTATATAAACTTTAAAACGTCGGATTATCCGTCAATAATTGAACAAATAGTTTCAATTTTTCCAACGGAATCAAACTCAAAAGTAAATTTCGAAATTAACTTATATTACAAGCAAAAATTTTAATTAAACCGTTTATCTATTATTCAAATTTATAAGGAATTATATTTTATTCCACGGGGCCCACGGAAGAACTCTGGTGAAAAATTATATTCGAATTATTATTCTCCCAAGCAAAACAAGTAAAGCTCGACAAAATAGAGGAGGGAAACGAGCCTTCAGAGCCTCTTTCTAATGAAAAATATTTTGACGAGACTATTTCAATAGCATTCAAAACGGACCTGAAGAGAGACATTTCAGATTGGAATGTAGTCGTTGAAAAATGGTCACAAACATTTGATTTCCGTCGTTAGGACTTACAGAATTTGGACACTACAGAAATTCTAAAACAATGGCCAAAATATGCAGAAAGCCAAGCTCCAGATTTTGTGAGAGTCTTACTTATTAAAAACAATTTTTTTTTTTTTAGCTTTTTGATTTATATTTTTATGCATTATTTTTATGTTCTCTATTTAATTTTCTTATATTCAAGTAGACTTCGACCTCCTATATCCTGAAAAGGGACTTTGTTTGTCTCAAAAATGAGATACTTTCAAATCTAAGATTTCGAAATATTATTCTTTAAATATTCGGAACGAAAATTGCAAAGGCTTATTTGCAAAGCTGCCTTTCTCGGAATCAATCGGTAAATAAAATATATTAGTCCGGATGTAAGGAAAATAACAGAATTTCTAAAATGTCCTCTCTTTACAGATTCATCCGACTACAGTTTGGGAATTCTGCTACCCTCCGTCTTATCATCAGCGTTGTGGTATAAACTAAAATCTGGGAACAGGAAAAAAAAAACTTTGGGTGAATAACAGGAATGCTTTATTTTAAGATTAACATCAATTGGGTTTTTATTCAAGAATTTTTTGATGTAAGATCACCATACTTAACAGCACTTCTAAATTTTATGAATGAATAAGTTTTAAATTATGTCAGACAACAATAGTTTCCCATGTTTTAGATACGGAAAGGTTGAAGAATCGCCTAAATTGTTAATTAATCACTTCAAGTTTATGCATTTGATTACCAAAAATGATACGTTACAATGCAAAGTTAACAATTGTAATCAATCATTTGATCTTTTATGACCTTTGATCTTTTATACGTCCTATGACAAGATTCCACACAATTGAAAAGGTTTCTTTTTCCTGTAGTCAAAAAGTAAAAGAAGCTAATTATTAAAAACATTTCAAAAGAAGATGATATTATTTCTATAGATATACAAAAATGTGTTGACATTTTTAAAAAGCAAGCACTGAATCTTCTGAATCTTATATGCAGAGAAGTGAAGTTTATGAGATCCAAAAAAATGGTTTTAAATCTCCTTTTTTCTATTTCAAACGTTCTTAATAATTTAATTAGTTCCTCAACACAAAATTTACAAGACGACCCTCGCCTTGTAGTACCTTACGCTCATTTTTACTCTCTTTGTTACGCTCTTGCACTAAATTTGTAATTGAATTCACCACACAGGAGCCCGCTTATGCTCAGTGCTCATGCACTTAGAAACCAAATAAATAGTCATTGGCTAGCACTCAACTGAACCCCCTCGACTTTTCGGATTATTATTGGATTCCAGCAGATTTCTTCGCATCGAGTTAATTAGCTCACTTGGAGATTGACACACCCCCATCCTTGAACAACGATATTGAGGAAAACGCTCCTCGATCAAACATTTTGGCGTCCAACGTGGGGCTCGTGTGTTAATTCTGTGAACAATTAAATTACTCGCATTTTATGTATATTCCATCAAACAGCTTCGTCGGTACATAATTTGCAAGTGCAACAACTACACTTTCGTTTCGTCTCGCAGTCGCCGTCGAAATTTCTGAAAATCATATCAGAAGCGAACTGATCGATCGCGGGTTCATCAACCTCTCACTGTGCTCTCGCCATTCTCGCTTAATTCTATCATTCGCTTATCACCCACATCGCATTTAACGGCGCTTGCGCTCTCGTTTCGTTTGCATTGCTGCTACCTGCTGTGGTCCATCGGTCAACGCAGTTATCTATCTCTTCGAATTTCTCTGCTTCACTTTCGCTTTCGTTGCCGTCGTTGGAATTTTTGCTCACTCTCTGGACTGGAATTGCGCTCAACCCTTTTTTTTTGTCGCCGTCGCTCGCTTCTAAATTTGTTCTCTTGTTGCTGCTGATCTGGTGCCTGCTTGCTGTTGTTGCGTTCATTTGAATTTGGAATCTCTAGTTCTGTGTGCGTGTAATTTACACTACACAACAAAATGACGACGCTCGAAGATTTGAAACGCCAACAGAGCAATATAAAGCGCAATATTTCTCGTATCAAATCTGTGGTGGAAGGCAAATCGGAAAACCCAATTTGTAATGATGAGCTTCGCTATCGCTTGAGCATCTTGGAAACGTATTTCAAGAAAATTCTAAACGTTCAATCTGACATCGAGGATCTTTGTCCGAACGATGAAGGACGTGCGGACTTGGAAGATACCTACATAGCAATAAAGCTATCCATAAAGGAAAAACTAGGAGGAGATCTGAACGCTAGCATATTGACGCCGGATCACCACCCGCCGCCCGTGCGGTCATCGTTGCCGAGGTTGTCGCTGCCTACGTTTGACGGCACTTATGCGAATTATAAGAATTTCATAAATTCATTCGATCAACTTATTGTGCGTGAGTCTGGACTGTCTAACATAGAAAGGTTTAATTATTTGCTGACCTGCCTAAAGGGGCCGGCGTTAGACACAGTTCAGGCATTCCAGGTTACCAGCGAAAACTATCCGAAGGCTCTTGAAAAACTCAAAGAACGTTATGACAATTCTACTCTTATTTTTCTAGAAGGAATCGAATCATTGTTTGCACTACAACCTGTGGAAAGGGCTAACAGTCAGCAGCTTCGTAGTTTAGTGGATAAAGCCTCCGCTATCTTCAGCTCTTTGGAATCCATCGGCAAACCTGAGAATATTGCTCAAGCTATGCTCATATATATAGTTATGGAGAAGTGTGACCAGCCAACTCGGATTAAGTGGAAGGAATGGCTTAAATGCACACAGTTGTTGGAACGCCACTGTCAGTTTCTCCATTCGTCTGGAACCTCGGCTGGTACTTCGTCGCAACGAAAGGCTGAAACCAATAAGTCCAATCGTCATTCAAATCACCATACAACCTCATCGTTTGCCATTACTAATTTGTCTTGTACCCTTTGTTCTAGTTCTGGTCATAAAATTACGAACTGTTCGCAGTTCAAGGCTATGAACAGCAATCAACGGTTCGATAATGTGAAACGCCTCGGTCTCTGCATCAATTGTCTTGGAAACGGCCATAGAGTGGCACAATGCTCATCGACTCATCGTTGCCGTACCTGTAATCGGAATCATCATTCAACCTTGCATCACTCTCAGCCGCAACAAACACCACAATCGTCAGAAGGACAAACCTCAACTCCAGCACAAGAAACACAATCATCGCTACCCTCCTGGCCACCTACTGCTAGTCAGTCTCATCAAGCAGCGTCTCATTCACACATGGAAGTAGCAGCAGAGGATCAGATACTGTTAGCGACAGCGATGGTATTGGTCAAGGATGTCTCAGGTGAATACAAACTTGGTAGAGCATTGCTTGATTCGTGTTCGCAGGTTAATTTTGTAACCGAGAACTTCGCTCAAAAACTTCGCCTTCGTCGTGAAAAGCACCACATCGGAATCCGCAGTATCGGAGAGTCCCTTACTAACCTTAAAGCTCGTACGACGACTTCTATTAAGTCGCGCACATCTGGCTATCAGCTAACTCTCCAGCTCGGAATAACCTCTCACATTGCCTACCAGCCAGATAGTGAGATCGACATATCAAATTGGAACCTACCTGCCAATACTCCACTGGCAGATGAATCGTTCTTTAGGGCTAGGCGCATTGATTTGTTATTGGGAACCGAAGCCTTCTATGGAGCTCTTGCTGTTGGCCAGATTCGCATTGGTCCCAATCTTCCCACGTTGGAGAAGACTCTGTTCGGTTGGGTTGTTGCTGGGAGGTACCAACGCCAGCAGAATATACAGCCATCGTTGTGCTTGGTGACTGTAGAAAGGCGATCGACAAAAACTTACAGCAGTTATGGAAGGTTGACTTAATCGGCGATTCAAGAGCTAAAAGTCTCCCAACTCATCGTCGCTGTGAGGAACACTATAGGGATACAACACAGAAGGATGCCAGTGGGCAAATTGTCGTGCGCTTGCCATTCCAAGAAGACCCAAACTGTCTTGGAAATTCAGTCGATACAGCTCGTAATCGATTTTATGCCATTGAGAGACGTCTTGCTCGTTTACCGGAGATTCGCTCGCAGTATCTATCGTTTATGCAGGAATATGAAAGTCTTGGTCACATGTCCATAGTACCGAAGCCAAACTTAGAGGAACCACATTATTACATTCCTCACCATTTCGTTCTCAAGCCAAGCAGCACCTCGACGAAGCTCAGAGTCGTATTTGACGCTTCTTGCCGTACAACATCGCAGAAGTCACTTAACGATATTCTGTTAGTCGGTCCGACCATTCAGGATGATTTGTACCTGCAATTGCTACGATTCCGCATGCATAGGTTCGGCATCACTGCTGACGTCACTAAGATGTATAGACAGGTGCTTGTGGGGGAGAAGGATCGAAAATTCCAGTATATTTTGTGGCGAACGTCCCCAAATGCCGAGCTTCAAACCTATCAACTCAATACCGTAACATATGGGACCGCGTCCGCCCCATACCTCGCAACTCGTAGTTTGCATCACTTGGCGGATGATTGTAAGGATATGTGGCTCTTACGAGCTGCGGCTGTTAAAAAGGCGTTTTATGTTGATGATCTTCTGGGAGGGGCTGATGAAATAGAAACTCTTCTCAAACTCAAAACAGAAATCACAGCTACCCTCGCTTATGGTCAGTTTCCCTTATTCAAATGGCATTCCAATCATCCAGGCGTTATGGAAGATGACTCTATTAAGAAACTAAACACATCAGAGAATGAAGTAGTAGCACACTCGGCGTAACGTGGCATCAACAAATTGATGTATTTAGCTTTACCTTCACTCCCAAGGAAATCTTTGCCACCACCACAAAACGAACAATCTTATCCACTGCATCATCGCTATTCGATCCAATCGGTCTGCTGTCGCCGCTAGTCATCGTCGCTAAGATTATTCTTCAGGAGTTGTGGCTGTTAAAACTGGATTGGGACGAGTCTATTTCACAGACTCTAAGCAATGCATGGAGCAACTGTTTGGAGTCATTGAATTCACTCTCGTCACTATCGGTACCGCGGTTTTGTTTGCAGCCCGACGCCAGGACTATTCAACTGCATGGATTTTGCGATGCCTCGATTCGGGCATACGGCTGCTGTATTTATGTGCGCACTGAGAATTCGCTAGGACAGGTCGCAGTGAAATTGTTCACGTCTAAGTCGAGAGTAGCACCAGTGAAGAAACAGTCTCTTCCGAAGCTTGAACTGTGCGGCGCACATTTGCTGTCTCAGCTGTTCTACAAAATCAAGGATATATTCTCTGAACACAACATCACGTCATATTTTTGGAGCGACTCGCAGCTCGTATTGCATTGGCTGCAACAACACTCAATCACGTTATCGACCTTTGTTGGGAATAGGGTTTCTGACATTCAGGAGATGACGTCTGGTGGGAAGTGGCGCTACGTCCCAACATATCAAAATCCAGCTGATCTTCTGTCGCGAGGCTGCAACGTTAGCGAGCTTATCAAATCGACATGGTTTTCTGGTCCCTTATTTCTGCTGGAAGATTCGTTGAAATGGCCCACCAGCAGTAAACAGCTTGTCATTGACATGGACGTGGTCAACTCGGAGAAGCGGAAAAGCATGTTCACCGCGGTACAGGAGAGAAATTATATCCTCGAGATAGTCGATAATGTCAGCTCGTATAGTCATAGTCTTCGTCTCATTGCCTGGATGGTAAGGTTCATAAAGAGATGTCGGAAGCAATCGACGCCTACCACATCCTCACCGACACCAAATGAGCTTCGTTTTGCGTCGCACTGCCTTATTTGGAACATTCAACAAACTCATTTCACAGAAGATATTCGTTTACTTCAGAAGCAAAAACCATTGAAGAGTAGTTTGAAGTTTCTTACTCCCTTTTTAGAACTCGTAAATGGATTCGAGCTCGTCAAGGTTGGTGGACGATTGGAATATTCAGACCTACCAGACGGTCAAAAACATCCTTTGCTGCTGCCTAGCCAGTCTAAACTTGTTTGGAATTATATTCGTCACTTGCATATTCGCAACTATCACGCTGGCCCTAAGGCCTTAGTCGCTCTCATTCGCTTGGAATTCTGGATCGGTACCGCGGTTTTGTTTGCAGCCCGACGCCAGGACTATTCAACTGCATGGATTTTGCGATGCCTCGATTCGGGCATACGGCTGCTGTATTTATGTGCGCACTGAGAATTCGCTAGGACAGGTCGCAGTGAAATTGTTCACGTCTAAGTCGAGAGTAGCACCAGTGAAGAAACAGTCTCTTCCGAAGCTTGAACTGTGCGGCGCACATTTGCTGTCTCAGCTGTTCTACAAAATCAAGGATATATTCTCTGAACACAACATCACGTCATATTTTTGGAGCGACTCGCAGCTCGTATTGCATTGGCTGCAACAACACTCAATCACGTTATCGACCTTTGTTGGGAATAGGGTTTCTGACATTCAGGAGATGACGTCTGGTGGGAAGTGGCGCTACGTCCCAACATATCAAAATCCAGCTGATCTTCTGTCGCGAGGCTGCAACGTTAGCGAGCTTATCAAATCGACATGGTTTTCTGGTCCCTTATTTCTGCTGGAAGATTCGTTGAAATGGCCCACCAGCAGTAAACAGCTTGTCATTGACATGGACGTGGTCAACTCGGAGAAGCGGAAAAGCATGTTCACCGCGGTACAGGAGAGAAATTATATCCTCGAGATAGTCGATAATGTCAGCTCGTATAGTCATAGTCTTCGTCTCATTGCCTAGATGGTAAGGTTCATAAAGAGATGTCGGAAGCAATCGACGCCTACCACATCCTCACCGACACCAAATGAGCTTCGTTTTGCGTCGCACTGCCTTATTTGGAACATTCAACAAACTCATTTCACAGAAGATATTCGTTTACTTCAGAAGCAAAAACCATTGAAGAGTAGTTTGAAGTTTCTTACTCCCTTTTTAGAACTCGTAAATGGATTCGAGCTCGTCAAGGTTGGTGGACGATTGGAATATTCAGACCTACCAGACGGTCAAAAACATCCTTTGCTGCTGCCTAGCCAGTCTAAACTTGTTTGGAATTATATTCGTCACTTGCATATTCGCAACTATCACGCTGGCCCTAAGGCCTTAGTCGCTCTCATTCGCTTGGAATTCTGGATCGTTAACGCCAGAGACTTGGCACGTCGAATTGTCCGCTCCTGTGTACACTGTGTTCGCTACAGACCAAAGCTTCTACACCAACTTATGGGCTCATTACCACCATCTCGACTCTCTCCTGCCCGACCGTTCGGATTCGAGGAAAGGGGCCTACAAAATCGTACTTGGCCGTGTTCGTTTGCCTTCTCACCAAAGCCGTTCACATTGAAGTAGTTTCGGACTTATCAACGAAGGCGTTCTTGAATGCATTGAAGCGGATGGGAGGTCGTCGAAAATTTCCGGCAGACATTTTCTGCGATAATGCCACTAATTTTGTCGGGGCATCAAATCAACTGCTTGAACTCAAAAGGTTTATGTTCAAAAAGGAGACCCAAGATGAAATTTATAGATTTTGCGCCACAGGTTTTATTAATTTCCACTTTATTCCTCCCAGGGCACCTCACTTCGGAGGCCTTTGGGAAGCGGCCGTCAAGAGTGCGAAAGGGCTCTTGAATCGAACATTGGCAAACACAAGGTTTACGTTTGAAGAACTGAGCACCGTCGTAGTGGAGATAGAAGCCATCCATAGCTCGCGCCCGATATCACCACTCTCGTCAGACCCGAACGACTTCAACGCTCTTACGGCTGGTCATCTCTTGGTTGGCGAATCATTGCGTTCGTTGCCTGAGAGATCCCTCGAAAACGTCAAGTTGTCGAATTTGGACCGCTACGACATGATCACCGCCGTCAAGCAACGGTTTTGGCAGCAATGGTCGATGGATTACGTCAACGAATTGCGATCTCGCACGAAATGGACAGCACCCTCAACGAATCTCACTGAGGGCACAATGGTCATCATTTATGAGGACAACCTGCCCCCACTACGCTGGAAACTAGGCCGAGTGCAGTCTACAGTGCTCGGAAGGGATGGTCGTGTACGCGTGGTGCACCTCCGCACCGCGAATGGAACTTGCTGCAAGCCAGTACACAAGTTGGCAATTCTTCCGGTAGTTTGAAAGCAATCCTTTCAACGGGGCCGGGATGTTCGATCAAACTCTTAAGGCCATAATATAATATAATAATAACTTAAATGACCCTCGCCTTGTAGTACCTTACGCTCATTTTTACTCTCTTTGTTACGCTCTTGCACTAAATTTGTAATTGAATTCACCACACAGAAGCCCGCTTATGCTCAGTGCTCATGCACTTAGAAACCAAATAAATAGTCATTGGCTAGCACTCAACTGAACCCCCTCGACTTTTCGGATTATTATTGGATTCCAGCAGATTTCTTCGCATCGAGTTAATTAGCTCACTTGGAGATTGACACACCCCCATCCTTGAACAACGATATTGAGGAAAACGCTCCTCGATCAAACATGCATTTTAAAAGAAATGAAACTATTTGAAGATGCCCAGGAATTTATTGTTTCCAATGCGGTTGTACCAAGAGTTAGAAGTGGAAATATGTAATTTTTTCCGAAAAAACTTGATATTCATTTATTGTCTGCCCAAGTTCAAATAAAATCGTTATTTGAGCTTCCAAATCTTTTAAATCTTACTCTTCGTAATCAAAAGGAGCTTACAAAAAACAAATCATTTGTAAATTTCGTTAATACAGAAACCTTTTCTATGAAGACAGAAAAATTTTCGTCCCGATGATATAGTTATTCCATACTTTTTGTATTTCGGTAATTTTCAAGTCAATAATGCTTTAGGAACTCATGTGTTCTCAATCTGTGGAATATACTACACCTTTCCAACTTTACCGCAGTACTTACTTTATTTTTCCGTTCGGTTTTATTCCATCGCACATAATCAAAAATTTTGATCATGAAGTAGTTTTTTATCATATTTTTCGAGCGCTAAAAGCGTTAGCAACCGGAGTTGAAATTCAAACAAAATATGGGAAAAACCTGTTCATTTTGTCTTGGGGCTCATTTTGGGCGACAATTTAGGCTTAAATTCCTTATTAGGCTTTGTAAAGTCCTTTAATTCTAAACGATACTGTAGAGTTTGTAATAGAACTAATTTGGAAATAAAATTCGATGTTTCAGAAAAAATTGAGCATTTAAGAACTAAAGAGTTATATAGAAAAGATTTGGATGAAAACAATTGTTTTGGAGACAGGAGTTATAAGAGACAGTATTTTTAATGAGTTGATTAACTTTTATGTCATAGACAACTTTTATTTCGATTTAATGCACGATGTTTTGGAAGGAGTCTGCGTTTATGATATTTGTAATATTTTGCTTGCTTTGATAAAAGATAAAACTATTTCATTAGATACAATTAACAGCAGAAAACCCATTTTTCCTCTTGGTGAAATTGAAGTTGGTAATACATCAATTAAAATAGAACTGAACAGATTAAAACAAAGAAAATTTAAAATGACTGCCAGTCAAACATAGTAGGAGACTTAGTTCCTGAAAATAATAAGTATTGGATGCTATTAATAAACCTTTAAGAAATAATTTACATTCTGTTTAATAGTAAATTCAGTTTGTCTGATTTGAATGAGTTGAAAATCAAGTTAAGATCTCATCATAAAATATACGATAAGCTTTTCGGACCAACATTTAAGCCAAAACATCATTTCTTGGTACACTACCCGACTGCAATATTAAAATGTGGTCCATTGAAATACTATTGGGTAATGCGCTTGGAAACCAAGCATAAAGGAGCTAAGTCTTATATGAACTCAATAACCTGTATAATTAATCCAGCACGATCATTGTCAATCAAATCTTCTCTAAAGTACTTCGAACTTTTTAATGTTAAATGAAAATTGTATACCTACAATATTTGATAAATCAGATTTTATGAGTGTTGCTGTAAGCACCATCGAATGTTTAAAAACTGTAGATCGTAAAATTCTATATATTTCGACGAAAAGAAGGAAGACTCAACAAAAGGGACGTGCGCTCGATTTCAATACTAATTTTTGACTTCTTTTCATTTTCGTTATAACATATTCTTAAGCCTAACTTATCTAGGGTAGCGAAGCGGAGCGAATTTGCCAAGAGCGAGAGAGAGCTTTATTCCGCTCCCGCTTCGCCCTAAATTATCTTACACTAGTGTAAGGAAGTTTCCCAGCCAAGGTACAGCCTCTCAGTCTGTCCAGGGCCCGGCCTTGAATACAGCAAGATTTTTATTGAAGTCCATAGAGACCGGGTCGGGGAGGCATATAGGCGGTGCGAGGTGCCGCTTGGGTAGGACGTAAACGTAGGACGGCGTTGGCCCAGAGTTATGGGCCACGGTGACGGGCGGTCTGGTCGATAGGACATAGGGCACGCCCAGTGGGACGTAGACCCCGTCGAAGTGGAACGCCTCGCCGCGCTTGGGTTCGAGGGCAGGGCACGAGGTGCTGGCTGACCCTGGGTATGTAGGAGGATAGGCAAAAGGGAAGGGGAAAGAGCCCGGTTCGTGAAGACAGGGGCATCCGCGTACTGTCTCACTTAGCTGGCGTCCCGGGAGGAAGGATGGTAGGCGAGGGGGAAGGGGGAGGGGGACGGGAAGGTAGCGGACTATGGCTCCACGCTTGGGTAGCTTGGGTAGCGGGTCGGAAGAACGGAGTCAACAAATGCTCAATCGGGGTGGAAGAGGTTAGGCAAGAGGGAGAGGGAAGACCAGTTCGTGGATGCCGGGGCATCCGTGTACGACACCACTGGCTGTCTTCCCAAACATGCGAGGGAGGGGACGGGAAGGTAGTTGACTACGGCTCCACGCTTGAGTAGCGGGGCAGAGGAACGGAAACTACAAAGCTACAAATTTCCATGTATGTATAAAAAAGATGTGTGTAGGTTTTAATAGTTGTCTTTATTTCCTGCCTACTAGCTTAGTGTCTGTGTGAGTGTGTGTGTGTGTGTCCCTAATCCCTACGATCGCACCTATCTCTCTTCTCCTTCTCATCTACGTGAGGCCAGCTTACCCCTCTGCTTCCTGCGCCGCTCCTGTCTTCCTGGTGTTCCACTTCTGTTGGCTCCTGTTCCGCTCCTCGTCTTCTGCTTCCACTTTCACTTTACTTTTTTCCACTTGCGACCGGCCAGTTCTAGAGTCAAAACTCCTGTCCCGATCCTCTGTTTGGCGCGTGCCTTCCTTGGCTCCCAAATCTGGGTTTCTCTGCCGCTAGCCTCTGCTGGCGCTTCGGCTTTTCGGATCTCTCTGCTCTTCTTCACGGGAGTCGGTGAGTCGCTGGCGTGGGCAGCGGTCCTCGCTCGGCTCTGTGGGTGGCTCTGTGGGTGGGAGTTCCTTGGGTCGCGCTTGTGGCTGAGAGTCTGCGCGTTTCTCCCCTACTCATCGTTGCGTGCGCTACGGCGTGAGCAGCGGTCCAAGCTGTGGGTGGGCAGGTGGTTCGGCTATCTTTTGTGCCGTTGTCGTTGCTCTTAATCTCTTTCTCTTCGCTCGCGGTGGTGGTTCCGGCGCTGGTTCTGGTGGGCTGGTTCCTATGCTGGTTCCGATGATGATTCCGATGTGCGGGTTCCGATGTGCGGGTTCCGATGTGCTGGTCCCTCAATAAAGGATAGGCGCTATATTTAAACTTGTATGGCTATTTAATATGGACGGCTTAGAACTAAAAATAATGAAAATATTGGCTAGTTGAAATGGATGGCTTAGAACTAAAAATAATGAAAATATTGGCTAGTTGATATGGATGGCTTAGAACTAAAAATAATGAAAAAAATATATAAATAATTTTACAAGATGACGTGTGGGTGAGGTAGGTGGGGAGCTGAGACCGGTGATGGATTGAGGTAGGTGGTGGTGGTTGGGAAGGGTACCTTCACACTCCCTTCCTACTTCGGGGGACATACCGAGATGAAGATCTCCCCTCCCCGGTTTACCGACAGGCGGAAGGTCTGCACGTCGTGGATCTCAATTTCACGGGTCCGGGGTCCTATTATTAGCGCCCGCCGGTTCGCACTTTCCCTCAGGGTGGCCGGGATCCGTCGACCGGGCGTCTCCACACGCCACCCAGTCGGTGCCTCCACCCAATCCCGCTTCTCCTGTATATCGTCCAGCGCTGGCAGATCCCGGAACAGGTTCTGTAGCTCCTCCGCTTCGGGCCTGATAACCCGATCGAGAGGTCGTCTTCCTCTTCCTCTTCCTGGGCATTGCTACTACTGGTCGCCCGTGGGTCTGTTGGAGCGTCCGCCCGCAGCTCTGGTGGCGGCGTGGCTGGTCGTGGTTCGGGAGGCGGAGTGTCTGTCCGTAGTTCTGGTGGTGGAGTGTCTCGCCCGTCGTCGATGCCCAAATCCGTCCGCGGGTATTCCTCCGTACTTTCGTCGCCACCCCGACTGGGAAATGGGCTGGGGACCATACTTTCGGTCTCGCTTGTGGTTCCCGACCCTTTGCCGCTGTCGGCCAGAGTTTCGGACTCGCCTGGTCCCTCCTCCTCGCTCGGTTCCGTCTCCTCGCTCGGCTCCGTCTCCTTGCTCACTGCCTTCTCTTTTCGGCCGGCTTGGAACGCCTTGGCGGCCTTTATCCATGCCTTTGTTTCCCTGGTGGCGCTGGGGTCCGTCGCTGGCTCCGTCCGGGGCCGTGACCATGTCCACTGCCAGCTGAGGGGGCAAGCTTCCCTTAGTCGGGGCTGGTGGCTGCTTTCGGTGGCTGGGTGTCGCGTTGCCATGGAAGCGTCTTTCCGAAGCGTCCATCCCGCAAGACCTCTGCCTCGCTATCGGTGCTGCTGTCCGGTTCTGGGTCCCTCTTTTTACGGACTGTCCTCCGGGCTGTGCCTGGCGGAGGAGGCCAGGAGTCGAGGCGTTTTTGTACCGCTACTGGTGGTGGGACTTCCATCTTTGGTGGTGTCGTGGCTCGCTTTTCAACGCACCCGTAGGGGGTCGTCGCTCCTGTCGTAGGAGCTGAAGTTCCCCGATGTTTTCGTGGGGCCGTCCTCCCTGGATGGCGGCCACAGTTGCGTCGCCGGCGATGACGAGCCGCCGTAGAGCCACCCGTGAGGTGGATGGGCCTTCGGCGAGCTCCTGTAGCGGGTGCACGGCCACGTGCGATGGGATGCCTCCGGGATCGGCATTCTGGGTGCGGTGTTCCCGGTGAAGGCGTGGGGTGGTGCTGCCTGGACCGGTGAGAGACCGGTGATAGCTACCCCACTGTTGGCCCGTGGTGAGCCGGGCGTGGTTGCTCTATGGATTGAGGCGTTGGGCGCCGTGTCCTGGGGCTGACTGCCGTCTTCTCCCGAAGGCTGGGCGTCGTCCGCGCCCGTGTTACTCATTGCTGTTTTGCTAAGGAAGAAACCTTGATGGGCTAAAACCTAGCCATTTTGTCTATATGCCCTGACCTGCCTATAGGTGCGATTTACATTTGGTTCTATGACTTATGATTAGTCCCATAAGGGGAGTTATAAGTAGCTTACTGTGGCATTGCCGCGGCCCCTCCTTTCGGAGCCAGGACGTTAGGGCAGCGCACTGCCCTAAGTGGCCCTCCTGAACTCGCGTGGGAGGTGGCTGCTTTGTTCTGGTCTTCTTCGTCTGCGATGTCTTCATGTTGGTCACTGCTATCGTCGTTGTGGTCGTGGAACATTTTGAGATCCGCCATCCCGGCGGTTCGCCGCTGCCGTCCAGGGTGTTGTTGTAGCCGTACTATGGTCGGGGATATAAACTTTATGACCCGATATGGTCCCTTGAACTTTGGAGACAGTTTTGCAGCGAAGTTGTCGGCAGCCTTAGATAGCTGGTGTTGGCGTAACATGACCAGTGTCCCGATCATGGGTCGCCACTTTGCTCTTGAGAAGCACGCTGGGTCTTCTCTCGTACCACTCGGAAGATTTCGCTGAATCTGGATGCCATGTCCTGTGGGTCCTCGCTGGTCTGGCTTGGCCCTAGCGTCACCTCATCGTGCAGTGCTCCGGTTAGGCGTGGCTCTCGTCCATGCATCAGAAAGGCGGGGCTGAAACCCGTCGTGTCTGAGGTGCTGCTCTTCACGGCCAGACTTAGTGTTGGCAGAAGTTGATCCCAGGTTCGTTGGTCCTGTTCCACGTATTGAGCGATCATTGTCTTGATCTGTTGGATTCTGCTGGGGGGTATACGGGGCAGTGTGTTGCAATTCCATCCCGGCTATTTTACAGAAGTTTCTGAAGGAGCGGCTCTTAAACTGGGTACCATTGTCGCATACAAACTTTCTGGGCGTCCCGAAGTGGCTAAGGATGCGTTCTCGGAATGCCTTCTCCAGCAGTGCCGTTGTGGCTTTGCGAAGCGGTACCAGCTCCACCCATTTACTGAAGGAGTCCATGAAGACTAATAGCATGGTGTTGCCATGTTTGGATCGGGGAAGTGGTCCCACGAAGTCCGCGCAAAGTATGTCCAGGGGTCCCTGGGCTTGGCGTTCTGCAGGCTTTATCTGGCTTACCTTAAATCTCTGGCAACTTGTGCATTGTTGCACGTATTGGGCAACATCACGATAGAGTCCGGACCAGTAATAGCGCTGGGTCACCCGCGTTGCGGTTTTGCGGATTCCCAGATGTCCTGCCGTTGGGTGATCGTGACATTCCTCTAGTACTCGTCGCCGATGATCCTTAGTGACGCAGAGCTTCCATTGGATGGGGTCCTCGTCAGCTGATCGTCTCCCTGTTTGCTTATAAATTTGCCCGTTCTCGATGAGGAACTCTGCGTGCTTTTCTGGCTGTGTCTGTATTCGCCTGAGCCCCGTTGTATCCATGGACAGGTGGGTCGGTCTTCCTTTGTTCGTTGGAGTGTTTCCACCGGTTGCCGATACAGTGCATCAGCTACCACGTTTTGGCTTCCACGTCGGTAGTGGATGTCAAACCGGAACTGTTGGAGTTCCAGTGCCCAGCGTGAGATGCGTCCAGTCGGGTTGTCGATCGTGTTGAGCCGTTTCAACGCGAGGTGGCCGGTAATGACGTCAAAATGGTAGCCTTCAAGGTAGCAGCGCATCTTCCTGACGGCCCAGACGATGGCCAGACATTCCTTCTCTGTGGCAGAGTAATTTTCCTCTGCCTGGAGGAGGCGACGGCTAGCGTAGGCAATGACCCGCTCTTCTCCGGCGATTTGCTGCGTCAACACTGATCCGAGGTCGTAGTCACTGGCGTCTGTTTGTAATACAAATCGTTCATTGAAATCGGGACACGCCAAGACTGCCGCCTGGGTCAACTTTTCTTTGAGGTTATCAAATGCCTGTTGCTGCTCCTCCGTCCATTCCCATTTTTGGGCCTTCTTTAACAGTTTGGTCATTGGCTGGACCACCGGCACGATCCTCTGGGTGGGCGAGCGGCTGGTCTCCGTAACTGGAGGTCTGGGCAGATCGGCTGGCGTTACGATGCGTGGTGGGCAGGGTGTGCTGTATTCGGCCGCTGTGGGGACTTGTAACCCGGCTTTTGGGTCGTTTTTCCGCTGGTCAGACGGCCCAGGAGTGGTGGGCATGGGCGACTTGGAGCGTCCTGCTGGTCTGGCGTATTGCCGTTCGAGGTCGGCCAATCGAACCCAGGCATCCTGCGAGAGTGTTCCGGCGACTAGTGCGGCGAATCTCTTTTTTCGTTCCTCGACTGTTCCGTCGTTTCCGAATCCGAATTCCTCGGCCAGGACTTCCAGCTCATCCCGCCGGAGTTTGTAGATCCAGCCGGTTGTGACTCCTGGATTGGTATGGAGTCCCTCCGGGCAAAATTCGTCGGGTTGACCGGCTCCGTGGGCTTCCATGGTGTGTTTCTGTGGTTAGTAGCACTGACTTACGTGTTGTTTGTGGTATTTCTGCTTGTAGCACTTATGCTCGCGACTAGATTTTGCGGTTTTGTACTTGACGGTTATTGATCCTTGCTAGCCTAGTCTCTTTCAGTGGCCGTGGGTCTTTACTCCACAAAGCTCCGTATTAAGGTGTTAGTCTCCTTAAAGTCACCAAAAAGTCCCTGCTCGGGCGCCACTTGTGAGGTCCTATTTCAGGCTGAGGTATGCATCAGTCTGTCCAGGGTCCACTACAAGACAATTTGTAGATCGTAGGTGACTTTTAGGTTCGGAGCGGCCGAAAGAGAGGTAGGACGCAGGGGGAGCGTTCTGTTGCTGACGAAGAATATTTCAAGAAAATCGTGGTTGTCGGTTTTGCTGGTGTTTATTATTTTTATTACTTAATTCTTTGTGGGTTTGTGTAAGATGGATTACTTGCGGATCTTGTTACTTGGCCTTGGAGCCGTTGGACTGGGGTGCCGACTTTGGCCGTGCTTGGCCCTTTTATGTAGCTGGCACCCGGAAATAATTGCTACCTTATGATTACGACAATAAATGTGGGTCGAAGCTGGGTGCTTCGTTGACAATGGTTAGTGGGGCAGTGTGTTTTTGCTGCGGCTGCATCCCGGAATTTGGGTATTGCTAACTTATGATTACGACAATAAATGGTTAGTGGGGCAGTGTGTTTTGCTGCGGCTGCATCCCGGAATTTGCAGTTGCAGTTGGGAAAGGTGATATAATTTTATGTTAGCTGGATTTATTGGGAAATAACGCAAACCATGCGCACCGTCGATTGCGAAATGTCACAATTGTTGTGTGGACAAAAATGTGTAGAGTTCAGAGTTCTTAATTAAATGGTGAGCGTTGCTTAGAAGTATTTTTATTTCCTGGGTGCTGACACACAATATTGGTGAAGAACCGTGGCTAGAGCCATGGTTCTTCTGTTCTGCATATCTTAGTTTGCTGCCTACCGTGGAGTTGTTTGCAACGAACCATGGGTAGAACCATGGTTCGTTACAACTAATGGAGGAGAGCTTTGCCCTTGACTGCGAATGTCACAGAGTGGGCAGTGCGAGAATGCGATTACCGTTTTTATGCGTGCAGCGGCTTGTGTATGTGTATGTATTGCGAGATCGATTGTAGCGGCACTTGCATTCACATATGTATGTATGTAAGTATGTAGGTATCGGCTCGACGGCTTCTTTTCTAAGCAAACGGTTGTGCTTGGCACTGATATGCACCAAACAGCTTGGTTATTATAGCCGATCTGCTAAATAACGCGATAAGATCGATAGAGAGTAGCGCTCACTCGAGCCCGTGTACGAAATATGTATGTACATATGTCTGTACATGTATTTAGTGTCTCTCCTGCAGCGGCAAGAGAGCGATGAATAACGAAAGTGAGATTTGCGGCAAGACGAGAAGCAAGATCACGTCGGGGTCACCAATGTTTTGAGGAGATGCTGGTTTGCACCCCACTTCGGCCCCTTTTGTAATTTATAAACATTAAAAACCAAAAAAAGAGCCTTTTGACTGCTTGTACTGTGCTTTTACTTCTCGAACTTTTTTATATAAACCTATCGATAGATTAGTGCTGAAATTTACAATGATATTTAAAAACGAGAAGGAACGTGTGAGTCGCTTCTGGGGACGCGACTCTACTTATACCCGTACTCAGTCAGCATTTACATTTTTGAGCATATAATTATTTAGAATAAAAAAAAAAAAACATTTGACATTTTAAATTTTTTTGCTACATCTGTTATCTACATCTACATATACTATGTATATTCTACATCTAACATGTATATTCTACATGTACCATTCATATTCTACATCTCCTCCGCTAGGGGTGGCTCGCGCACTGAACGCGGCAGAGTGTGCGAGCGATAAGGAAAATGAGTTGCGTTGTCGTTGGCGGGTGGGGGATTGGAAGCAACTGAAAATTAATTTCTTCATTCTTGCTATAATTATGATCCGATCTTATTCAGATTCGGCAGTCTGGTAGATATGGTCATTCTCTACGATACTGCGTTTTTAGTTTTATCGTATCTTTAAAAATGTGCCTGCTACAGGTTTTCGTCCTTTGTGGGGGCGGAAGGGGGCGGGGCGAAATTCTGAAATACACTTGTAGCAGTGTGATATCACATAAGTCTGGAAACCAAATTTGGTTTCTCTAGCTCTTATAGTCTCTGAGATCCAGGCGCTCATCGAGACGGACAGACGGACAGACGGACGGACGGACGGACAGACAGACATGGCTATATCGACTCGGCTATTGATGCTGATCAAGAATATATATACTTTATGGGGTCGGAAAATTTTCCTTCTCTGCGTTACACACATCCACTTTTACCACAAATCTAATATACCCCTTAACTCTTTTTTGAGTACGGGTATAATAATAGTGGGTGACTTCAATGTCGTGATTTTAAGAGGTAGAGATCTTATATATTCAGATGGCGTTCTGCTGCGAACAGGGGCCTTCCACGAATTTTTAGTGTCGTATAGACTGTAAAAATCAACGCCACATACTGCGAATGGGCGGAGAGCACGGAGCCGGTCTGCGGGTAGATTTCCCATCATTTGGGTCTGGAGTCGAGGCTTGCATTTAAAGCAGCGAATGCACGACCTGGCCATTGCCCTGCAGACCTCCTGAGCGTTTACTATCCAAACACGCTGCCTAAGGATGCTCACAAGTGCTCGTGGGCCGGCATGAAAATTCGTTTGATGCAGATAGCGAACATAGGTCTGCACAAACTGCGAGCGTTTTATCAACAGCAAAGGAAACTTGGCATGGTATGACATAGGAGCGTTAACTAGTCGCCCCCCAACTCGCAACAACGAAAAAGAGCACCAAGTCCAAATTTCTTCGTTGATGAAGGGATTCAATCGCTGAAGACTGGGGCCTAACCTGGTGCCTTTACGAACCCTTTCGATCTCTTTCTGATACTCGTTTTTTTGGATCATTCACCATCACTTGGCGATACATCTTTTTTACATCGGCAGTCAGGGCAAACCTGTGCATTCAAGGCCACCTGAGAGGACGTCTTCGACGACACATTGAACACGACGCGAAGCTTCGTGGACGTACTTTAGGGCCGAAGGACACACTGATGTGGAATTACGTAGTGTGGAGCAGAAGGAAAAGTATTGTCAGACCTTGTCTAATTTGACCAACCGATAAGAGTTCGAATTCTCTGGGGTGATGGTAACGCTTAACTTTTATCCACAATTATGTACCTATGCAATAAGGCATGACGTGAGCGGCCACACACTCGACACTTGCTAGCTTTGCATCGTACCACAGTGTATCCTTGTTGCAGACAGTTGATGCAGAGCGATGCCGATTTGACAAATTCGAATCTTTGCATCACTGCAAGCCGCGCAAATGGACTGCATTGCAGTAACTACATTGTTGTTTTTTAGCATTCGCAGTAGAGCACGCGAATGAGCTCCGATTGTGAGGCTTGCTTGGCACAGCTTTCTGCTCCTGCTTTGGTTTTGCCGATTCTTCGGCCAAAAGGTGCTGATATCTGCGATTAAGCATTTTTTCGCAGTCAGCCCAAAGCGGCAGCTTCTCATAATCGAGCTGTTCTTTCCATTTTTGTTTGGTCACAGGATCGACCCTGTTCAAGACGATATGAATAAGCATTGCATTCGAGATCTTTTGGTCATCGCCTAACGACAACAAGGAACCATATATCGATGAAGTGGTATCGATTAGGATCCTTAAGGACGATGCAGATTGCTGGGTCATTTTGGGACGACTAAATAGGGCAGCAATATGGTTCATAAAGATTAGACATTCGTTATCATAGACTCGTTTTAAGCTAGCCATGGCTTTCTCATAATTACTCTCGGTTACTTGGAACGCCCTTACCGTTCCCAACGCTTCACCAGAGAGGCATGAAAGCAAATTTCCGAATATTTTCCACTGAAATGTGGCAGAGCTAACTTCGGAAGTCAAGCACGAGTTGGGGCAACAGAAGCTGATACTGAGGGCATTGTATCACTGTCTTCAAGGCGTCGATAAGCGACATTATCTTTGCCTTGGTTACAATCGAGAGTTCTTCCAACTCGGCTCCAAAGTCATCATCACTATCTATTTCTTCGATTGATTCTTGAAATTGGCTTGCCTTGGCTATAGTTGCTTTCAGTACGTCGAGTCTGCACTCAAGCTCTGTCAACTGCAGCGGAATCTCCCCAGCTTCCAGCCGGTCCGCTAGTCGGCGAATGCCTTTGGCACGGGAGCTGAGCTTCTTTTTCAGCTCTTCAAGAATAGGCTTATGATCTGATTTGGGATTCATCTTGACTCTCGATGCTTAAGTGAATCACTAATTTTTGTGTTTGTATTTGGCTTTTCTCACGATAATATTATTTTCTGTGGCGAAAATTGTCGTAACAGGAAGGTGTACCCAAGTTAGGTCGAATATAATATACCCGGCGACTAGAGGGTATCGCACCACTTAGCGATCGGTTTAATACGGACCTAGGGTGTTGAAGCCAAATGAGACGAAACATCGATATACCCGACGATTAAAGGGTATCGAGGCACTTGGCGATCTGTTGGCAGGCGTGCCAACACAAAACACACAAGAACAACAACAAACAGCAACGGGGACAAGCGAAAGCGAAAACAAATCATTCACCGCTGCAGCTATGAACATATGCACATGTGTGTGTGTCTAAGCTGTGCTTGTGTATGCTGGGCCTGGCTGACCGACCGATAGACACCCAATTGAATTGCGAGGCACGCTTTGAAAAATTGACAGTTGGTCCTTGGCATCAAAACTATATACCCGACGATTACAGGGTAACGAGTCGCTTGGCGAACGCTTGGCGAACGGTTTGACTCAAACGCGCTAAACGAAAAAACACACCAACAACAACGACGGTCAGCAACGGTGACGAGCAAAAGCGAGAACGAAAATTTACCGCTGCAGCTGCTACGTTGGTATGTGTGCGCTTTGCCAATGACCCAACTATATATTTGCGCAACGAAAACGAGAAAGGGGGAAAGGGGCGACAGTGATTGCAGTTATAAATTATATGTATATATGTTCTGCGTCCAAGATGGTTTGATGTATGTGAATATGTGATATATGTAATATATGTACAAACTCTACTAAAGACATGCAAATCTAGCTCTACTATGTCATACGGATGTGCCAAGAATTGAAAGCGAGGTGCACTTATTTTAGCACAAGACAGTAACTGCGAGATTTTATATTGTGGAATTCCACTTTCCTTGGCAGGTGGCAAACGTCTTTAGGAATGGATATCCCTCGCCGGTTGAGATCTCTAGGTATTTTGTTGTGTATGCTTCTTAGCCGACCGGCGCGGTAGTTATAGGTGTGATATTTTAAGGGTTGATCTGCTGCACACACACGCGGGCAGGTGTATATTATATACACCTAAACTATTCAATATGTGTTTTACATATATATTTAACCAGTCGTGTCAGTGTCACTTTCAGCCTTTAAACTATACTAATTTGCGAGTCCACCCGGGGGCGCCATGAAATTTTAGAATAGTTTTTCTAAATTAAAATTTAACAACAAAAAAAAACCGAGTTTGGTGGCTGCAAATTCTATATATTTCGACGAAACGAAGGAAGACTCAACAAAAGGGACGTGCGCTCGATTTCAATACTAATTTTCGACTTCTAGAGAGAGCTTTATTGCGCTCCCGCTTCGCCCTAAACTATCTTACTAGACTTCAAATTTTACCAAAATATACAAATTAGCGTCGTGTCGTGACACCGGCCCCGTTCAAGGCCTGTAGGACTTCAACCCATCGGCAGAAGCACCAACTTATGTATTGGCCTCCTGTAGACCGCTCCGCTGCTCGTCCTGAGGTCGACCACCCTGACCTTTCCGTCCTGCCCGGCGTGTGTTGCGACGACCCTTCCGAGGAGCCACTGTTGGGGCGGAAGGTTGTCCTCTGCGACGATGACGAGGTCGCCTTCCTCGACGTTGGGCTGACGAGACAAGCCGCCATCGCCTTAAGCAACTCAGACCCTCTTGGTCCGGGGTCCGCGGTGCTGGGGGTGCGATGAGCGGCCCGCCTGTCAGCAGGTGCCCGGGAGTCAGGGCGTCTCCGTCGCTTGGGTCGGGGCTTATTGGTCCCAGAGGGCGCGAGCTGAGCACCGCCTCGATGCCCACCATTACTTTCTCCAGCTCCTCGGCGGTGAAGAGCGCGCTTCCGGCCGACCTCAGCAGGAGGCCGAATTCACTCCTGCCTCCCACAGTCCGCCTTTGTGCGGAGGTCGAGGTGGCAGGAAGGCGAACTCGCAGCCGCTTCTCGCTGCGAACGCTCGAATTGCGTCCGCTTCCGTCTCTAGCGTCCACCTCAGCTCGTCGAAGTGGCGACTTCCTCCGACGAAATTTGTCGCGTTGTCGCAGTTCACGCGGAGCGGACATCCTCGACGACCAACGAACCTTTGAAAATCCAATAAGAAGGAGTTAGTCGTTAGATCGGAGACTATTTCTAGATGAACCGCCTTCGACGCAAAACAGACAAATAACGCTATAACGCTAGGACTTATAAGGGGGCTGTTTTGAGGAGATGCTGATTTGCACCCCACTTCGGCCCCTTTTGTAATTTATAAACATTAAAAACCAAAAAAAGAGCCTTTTGACTGCTTGTACTGTGCTTTTACTTCTCGAACTTTTTTATATAAACCTATCGATAGATTAGTGCTGAAATTTACAATGATATTTAAAAATAATAGTGCGTGACTTCAATGTCGTGATTTTAAGAGGTAGAGATCTTATATATTCAGATGGCGTTCTGCTGCGAACATGCTTCCCCCGTTGGAAGATACAAGCTTTCAACCGATGTGGTCTCGATTGGCAGAACGGCGATTTTGGGAATGGCTCTCTTGACCAGACCATTTTGTGTACGAATAATTGCTATTCTCACAATGCCGTCGTCACCAGTGATGACGCTGTCGACTCGACCAAGCGGCCACCTGAGCGGTGGTGCATTGTCCTCCTTGAGCAGCACGATGCTGCCGGCCTGAAGATTTTGCTTGGACGATCGCCATTTCCCGCGCTCTTGGAGCAACGACAAATACGATGTACTCCACTTCTTCCAAAATGATTGCTGCGACCTATGCTTAGGTGCGTTATGTCTGGCTCGTCGATAGTGGCATTGGCTTTGCCCCAGATGAAGTGTCCAGGCATGAGTATCTCCAAATCATTCGGGTTTTCTGTAATAGAGCAAAGCGGTCTTGAATTAAGCATTGCGGATATTTGACAAATGAGAGTTCGGAATTCGTTGAATGAGAGAAGAGAATTTCCAACGACGCGGTAAAAGTGATATTTTGCTGACTTAACAGCAGCCTCCCACAATCCTCCAAAATGTGGCGAACGGGGCGGTATGAATTTCCAGTTGACTCCCAGTGCTATGCAATTGCAAACAATTTCATTGCGCTGTGGATCGCTTATAAACAGGTCGCGCAGTTCCTTCAGCTCATTTCGAGCACCCACGAAATTTGCGGCGTTGTCTGTCCATATTGTATGCGGTTTCCCTCGAAGGCTGATGAATCTCTTCAAGGCAGCGATAAACGATGACGTGGACAGGTCCTCTACCAACTCTAAGTGCGTTGCTTTCGCTGCAAAGCATATAAAAATTGAGATGTAGCACTTCGTTGGTGAGCGATTCCTGACCTCTGATTTTACGTAGAAAGGACCGCAAAAGTCGATGCCAGTTACGTGAAACGTCGGAATTGGCTGCACACGCTCAGCTGGTAGCGGGGCCATGACTTGCTCCAGAAGTTTAGGTCGCATTCGAAAGCAGCGAACGCACCTGTTGATGATGTTCGAGACAGCCTTGAGACCTCCGATGGGCCAGTATCGCTGGCGGAGTGTTGCTAGAAGGAATTGCGGACCAGCATGAAGAAATTCCAAATGATAATGTGTGATTATAGCTGCTGTAACCGGGTGGCGTTTAGGCAACAATAACGGATGCTTTGCTTCATATTCCAAGTCTGAGTTCTGAAGGCGCCCGCCGCTGCGCAAGAGTCCCTCAGCGTCCAACAGTGGGTACAAAGAAGGAAGTTTGCTTCTTGTTGGAAGCGGCTTTTCTAAGCTGAGTGCTTTGTATTCCTCTGCGAAGTGCGTAAGTTGAATGTTTTTTATAAGTAAATGTGTTCCGCACTTGATCTCATTTGGAGTGAGTGGGCCTTTTGAATTCGTCGAATCAGATCTTTTTAGTGCTATAAATCGATACACGTATGCGAACGTTCGCTGTAACTTGGCAAATGTGTTGTTGAATTTACAAGCTGCCGATAGGTCCGTCTTCGTTGATAGTACCAGCGCTTTCTGGCGTCGCTCTGGAAACTCAAAGAGATAGGCGACGTTTTGAGGCCAAGTCGAGCTAGCGGCCTGTATGAATAGGGGCCCATTATGCCATAGCTGTGAGTCCATAAGTTCCAGAGGTGTGCATCCACGTGATAAAATGTCCGCAGGGTTCAGCTGAGAGGGTACATGACGCCAGGTCATGCCCCCGGTCCGCTCCTGTATTTGTGATACCCTGTTGGATACAAAGACGTTAAACTTTGAAGGTGATTCACGAATCCATGCAAGCGCTACTGTTGAATCGGTCCAGCAATAATATTTGCATTCGAACTGAATGCACTTCGCGATGTTTCCTATGAGCTGTGATAATAAAAGTGCGGCTGCCAGCTCAAGCTTTGGGATTGTCAGCGTCTTTAACGGGGCGATCCTTGATTTAGAGCATAGCAAATGTGATGAAAATACCCCTTGCATTTCGGATCTGACAAATACGCAAGCACCATAAGCGGCTGTGCTGGCGTCGCAAAATCCATGCAGCTCATACGTAGCCAGCGGCATCAATACAAAACGAGAAAATTTCAAGCTGCTGACAAATGAGAGCTGCGATATGAGTTTGATCCATTCGGAGTGCAGCGACTGCGACTAATGTGGATTTGGCTGATCCATCAAAAACGACGCGTAATTTGGTGGTTGAGCTATCTGGCTTTTCTACGCAGTGGTGGGGTAAATAGAATTGTGGGACAAGCTGCTGCTTGGACGCCAAAGACATGTGGCCCAAGTCGATGTATTCGCGCATGAATGCAGAATACCTGATGTGGATTTGGCTGATCCATCAAAAACGACGCGTAATTTGGTGGTTGAGCTATCTGGCTTTTCTACGCAGTGGTGGGGTAAATAGAATTGTGGGACAAGCTGCTGCTTGGACGCCAAAGACATGTGGCCCAAGTCGATGTATTCGCGCATGAATGCAGAATAGCTCTCCTTCCACTGGTGATTTTTGGCCAATTTGTTTTCCAGCGACTTGAAACGTCATAGAGCACGTTGATATGAGTCTCCTAGCGTGTCGAAGCTGAGCTTTGCTGGAAGCCTAACTGAATACTGCCCTGACTTAAGTCGCGTGTAACCTTGGAGAAATAGCTGCTCACATAGCGCGTCTTCATCAGAGAGCGCAGGGGTTGTACCGCAGCAATTGTCGACTTCCCAGAATCGTTTTACAATATCCGACAGTGAATCCTCCCATGGATTAGGTTCCTTGTAAAGGGCTGATAGGGATGTTTGTTTTTTGTGTACGGAAGGCCGCCAGCGCATCCACCAGCTGGCTTTTGGGGGTAGGTACCGCCAGATTGGCCGAAGAGGGACGAGCCGACACTATTGACGTTGGACCGCGAGCGAGATGTTTTTGGGGATATTCCACCCAGAGATGTCTAATCCAAAATGGGGTTGATAATCCGTTATAGTGCGAGTAACGACTGCTGAAAATGATGTGCTGAAGCTCCTATCACTTGACTGCGCTGAGATGTCAGTGGATATGTTAGAAGATAGGGTTGATTCACCTATACCAGATATTGATACGGCAACATGATGAGTTTTGAGTTGGAGGTGCTTAACTAGACGAGCAGTGATAAAGTTGAGCTGAGATCCAGAATCAAGTAATGCACGACAGGGTATGAATACACCTGAGTGGCTCTTGGCATATATGATAGCGGTTGGAAGCACCACGTAGTCTGCAGGCTGGGCATTCGTGGCTTCAGGTGTGAATTCAAGCGTAGGGCTGACGAGAGTTGAAGATGATGGATTCCCTGTAGACGATGCGTGAGCCTGGATCGTGGTTGCAGACTGCAAGCTTGGTGTACACAGGGCAGATGATTGAGTTGTGGTGGGGCTCATGTGCAGCAACGAATGATGTTTTTGTTGACAGTGCCTGCAGTGACCTGAGCGACATTGCTGCAAGCCATGGCCTTTGCGCAAGCAGTTTAGGCAAAGATGCAATCGCTTAGCCTCTTTGTGGCGCAAACTTGGGACAGATTCAAAAACAACGGGCATTTTGCAAGAAAATGCTCTTTTGAGTCGCAAAAATTACAAATTTGCTGGTAATTGTTAGATGAAGATGCAATGAATGTGTTACGGTTCGACTTTTGTAGATTTCTGCCCACCTGGTGGCTAGGTGTAGGTACCGTAGCGCCTTTCAAGTTTTCCATCATGCGGCATCTCTTTTCTAAGAACGCCGACATATCCGTCCACCTGGGTAGCTTATCCGTTGCAAGCGCCTCCTGCCACTTTTCCTGGGTGTGCTGATCGAGCTTGTGCGATATTGTGTGTATAAGTAATCCATCAGCCAGCTCCTCAGTTGTTGACATGGTGCTAAGCGCCCGAAGTGGAGTTAATTTTGTCACTCAACCACGCAACGCCTCTGCTGATCCCTTTTCAACACCTGACAGCCCGATTATAGCTCGCACGTGGCCCTGAAAGTGTAGCAACTTATTATCAAAACGCTTTATGAGTAACTCCAACGCCTTGTCGTAATTTACGTCGACAGGCTCTAACGATTTGATTGTGTTGAGAGCAGCACCATCTAAGCACGCACGTAAATGCTGAAATTTCTCAATCTTACTCAGGTCCTCATTGCTGCCTATGACAGCTTGTACTGGCGTAAAAATCCGGCCAATCCTCGTAGGAGCCGCTGAACCTGGGCAGCTGCAATTCCGGCAGGCGGGACTTACGGTTGAACGAGTGAGCAAGTGTGTGCGTACTTTCAGCAAAGCGTGGTATAGTTGTTGAGTTGGCGTCCGTCATATGTCCCTGAGTGAGTACATCCAGTTGACGAGCGAGAGTGGCTTTGATCTTCCAGTAAACCTTTTCGAAGTCTGAGCGGGAGTCCGTTGAAAGCTCGAGCAAATCTAATTTTTCTAGCCTTGACTGGCTGATTTCAAACTCGGCCTTCATTCTCTCCACAGATTCTATTCGCACCATCAAGTCCGCCTCGTCAAAGCTGATCATCTCACCGGCGCTGAAGAATTCGTTCAGTGCTAATAGTTGACGTTGAACAGAAGCGCGTTTGGCTTTGCAAAAGCCTTTTTCACTTGTCGAATTTTCCATTCTGTTGTTGGCGAGGTTATGTTAGGTTGGTACGTTTTGTTGAGTGCTCGATGTACTCCGGCCTATCACCAAACTCCACTTATGGGGGAGAGCTTTGCCCTTGACCACTGCGAATGTCACAGAGTGGGCAGTGCGAGAATGCGATTACCGTTTTTATGCGTGCAGCGGCTTGTGTATGTGTATGTATTGCGAGATCGATTGTAGCGGCACTTGCATTCACATATGTATGTATGTAAGTATGTAGGTATCGGCTCGACGGCTTCTTTTCTAAGCAAACGGTTGTGCTTGGCACTGATATGCACCAAACAGCTTGGTTATTATAGCCGATCTGCTAAATAACGCGATAAGATCGATAGAGAGTAGCGCTCACTCGAGCCCGTGTACGAAATATGTATGTACATATGTCTGTACATGTATTTAGTGTCTCTCCTGCAGCGGCAAGAGAGCGATGAATAACGAAAGTGAGATTTGCGGCAAGACGAGAAGCAAGATCACGTCGGGGTCACCAATGTTTTGAGGAGATGCTGGTTTGCACCCCACTTCGGCCCCTTTTGTAATTTATAAACATTAAAAACCAAAAAAAGAGCCTTTTGACTGCTTGTACTGTGCTTTTACTTCTCGAACTTTTTTATATAAACCTATCGATAGATTAGTGCTGAAATTTACAATGATATTTAAAAATAATAGTGCGTGACTTCAATGTCGTGATTTTAAGAGGTAGAGATCTTATATATTCAGATGGCGTTCTGCTGCGAACAGGGGCCTTCCACGAATTTTTAGTGTCGTATAGACTGGGCCACAAAAATCAACGCCACATACTGCGAATGGGCGGAGAGCACGGAGCCGGTCTGCGGGTAGATTTCCCATCATTTGGGTCTGGACTCGAGGCTTGCATTTAAAGCAGCGAATGCACGACCTGGCCATTGCCCTGCAGACCTCCTGAGCATTTACTATTCAAACACGCTGCCTAAGGATGCTCACAAGTGCTCGTGGGCCGGCATGAAAATTCGTTTGATGCAGGTAGCGAACATAGGTCTGCACAAACTGCAAGCGTTTTGTCAACAGCAGCGGAAACTTGGCATGGTATGACATAGGAGCGTTAACTAGTCGCCCCCCAACTCGCAACAACGAAAAAGAGCACCAAGTCCCCATTTCTTCGTTGATGAAGGGATTCAATCGCTGAAGACTGGGGCCTAACCTGGTGCCTTTACGAACCCTTTCGATCTCTTCCTGATACTCGTTTTTCTGGATCATTCACCATCACTTGGCGATACATCTTTTTTACATCGGCAGTCAGGGCAAACCTGTGCAGACGGAAGCGGAGCAGCGTTGAGTATAACTCCTCTTGAATAGTCGGTCCGACCATCAGAATGTCATTCAAGGCCACCTGAGAGGACGTCTTCGACGACACATTGAACACGACGCGAAGCTTCGTGGACGTACTTTAGGGATGTGGAATTACGTAGTGTGGAGCAGAAGGAAAAGTATTGTCAGACCTTGTCTAATTTGACCAACCGATAAGAGTTCGAAAAATGACTCTGCACCTATCAACATATCTATTCTTTGTGGCTTGTAGAAATATGGGTCTGCAAGAGGTAGGTTCTTCGGGATTTTCCAGTCACTCACATTAAGTGCGTGATCAGGGTGGTATCCCGAGATTGAATTTAGAATCCAGAAATCGACCGAGAACTCACTACCATTGATTCGCGACTTCAACACCGTGTGATCTTTTGCTTGACTTGTGAATTAGATTCTCCAATTCCAAGCAAGTTGATGCACGACTCCTCCATACGGATCTGTAAGCGCTGTGCCAGGTCCTCAGTTATGAAGTTAGTTTGTGACCCAGAGTCAAGCAGTGCTCGGGCCAAAACGTACTCTCCATTTTTAGTTCGGACGCTTACGATCGAATTACTTTATCCAAAGCTGTCGCATAGAGTGCATGCGAAGTGGAAGGGTTACTCTGACTAGGAGGGGGATAGGAATTCTCTGGGGGTGATGGTAACGCTTAACTTTTATCCACAACTATGTACCTATGCAATAAGGCATGACGTGAGCGGCCACACACTCGACACTTGCTAGCTTTGCATCGTACCACAGTGTATCCTTGTTGCAGACAGTTGATGCAGAGCGATGCCGATTTGACAAATTCGAATCTTTGCATCACTACAAGCCGCGCAAATGGACTGCATTGCAGTAACTACATTGTTATTTTTTAGCATTCGCAGTAGAGCACGCGAATGAGCTGCGATTGTGAGGCTTGCTTGGCACAGCTTTCTGCTCCTGCTTTGGTTTTGCCGATTCTTCGGCCGAAAGATGCTGATATCTGCGATTAAGCATTTTTTCGCAGTCAGCCCAAAGCGGCAGCTTCTCATAATCGAGCTGTTCTTTCCATTTTTGTTTGGTCACAGGATCGACTCTGTTCAAGACGATATGAATAAGCATTGCATTCGAGATCTTTTGGTCATCGCCTAACGACAACAAGGAACCATATATCGATGAAGTGGTATCGATTAGGATCCTTAAGGACGATGCAGATTGCTGGGTCATTTTGGGAAGACTAAATAGGGCAGCAATATGGTTCATAAAGATTAGACATTCGTTATCATAGACTCGTTTTAAGCTAGCCATGGCTTTCTCATAATTACTCTCGGTTACTTGGAACGCCCTTACCGTTCCCAACGCTTCACCAGAGAGGCATGAAAGCAAATTTCCGAATATTTTCCACTGAACTGTGGCAGAGCTAACTTCGGAAGTCAAGCACGAGTTGGGGTAACAGAAGCTGAAACTGAGGGCATTGTATCACTGTCTTCAAGGCGTCGATAAGCGACATTATCTTTGCCTTGGTTACAATCGAGAGTTCTTCCAACTCGGCTCCAAAGTCATCATCACTATCTATTTCTTCGATTGATTCTTGAAATTGGCTTGCCTTGGCTATAGTTGCTTTCAGTACGTCGAGTCTGCACTCAAGCTCTGTCAACTGCAGCGGAATCTCCCCAGCTTCCATCCGGTCCGCTAGTCGGCGAATGCCTTTGACACGGGAGCTGAGCTTCTTTTTCAGCTCTTCAAGAATAGGCTTATGATCTGATTTAGGATTCATCTTGACTCTCAATACTTAAGTGAATCACTAAGCAGGGCTTTTCTCACGATAATATTATTTGCTGCGGCGCAAATTGTCGAAACAGGAAGGTGTACCCAAATTAGGTCGAAAACAATATACCCGGCGACTAGAGGGTATCGCACCGCTTAGCGATCGGTTTAATACGGACCTAGGGTGTTGAAGCCAAATGAGACGAAACATCGATATACCCGACGATTAAAGGGTATCGAGGCACTTGGCGATCTGTTGGCAGGCGTGCCAACACAAAACACACAAGAACAACAACAAACAGCAACGGTGACAAGCGAAAGTGAAAACAAATCATTCACCGCTGCAGCTATGAACATATGCTCATGTGTGTGTGTCTAAGCTGTGTTGGCGCTTGTGTATGCTGGGCCTGGCTGACCGACCGATAGACACCCAATTGAATTATACGAGGCACGCTTTGACAAATTGACAGTTGGATCTTTGGCACCAAAACTATATACCCGACGATTACAGGGTAACGCGTCGCTTAGCGAACGCTTGGCGAACGCTTGGCGAACGGTTTGACTCAAACGCGCTAAACGAAAAAACACACCAACAACAACGACGGTCAGCAACGGTGACGAGCAAAAGCGAGAACGAAAATTTACCGCTGCAGCTGCTACGTTGGTATGTGTGCGCTTGGCCAATGACCCAACTATATATTTGCGCAACGAAAACGAGAAAGGGGGAAAGGGGCGACAGTGATTGCAGTTATAAATTATATATATGTCGTAGAGTCATTTTTACAATAATACTCTTCATTGTTTTCCTCATCCTCTCCTTCTGCCACCTCGTCGACAAAACGTTTCCTGGCGCGTGGCATGACTTCTCGCTTCACACTCCAAAAACTGACTGCCTACGCAGTTCTTTTCTAATCGCGATCTTCTCTTTTCCAGTCATCACTCACACATGCAAGAATTTTGCCAACACACACTCAAGCCTTGAGTGTACTTCTTTTTGCTCTCCTTCTTAATCTGCTTTACTGCAGATGTATTCTCTTTCATGCCCACGCCAGGCTACGTCAGACAAGAACTGCCAGTCCACGAAAGTAGCAGAGGAACAAACAAACAGTACCGTGGTTAAAGACACACCAAACACGGAAGTTACATTTATAAATCATTTTCTTTATTTAAATTAAAAAGTTAATATGCGACACGGCCTTCCTGACCTACACACGTCCTCGTGTGTTTGCAAATACAAATTTCTTTTCTTTCCTTTAATCTTTGTTTTTCTTTCACATGTTTTCGAAATATAAATCATAAACAAATAATTACTCCTTTATATAGAAATGCTTTCCTCAAAGCTTACTTTCTTTTAAATTGACTTAATTTTACCGCCCCAAGATACGGGTTACCACAAATTAATATAGCCAAAATTTATTGAACGTACAATAGCTCCCAGTTTATATCACAATAAACCGGCCAAACAGCATTATCTTCGTTACCATAGCTCACAGTTTACACCACATTAAACCGGCCAAACAGTCAAAGTTCACAGCTTAAATCAAATTTTACTGACCATCATACAACAATAGCACGCAGCTTAAATCACATTAAACTGGCCATCATACAACAATAGCACGCAGCTTAAATCACATTAAACTGGCCATCATATCTTCTTAACAACTCATTACTTTTACATCAGGTCAACATCATCACAGCCCTCAAAGGCCTCATTTTCATCATTTTGATCATCATACTCAGTAACATCCAAGCTCTCACCGGCTTTACCTTCGACATTTTCCTCATCACTTCCAATATCCAACTCTGTGGTAATCCCCTCCTTGGGCATACTTCGCAAAAATTCGTGCGAGTATTTATACGTTCGATTAGAATTTATCGACTTAAGCTTATACCGATCCCCATCCAAAACTTCGGTCACTAAAAACGGACCTCTATACTTAGGATCTAATTTGGTTTGGTGCCTTTCTTCATTCTTAAGCAGCACATAGTCTCCGACCTTGTGTTTTACAATTGCTGCCTTATTTTTATCAAATCTATTTTTTTCGTAATTGGCATTCTTTTCCATATTATACTTTGCCATTTCTCTAACTTTTTGAACTTCAACAGTATTTTCATTATCAGCAACAGGCGTTAGACCAAATGGCCTTGCTTCTTTTCCAATAAGTAATTCTAATGGACTAACTTTGGTCACTCTGTTGGACGTGCAATTCAGAGCCAATTGTACCTCTTGTAAAGCATCTTGCCAGGATCGCTGGCTCGTTTCAACAGCAGTTAGCATTGACTTTAGAGTACTCATTACTCGCTCCACCTGGCCGTTGGCTCGACTAGCCCCAGTTGCAATTAAATGCAAATCTATCTTTTGCGCAGAGCAGAAATCACGAAACACTGAACTAGAAAAACTACGACCCTGATCTGCGATCAAGCGAGAAGGGACACCAAACAACGATATTGATGCCTTCACAGCTTTAATACAGTTTTCACTATCCAGCCTTACCGTATGGCACAAGTGGACAAATTTGGTAAATCCGTCTATTTGGACAATAACATACTCCTTTTGGTCGTTTTTACCACTAAGCTTTCCAGTAATGTCGATATGGACAGTATGCCACGGAATATCAATCTTCTGGATGGGATGCAATTCGGCCTGTATTTTTCCAGATGGTGGTTTGGACAATCTGCAGGTAATGCAGTTATCTACAAATTTGCGGACATATTTAGACATTTTTTCAAACCAATAAAATTCATACATTTTCTCCAGTGTTTTCTCCCAACCAAGATGCATAATTGCCTCGTGAACATTATTAACTACGGACCACCTAAACGGCTTTGGGATAACAGGCAGACAACGGGTTTTTCCATTTCTCTGAATTTTCCTATAGAGTGTTCCAGCTCGCAACTCATACGTCTTGGCCATATCCTCAGATAACTCATTGTCACGCAACTTGGTAACAATTGACGACGTTTCCTTATCTCTCTGCTGTTCAGCCAACAGCCAATTATCTGTGATCTCAGTTAAATTGATGTGATGTTCGACTGTACTAGGTAACACTACATGATTGTCTGGTAGTGGGTTTCGAGAAAGGAAATCTACATGAGCCATTCGCTCACCAGGTCTATATTCTATTTCGAATTCGAACGACTGCATATACGACCACCAACGATGTACTCTGGGAGTCAGTTCGATCTTGGTGCGGGAGGCCTTAAGCGAATTGCAATCTGTGAAAACTACAAATTTGCGGCCATGTATGTAATGGCGAAAATGTCTAATTGAATTGTAAACAGCGAGGGTCTCTAACTCATATGAATGGTATCGAGATTCAGCAGGTGATGTTCGTTTGCTGTAGTACTCGATTACCCTAGGCTTATTGTCAATTTTGTGCAACAAAATTGCACCATAGCCATCTGCACTCGCATCAGTGTGCAGCTCTATGGGAAATTGCGGATCGAAGATAGTGAGAACAGGTTCATTGGTCAGAATAGAAATAACTTTCTGCCGTATTTGCTCGTGCTCTAGGTCCCAATGAAAAGAAACATTTTTCGAAGTCAAAGCATAAAGTGGTTTTAACATCTGCGAAAATTTAGGCACAAACTGCCGAAAATACGAAACCAATCCAATAAACTGCCTTAATTGGTGCACCGACTGCGGAGGAATCAAATTCACCAAGGCACGTATCTTTCGCGGATTTGGTCGGATTTCACCCTCTCTAACTTCGAATCCCAAATATTCAACGCTGGACTTAAGAAAAGAACATTTTGCAACATTAAAAGAGAAGCCAGCTTTGGTAAGCGTTTGCAAAACTACTCGTAACCTATCCAGGGCTTCATTTTTATTGCCCGCGACTATCATAATGTCGTCCATATAAACAACGACATATGAATGAGTAAGTTCACCTAATGTCTTGTTAACGGCCCTTTGAAATACCGATGGGGCATTCTTAAGCCCCATAGGCATAGCCAAAAACTCGAATTGTCCTTCTGGTGTCACAAAAGCGGTGCGCTCGATTGAGTTGGGATGAATTGGAATTTGATGAAACCCACTTGCCATATCTATGCAGGTAAAATATTTAGCTCCACACAATCGGGAAATCTGATCAGAAATCAGTGGCAAAGGATATTTATCAGACACAGTGTTTGCGTTCAACTCTCTATAGTCTACACACAGGCGGTCCGAACCATTTTTCTTTCGGACAAGTATCATCGGGCTCGCAAACGGAGAACAACTAGGGCGTATAATATTTGCCTTTAACAATTCATCCACTATTCGTCTTACTTGTTCTTTTTCTTCAACACTCAACCTAAAGGGGCGTCTCTGTACTGTCTTGTTAGGATCAATCAGACGTATTTCCAATTGTCCAGTAGTCACGCGGCTCTGTGGAACTCCATTTATAAATGATTTAGAATAGTCTTTTAAAATTGTTATCAACTGATCTCTATCAGATCCTACCAAATCGGTATCAACGCTTGCCAGGTCAGGAGTGCTTTCGGGAACCAACACAGGATATATAGATTTTTCCTTAAATATAACAAGCGATTTAGAGGTAATTGTTACACCGATTCCCTGGCTCAAAATCTCTCGACCAATCATTACTTCGTAATTCATGTAGTTGTTTAGAACCACGTGAAACAGAATCTCAAAAGAATATTCGCTTATCATAACATTTGCAAGTATTTGTAAAGTGCTACATACTGTATTATTACCAATACCCCTTAGTACAACTACATTGTTTACTCTAGTTCCGGAAAGTCTCTGTGACGCAGCTTCCTTGATGAGCGAGCATTCGGCTCCGGAATCAAAACAAAATGGAAACGACTCACCAAATTGCATCAGCGTTCCCATGGGCTCGACGACAGTACACACGTTAACGTGCTTAACGTTAATGTTGTTGGAAGGTGTGCCACGCTCTGGGCAAACTGTAGATACATGCCCAACTTTTCCGCACTTGTAGCAGGTCAGAGCTGACCGATTCTTATCTCCTGTGCTGGAAACGTGCTGATTGTGAATTGGTTGGTGCCGAGCTGCTTCTCTCTTAAAACGACAGTCGGCCATCTTATGACCAAGTTTCCCACAATTGTGACACTTGATGTATGGAAATTGCTTGACCCTTTTTGCTGGCGGAGCAGATGAATCAGTAGAACACTGACCCTGTCGTACGTCAAATGAAAACGCCTTCAATTCTTGATGCAGCTCGTTGCGCGTCTTAATGTCCGTTGTAAACACTAAACGCTGCAGTCTCTTGTCAACTCCAGCGGTATGCGCCAAAACAACAGAAACGGCTATTTGTTCCACGGTCAATGATTTCCATCTGGACATGAGCGAAGTGACCATTCTGCTTCCATACAACGAAAGGCATTCTCCAGCATTTGGGCGCCCATTTAGCAGATTCATAACGGTTGCCGCCAAGGTCTCCGTACCAGTAAAATGTTGCAAAAATAATTCTCGGAATTGTGTCCATGTTATGCCCGCAAAGCAAGTTTGCGACAGCCAATGTGACGCGGTTCCCTCTAGCGACTGGCTAAGAGACATTACAAGAGCGCTGCCCTCCAACGGGTTTTCAGAGAGAATGTAGTCGACAGTTGAACACCAAGAGAGCGCGTCCGCGCCTGCACGATCAGGATTGAATTTCGGTAGTACGACGACTATTGCGTCGTTTGATTGCGTACGCTGCACGGTTTTGATGAGCTCCATAAAATGGCGATTTTGCGACTCCAACAGCATTCGGAGGTTTTCGTCAGAACCGGCCTAAGGAGTAGTCCATCCCACTTCTGATGTCGTAGAGTCATTTTTATCATAATACTCTTCATTGTTTTCCTCATCCTCTCCTTCTGCCACCTCGTCGACAAAACGTTTCCTGGCGCGTGGCATGACTTCTCGCTTCACACTCCAAAAACTGACTGCCTACGCAGTTCTTTTCTAATTGCGATCTTCTCTTTTCCAGTCATCACTCACACATGCAAGAATTTTGCCAACACACACTCAAGCCTTGAGTGTACTTCTTTTTGCTCTCCTTCTTAATCTGCTTTACTGCAGATGTATTCTCTTTCATGCCCACGCCAGGCTACGTCAGACAAGAACTGCCAGTCCACGAAAGTAGCAGAGGAACAAACAAACAGTACCGTGGTTAAAGACACACCAAACACGGAAGTTACATTTATAAATCATTTTCTTTATTTAAATTAAAAAGTTAATATGCGACATGTATATATGTTCTGCGTCCAAGATGGTTTGATGTATGTGAATATGTGATATATGTAATATATGTACAAACTCTACTAAAGACATGCAAATCTAGCTCCCCCCCGAGAAAGGGGAAGGGGAAAAAAAGAAAAAGGGAGGGGCCTTTTTTTTACACAAGACAGTGTAATGTCCTATTTCAGGCTGAGGTATGCATCAGCCTATCCAGGGTTCTGAATTACAAGATATTTCTAATTCACGAGGACTTTATCGGGAAACCAGGAACTTTGCCAGAAACTGAAATAGAAATCACAACACTTTTTGGTTCTTTTAATTTTTAATGGTTTTCTTTATTCTTCCGTCTTCTTCCGTATGATTATTCTACCCGGTTATGTTATGTTTTAATTGTGCTACGACGCGTATGGTAGTTTGATTCGACTGCCGCCCGCGATGGCTGATTGACTGCCTCCCCCGATGGCTGGTGGACTGCCTTTTTATCGATCGGCCGGCCTTCCATCAATGTCTTATAGATATCTTATTTCTACTCCAGACCGTGGGAAGGGTTCTTACATAAATATCTATGGTCGAGGTATAGTCTGCGCGTGTAGACGGGCTGATCGGTAACAGAAGGTTACCTAATCATTTGCCCTGCAGTCAATGTCCGAGTTGGAGACTGCTGACTGGCTTGCGCATGTGGGGGGTTTTGCTTGGTAGTCGAGAGTTACCTAAGTAATCGCCTCCCAATAGGTGTCCAATGTCCCCGGTGAGGTGATCGATATGCACCGGTACCGTGGGAAAGGAATGTAACTTTAGGGAAATTTGAGATTCTTACTTGGCTTTTATTTATATGGTTATACATGTAGAGATATTTAAAGAGGTTTTACTTAGTGTTCAGTTATGCGATTATACATGTAGAGATATTTAAAGAGGTTTTACTTAGTATTCAGTTATGCGATTATACTTGTAGAGATATTTAAAGAGGTTTTACTTAGTTGTGACGAACCATGGGGAACCATGTTGTAGGTCGGGTGCTGAGGTTGATATTTCTTTTT
This sequence comes from Drosophila obscura, assembly GCF_018151105.1. Taxonomy (NCBI): domain Eukaryota; kingdom Metazoa; phylum Arthropoda; class Insecta; order Diptera; family Drosophilidae; genus Drosophila; species Drosophila obscura. The sequence goes on along the minus strand of NW_024542793.1, from coordinate 229,756 downwards.
CTTTGTCTTGTCTCTTGCTGTGGATTTTGGTGGCGCATGTGCTGAGTTTTCATTTCTTTGGGTGTTGAACTCGTCATTTGAGAGCGTTCGTTACTTCCGTTGTAGTGGGGGTTGGTTACATATTCTGAGCCCGCGGGTTTTTTGTTCTTGGCTGCGCGTGTGCTGCGTTCTCGTCTTTAGGTTCGTTGGCTTTGGCTGGTCAGCTGCCAATACATGGAAACCAAAGTCGGTGCTAGGGGGTTTGCGGGGGGCTAGTGGTAGTATTTGCCTCGTCGGTGGCATCCCTGTCCTCGTGGAATTCCTTCAGGTCGTTGATGTTAGCAACCTTCGTTTTTCGGCTGCCCGGATGCTGTAGTTTTACAATGTTTGGTGATGCAAAACCTTTGACTCGGTAGGGTCCATCGTATTTCGGTGCCAGCTTAGCGGCGAATCCGTCGGCCGCGTTGGAGAGGTGTTGTTGTCGTAGGAGTACTAGGGATCCAATAGTGGGGCGCCATTGCCGGCGGCGGAGGTTGTAGTGCCTTCCTTGTTCTTGGCTTGCCCTCTGGATGTTATTTCTGACAATGGTGAATACTTCGCTGAGTTTGGTTGCCTTGCCGAGAGCGGTCTCTGGGGGGCTTCCGGTGCCTGTCGTGACTTCGTCATAGAGGGCTCCAGGCAAACGGGGCTCTCTTCCATGCAGTAGGAAAGCTGGGCTGAATCCCGTTGTCTCCGAGACGCTAGAATTTATTGCGAGGGATATTTCCGGTAGTAGCTCATCCCAGGTGTTTTGGCGATCCCCTAAGAATTGGGCAATCATGGTGTTGACCGTCCGATTTGCCCGTTCCGTTGGATTTTCCTGGGGGCAGTATGGTGCGGTATGTTGCAGTTCTACTCCTGCTGTCTGTAGAAATGACCGAAACGATCGACTTGTGAATTGCGTGCCGTTGTCGCACACAAAGCGTTTGGGTATGCCGAAATGGCTCAGGATTCGTTCTCGGAAAGCCAGTTCCAGGGTAGCGGTGGTGGCCTTTTTGAGTGGTACCAATTCGACCCATTTCGTGAAAGTGTCAAAGAAGACGAGCAGCATCGTGTTTCCTTTCTTTGATCGAGGTAGTGGTCCAACGAAGTCAGCGCATAGTGTAGCGAATGGCTCTTCGGCTTTGCGAGTGAGCATCTGGCCCACCGGCTTGCGTTGTTGAGCTTTGAACTTCTGGCAGCTTACGCAGCCCCAGACATATTTCCTCACGTCTCGGTAGAAACCTGGCCAATAGTACCGTTGGGATATTCGGGTGATGGTTTTCCTGACCCCTAGGTGGCCGGCTGTGGGTTGGTCGTGGCATTCGTGAAGTATTCTGGCTCGTTGATCTTTTGCTACGCAGAGTTTCCATGCTATATGGTCGTCGTCGTCGGCGCCATGGCCCAGATGTCGATATAGTTCCCCGTTAGCATAGGTGTAGTCGGGGTATTTCTGAGGCTCGTCCTGGACTTGTTTTATCCGGTGCTGGAGCCAGGGGCAGGCTGTCTTCTCCTCCTCAATCCGTGCGAGTGTTCCTAATGGCTGCCTGGATAGTGCATCTGCGACTACGTTCTGTTTGCCCGCTCGATAATGCACGTCATATTGGTATTGCTGAAGTTCGAGGGCCCATCTCGCCACTCTACCGTATGGGCTGTCAAGCGTATTTAGAAATTTTAGCGCGAGATGATCGGTGATAACATCGAATCGGTACCCTTCCAGGTAGCAGCGTAGTTTTCGAATGGCCCAAATGACCGCTAGGCACTCCTTGTCAATAGCGGAGTAGTTTTCTTGACTCGTTCTTTGCCTTCGATTTCTTGGGTGAGAACTGCGCCAACTCCTAGATTGCTCGCATCTGTTTGCAGCGAGAACTTGACGTTGAAATCGGGGCACGCAAGGACGGGGGCGGTCGTGAGAAGTGTCTTCAGTTGGTCAAAAGCAGCCTGTTGTGCTTCGGACCATACCCATGGTTGGTTCTTCTTGAGTAGGCGAGACATCGGTTGGACGACCGTCGCGAAGTTTGGTACAAATCTTCGGTACCAGGATGCCATCCCGATGCATTGACGAAGCTCTTTTAGGTTGGTGGGCGGCCGGAGTTCTTTGACGGCGGAAATTTTGTCGGGGTCGGTATGGATTCCGAGATACTTGATTTGGGTTTGAAAGAACGCGCATTTTTCCGCATTTATCCTTAGGTTTGCTTTCCGGAGTCGGGACAAAACCACTTTCAAGTTGCGTAGATGTTCATTGAAATCTCGCCCCACGATGACAATGTCATCTAGGTACGCGAATGCATATGGCTCCATGTCTGTACCAATCACGGTGTCGAGAGCCCGCTGAAATGTTGCCGGTGCCGAGTGCAGTCCAAAGGGCATAACCTTCCATTGGTAGAGGCCCCGGCCCGGTACGGTGAAAGCTGTTGCTTCTCTACTTCCGTCGGCCATGGCGATCTGCCAGTATCCGTTTTTCAGGTCGAGTGTGGTGATGAACCGCGCGTTTTGTAACCGTTCCAGAATATAGTTGATCCTCGGCAGCGGGTATGCGTCGGGGATGGAATGCGTGTTGAGTTGCCGGTAGTCCACGCACATGCGCTATTTCCCATTCTTTTTACGGACGAGTACAATTGGGGCGCTGTGGGGGCTCCGGGAGGGCTCGATGAGGCCTTCCGAAATCAATTGGTCCACTTGTTCATCAATTATTCGCATCATTGCTGGGTTCTTAGGATAGTACCGCTGTTTTATGGGCCGGTTATCCCTCATGACAATAGTGTGCTTGGCGATGTCCGACGTCCCGTGGAGGCCATCAAATTTTGGTAGCTCCTCATCTAGAAATGCTTGGATCTGCGGGGCTAAATCTGGCGGCCACGGCTTCGGGACTGGTTCAGGCTCATGTTCTGTTGGGTCGGCGGCTTCGGAGTCAAGTGGTTGGCGTGGGTCTTCGGGTAAGAGGGTTGTATCGAAGGCGCTGGGCGGTTCGATCCTCCGTTGGTAGTCGCTTATGTGGGCGACGATGGGTGTGGTGTCGACCATGGGTATGATGTTTTGGTACGCCGGGTGTAGTACTTGTGTTATACTACAGCCAGATTGGTACGTGAACAGGTGAGTCGCGATGACGCCTCTGGTATCACAACAACGACTTGTATGGGCGACGAAGATCTCGGACATGGCTCTAGGCATGGCTCGGTGCATGACGCTAAAAATCATGTCAGTACGCGCAAGGTACTCCATTGTGTGGGCGAGGATCGGTGTGGCGTCGGCCGTGGGTACGACAGGGCTGCGGTCGGTGTATCGTGGGGCCATCGTACTGGTTTCCGGGCCCGCGTTGAGGGGCTCTGTGGATATCAGTTCAATTATGGGCCCCGACCAGGGTGGGGTCAGCGTGGCTGTTTCCCTTGTTGCTGGGCTGTTGATCTGTTGCTGCCGTTGTCGGTGTCGATGTTGTTGTCTTGGTTCAGGGCTGATTGTCGTCTCTGAGGGTGTTTCTATGTTCACTTTCTCCTGGGAGGAGAGGGTACTTACATGCTCTGTTGCTGGACTTGGACCTGGGCTTCCTGTGTCGAGCGCCGGGTTCCAGTGCGTTAGTGCTTGTCTCGTGGGTGAGATTCTCGTAGTTTCTTTGGGGTATGTGTCCCCTGTGGTTGGCCTAGGACGCGGTTGCTCCGTAATGACCGTGGGACTCGTTTTCCCGGTTGCTTGATTGTTGTTTCGTGTTGTTGGCTTCGGCTTCATGTTCGTGGACCGGCGCTTTGCCTCTGCTGGGGCTGGGCTGGGTGTCTTGTTCTTCGTGGCGATCTGGGTCGTTTTGTTCGTTGGGGTAGGTCGTGGTCGTGTGTTCGCTGAGGTTTGTATGGGTGTCATGTTGGCGTGGCTGGGTGCCGAAATTGTTGGGATAGGTTGCGGACGTATGACGGCCGCCGTTGGCTTCGGTTTCTGGTGTCGGGATTCGTTGCATTGTACTCTGTTGGTCGGAACGGTGTGGATATGTGGTGTGGGGCACTGATCTTGTAATTGTAGAAGTGTGGTACCTCACTGGATCGTTGTTTCAATGGCGCATAGGAAGTCCATGCCGACGATAACTTGATCCAACATGTTTGGTAGGACAAGGAGGGGTATTTGAACTTCTCTTTGATCCAGTCTGATGTGCGCCAGTAGAATCTGGGTGATCTCTCTGACCGAGCCGTCGGCCAGGCGTATGCGGACGCATGCATCTTGTAGGTTGGTGTTGTTGTCTAGTTGTCGGGCGAGGTTTGCACTGATAAAGCTTCGGGATGCCCCTGTGTCGACGGTGGCTTCCGTTGCCTGTCCTCCTATGGTTACCATTGCCACTATCTGGTTCTCGTTCATGTGTAGCGGGGTTTTTATTCGTGGGTCGGGGCAGACGTCAGACGACTGATCCCGTGTCAGTCGAGGACGCGAGTCGTTTCCCGACGTGTTCTGGCGACAGCAATCGATGATCCGGGTGCCGCGCTTGCCACATTCCCAACAGAACAGGATCGAGGGATTTTGGCATTCATATGCCGCATGCCCTGCTTCGCCACACCGGCGACAGGCTGCGCGTGGGTTGGCGATGGGGGTCGTGATCATGCGATGTGCTACCTCGGGCTTTGTCGTACTCACTGGGTTGGATGGCTGTCTTCTTGGTGAGTCTGCCGAGTCCCAATGAGGCTTCCGGAATGGTGTCCGATTGGAATCGTCGCTCCTCTGATCTGTAGTAGGCCGTGCGTATCTGGGCGTGTGTCGTGGTGGTGCGAGAGTGCTCGGGATGGTCCGCTCTTGAATACTCTCAAACTCTGTGGCCAGCAGTGTTAGCTGTGACAAGTCCTGCAGTTCGTGGCGGCGCACGTACATCTGGTAGGCTGGGAGGGCGTAGTCGTAGATCCTGGTTAGCTCCTTGGTTGCGTCGTACCCAGCGTGGTGCATAAGTAGACGTATCTCGATGAGGAAATCTTTGAACAGTTCCCCAGCCACTTGCCACGGATCCGGTCTTCCAATTGTTCAAAATACCGTGGGGGCAAGAAGAACGTTAAGAATTCCTGGCACGGTCTGTGAGAAGTTCGGCCATGGCCCGCGACATATAGTTTGTGTCTACCCCATACGAGAGCGCGCGTTCTTCGAGCAGTTCGATGAATGATAGAGGGTCATCTTGGCCGTCAAACTGGATTCCCCACTTCCGGATGCGTTCCCCCATTGGTGCAGCGTGGTTGTAGTGGTGCCCTTCCATGGGTCGGTCGATCGCTGGCAAGACCCTCGGTACGGGTGCTGGGTGGGTCTCGGTATTCGGTGGCTGCGGGGACTCGTAGTCCGGTCTTAGGATCCATTTGGCGAGTGTCGGATGGTCCAGGAGTAGTGGGCAGTGGTGACTTGGAACGAGAACGTGAGGCTGGCTTGGCATAGTGCCTCTCGAACTCTCCTAGGCGGACCCAGGCTTCTTGCGCGAGTGGCCCGGCGACTAGAGCGGCAAATTTCCTTCGGCGTCCATCGACCGTTCCTTCGCTGCCGAATCCGAATTCTTCGGCGAGGACTTCTAGTTCGTCCCGACGGAGTTTGTGGATCCAGCCGGTGCTGACCCCTGGATTGGAAAAGTGTCCCGCAGGGTATGCCTCCTCTGGTTGTTCATCGTCGTGATGTTCCATGTTGATTTCTGTTGATTTTTGGCAATGAGTCACTGTTAAACGGCACTTTAAGGATCGGCACTGCGTATACTTTCGCGTTTGTTTTCGCGCCCGGATTATGTCAGTGCGCGGACTTGTTATCGATTCAATTTTCTTTTTGATGGCAGTGGGTCTTTAATCCACGAAGTCCCTGATTTCGGTTTTCTTGAAGTTTCCACGAAAAATCCTTTAAAGTCCCTGCTCGGGCGCCACTTGTAATGTCCTATTTCAGGCTGAGGTATGCATCAGCCTGTCCAGGGTCCTGAATTATAAGATATTTCTAATTCACGAGGACTTTATCGGGAAACCAGGAACTTTGCCAGAAACTGAAATAGAAATCACAACACTTTTTGGTTCTTTTAATTTTTAATGGTTTTCTTTATTCTTCCGTCTTCTTCCGTATGATTATTCTACCCGGTTATGTTATGTTTTAATTGTGCTACGACGCGTATGGTAGTTTGATTCGACTGCCGCCCGCGATGGCTGATTGACTGCCTCCCCCGATGGCTGGTGGACTGCCTTTTTATCGATCGGCCGCCCTTCCATGAATGTCTTATAGATATCTTATTTCTACTCCAGACCGTGGGAAGGGTTCTTACATAAATATCTATGGTCGAGGTATAGTCTGCGCGTGTAGACGGGCTGATCGGTAACAGAAGGTTACCTAAGCATTTGCCCTGCAGTCAATGTCCGAGTTGGAGACTGCTGACTGGCTTGCGCATGTGGGGGGTTTTGCTTGATAGTCGAGAGTTACCTAAGCAATCGCCTCCCAATAGGTGTCCAATGTCCCCGGTGAGGTGATCGATATGCACCGGTACCGTGGGAAAGGAATGTAACTTTAGGGAAATTTGAGATTCTTACTTGGCTTTTATTTATATGGTTATACATTTAAAGATATTTAAAGAGGTTTTACTTAGTGTTCAGTTATGCGATTATACATGTAGAGATATTTAAAGAGGTTTTACTTAGTATTCAGTTATGCGATTATACTTGTAGAGATATTTAAAGAGGTTTTACTTAGTTGTGACGAACCATGGGGAACCATGGTTCGTTACAACAGTAACTGCGAGATTTTATAATGGGATCGGGCATATATGGGATCCTGGGAATTCCACTTTCCTTGGCAGGTGGCAAACGTCTTTAGGAATGGATATCCCTCGGCGGTTAAGATCTCTAGGTATTTTGTTGTGTTGTAACGAACCATGGTTCTACCCATGGCTCGTTACAAACAACTCCCACAGCGACACCTCCACGGTAGGCAGCAACCAAAATTCAACTAAGATATGCAGAACAGAAGAACCATGGCTCTAGCCACGGTTCTCCACCAATATTGTGTGTCAGCACCCAGGAAATAAAAATACTTCTAAGCAACGCTCACAATTTAATTAAGAACGCTCAACTCTACACATTTTTGTCCACACAACAATTGTGACATTTCGCAATCGACTTATTTCACAATAAGTCAAGCTAGCATTAAATTATCGACCTACCGACCCAAATTCAGATATCATCTTTCCCTACTGCAACTGCACCTTCCGGGATGCAGCCTCAGCAAAAACACACTGCCCCACTAACAATTGTCAACGAAGCACCCAGCTTCGACCCACTTACTAGCCCCATATTTATTGTCGTAATCATAAGTTAGCAAGAATTGCGATCGCCAGCTGCATAAAAGGGCCAAGATCGAATACAAGACACAGGCAGTCCATCAGCCCAAACACAAGACACTGTACTACGCAGTCCCTCAGTCACACACCCAAGACACTGTACTACACAGTCCCTCAGTCACACACCCAAGACACTGTACTACGCAGTCCCTCAGTCACACACCCAAGACACTGCACTAGGCAGTCCCTCAGCCCAAACACAAGACACTGCACACCCCAGTCCAACGGCTCCTTGGCCAAGTAACAAGATCCGCAAGTAATCCATCGTACACAAACCCACAAAGAATTAAGTAATAAAATAATAAACACCAGCAAAACCAAAAACCACGATTTTCTCCAATCCAACAAAACCGTCGCCTCATCATTTCTCGCTGCCTACTACATTCTTTTACGAGCCAGCCCGACACCTGAAGTCACCTGCGATCTACAAATTGTCTTGTAGTGGACCCTGGACAGGCTGAATGCTTACCTCAGCCTGAAATAGGACCCTCACAAGTGGCGCCCGAGCAGGGGACTAACACCTTAATACGGAGCTTTGTGGAGTAAAGACCCACGGCAACTGAAAGAGACTAGGCTAGCAAGGATCAATAACCGTCAAGCACAAAACGCAAAATCCGGTCGCAAGCAGAAATACCACCAACAACACGTAAGTCAGTGCTACTAACCACAGAAACACACCATGGAAGCCGGTCAACCCGACGAATTTTGCCCGGAGGGACACCATACCAATCCAGGAGTCACCACCGGCTGGATCTACAAACTCCGGCGGGATGAGCTGGAAGTCCTGGCCGAGGAATTCGGATTCGGAAACGACGGAACAGTCGAGGAACGAAGAAAGAGATTAGCCGCACTAGTCGCCGGAACACTCTCGCAGGATGCCTGGGTTCGACTGGCCGACCTCGAACGGCAATACGCCAGACCAGCAGGACGCTCCAAGTCGCCCATGCCCACCACTCCTGGGCCGTCTGACCAGCGGAAAACCGACCCAAAAGCCGGGTTACAAGTCCCCACCGCGTCCGAATACAGCACACCTGGCCCACCACGCATCGTAAGGCCAGCCGATTTGCCCAGACCTGCAGTTACGGAGACCAGTCGCTCGCCCACACAGAGGATCGTGCCAGCCATGGAATCTTCCATAGATGGACGCAACCACAGCCACACCGCCCACATCACGGAACAGATTCGGAAATGGGGAATCAGGTTCGACGGACAGGACGACCCACTGACATTTCTGGAACTACTCGAAGAACGTGCGCTCTCATATGGGGTGGACACAAATCAGCTACCTCGGGCCATGACAGAGCTTCCCACCGATCGGGCCAGTCGCTGGTACCGCACCAGCCAACTACAAGGCAGCTCATGGGCATATTTCCGGCAAGAATTCTTGACTTTCTTCTTGCCGCCACGGTATTTTGAACAATTGGAAGACCAGATCCGAGCCCGCAAGCAAGCGGTAGGAGAATTGTTCAATGTTTACCTCATCGAGATACGTCTACTCATGCACCACGTCAGGTACGACGCAGCCAAGGAACTAAACAGGATCTACGATAACGCCCTGCCAGCATACCAGATGTACGTGCGGCGACACGAACTACAAAGCTTAGCACAGCTCACAATGTTGGCCACCGAGTTCGAGAGCATCCAAGAGCGGACCATCCCGACCACTTTCGCACCCCCGCGTAACACTCCAAGATACGCAAGGCCGGCTTCAGAGCAGAGGAATTGCGACTCGCACCAGACGCCATTTCTGAGTCCCCATTGGGAATCAATAGACACCACCAGACCACCAGCTCATCCAAACAGTACGGCGAATCCCGACGTAGCCCATCACATGATCACGACCCCCATCACCAACCCACGCGCAGCCTGTCGCCGGTGTGGTGAAGCGGGGAATGCGGCATACGACTGCCATAATCCCTCCATCCTATTCTGCTGGGAATGTGGCAAACGCGGCACACGGACCGTAAATTGCTGCCGCCAAAACACGTCGGGAAACGACATGCGTCCCCAACTGACACGGGATCAGCCGGGAACGACGCCTCCTCCAAACCGCGACTAAATAACTCTCTACACGTAAGCAACGGCCGGATAGTGGCGATGGTGACCATAGGAGGACACGCAACGGAAGCCACAATCGACACCGGGGCATCCAGAAGCTTCATCAGCGCAAACCTCGCCCGACAACTAGACAACAACACCAACCTGCAAGATGCATGCGTCCGCATACGCCTGGCCGATGGCTCGGTCAGAGAGATCTCACAAGTTCTACTGGCGCACATCAAGCTGGATCAACGAGAGGTTCAAATCCCGCTCCTGGTCCTGCCAAACATGTTGGGACAAGTTATTGTTGGCATGGACTTCCTAGGTGCCACCGAAACGACGATCCAATGCGGTTCCACGCTGCTACAGCTACGAGACCGTCACATCATGCCCACTGAACCCGTGCTTACTACCATCCACGTACAAGACGCCAAACCCCGATACCAGAAACCCCAACAAATCGCAACGAACCTACGTCCACGACCTACCACAACGCACACGGCACCCAATAACGCAACGCAGCACTTGACACCCAAACCAATCGCAACGAATACGAAACGCCGGCCCACAACGGAGAACACGAATCCGAGGCCAACACAAGCCAACCACAACCAAGCAATCGGGAAAACGAGTCCCACGGTCACTACGGAGCAACCGCGTCCTAGGCCAACCCCAGGGGACACACACCCCAAAGAAACCACGAGGATCTCACACACGAGACAAACACACTTGAACCCGGCGCTCGACACAGGAAGCCCAGGTCCAAGACAAGAAACCGCATCGGAAGCAGGGAACGCACGGACACCCTCAAAACCGACCGCCAGCAGCGAAAAAGGACAACGGCCACCACCATCCGACAGCCCAGCCACACGGGAAACAGCCACGCTAACCCCACGCTGGACGGGGCTCATAATCGAACTGATCTCCACAGAGCCCCTCAACGAGGGCCCGGAAACCAGCACGATGCCCCCACGATGCCCAGACAGCCGTCCTGTCCGACCCACGGCCGACGCCACACCGATCCTCGCCAACACAATGGAGTACCTTCCGCGTACTGACATGATTCTTAGCGCCATGCAGCGAGCCATGCCTAGAGCCTTGTCCGAGATCTTCGTCGCCCCCACAAGTCGTTGCTGCGATACCAGAGGGGTCATCGCAACGCACCTGTTCACGTACCAGTCTGGCTGTAGTATAACACGAGTACTACACCCGGCGTACCAAAACATCATACCCATGGTCGACACCACACCCATCGTCGCCCACATAAGCGACTACCAACGGAGGATCGAAACGCCCAGCGCCTTCGACACAACCCTCTCTCCCGAAGACCCGAATCAAACCTTTGACCCCGGGCCACCGAAGACGACCCAGAACTACCGACGGATCCTTGGCCACCCGACATAGCACCGCCGATTCAAGAATGCCTGGACAGGGAACTACCGAAGAAAACCGCCGAGAAAACCATCGTCATTTGGGATTATCGACCCACCAAGCAGACACCAACTACAAAGCACCCAGAACCGAAGAAAAACTTCCACGATCACAGCAGCAGTAGAAAATATAACGTTACCGACGCCACGCTAAAGTGACGAGATTAACACCGACGAATCCAAAGACTCGGCACAAGCCCAAGGACAGGATAACCCGGTAAAAAGGCGATCCTCAGCACCCGCCAAGCGACGCCACTAATCTCTCCATCACCCACCCGGAAGAAAGGGGGGGGGTGTAACGAACCATGGTTCTACCCATGGCTCGTTACAAACAACTCCCACAGCGACACATCCACGGTAGGCAGCAACCAAAATTCAACTAAGATATGCAGAACAGAAGAACCATGGCTCTAGCCACGGTTCTCCACCAATATTGTGTGTCAGCACCCAGGAAATAAAAATACTTCTAAGCAACGCTAACAATTTAATTAAGAACTCTCAACTCTACAAATTTTTGTCCACACAACAATTGTGACATTTCGCAATCGACTTATTTCACAATAAGTCAAGCTAGCATAAAATTATCGACCTACCGACCCAAATTCAGATATCACCTTTCCCAACTGCAACTGCACCTTCCGGGATGCAGCCTCAGCAAAAACACACTGCCCCACTAACAATTGTCAACGAAGCACCCAGCTTCGACCCACTTACTAGCCCCACATTTATTGTCGTAATCATAAGTTAGCAAGAATTAATTATTTCCGGGTCTCAGGTGCGATCACCAGCTGCATAAAAGGGCCAAGATCGAATACAAGACACAGGCAGTCCATCAGCCCAAACACAAGACACTGTACTACGCAGTCCCTCAGTCACACACCCAAGACACTGTACTACACAGTCCCTCAGTCACACACCCAAGACACTGCACAAGGCAGTCCCTCAGTCACACACCCAAGGCACTGTACTACGCAGTCCCTCAGTCACACACCCAAGACACTGCACTAGGCAGTCCCTCAGCCCAAACACAAGACACTGCACACCCCAGTCCAACGGCTCCAAGGCCAAGTAACAAGATCCGCAAGTAATCCATCGTACACAAACCCACAAAGAATTAAGTAATAAAATAATAAACACCAGCAAAACCAAAAACCACGATTTTCTCCAATCCAACAAAACCGTCGCCTCATCATTTCTCGCTGCCTACTACATTCTTTTACGAGCCAGCCCGACACCTGAAGTCACCTGCGATCTACAAATTGTCTTGTAGTGGACCCTGGACAGGCTGAATGCTTACCTCAGCCTGAAATAGGACCCTCACAGTGTATGCTTGTTAGCCGACCGGCGCGGTAGTTATAGGTGTGATATTTTAAGGGTTGATCTGCTGCACACACACGCGGGCAGGTGTATATTATATACACCTAAACTATTCAATATGTGTTTTACATATATATTTAACCAGTCGTGTCAGTGTCACTTTCAGCCTTTAAACTATACTAATTTGCGAGTCCACCCGTGGGCGCCATGAAATTTTAGAATAGTTTTTCTAAATTAAAATTTATCAACAAAAAAAAACCGAGTTTGGTGGCTGCAAATTCTATATATTTCGACGAAACGAAGGAAGACTCAACAAAAGGGACGTGCGCTCGATTTCAATACTAATTTTCGACTTCTTTTCATTTTCGTTATAACATATTCTTAAGCCTAACTTATCTAGGGTAGCGAAGCGGAGCGAATTTGCCAAGAGCGAGAGAGAGCTTTATTCCGCTCCCGCCTTGCCCTAAATTATCTTACACTAGTGTAAGCCAAGGTACAGCCTCTCAGTCTGTCCAGGGCCCGGCCTTGAATACAGCAAGATTTTTATTGAAGTCCATAGAGACCGGGTCGGGGAGGCATATAGGCGGTGCGAGGTGCCGCTTGGGTAGGACGTAAACGTAGGGCGGCGTTGGCCCAGAGTTATGGGCCACGGTGACGGGCGGTCTGGTCGATAGGACATAGGGCACGCCCAGTGGGACGTAGACCCCGTCGAAGTGGAATGCCTCGCCGCGCTTGGGTTCGAGGGCAGGGCACGAGGTGCTGGCTGACCCTGGGTATGTAGGAGGATAGGCAAAAGGGAAGGGGAAAGAGCCCGGTTCGTGAAGACAGGGGCATCCGCGTACTGTCTCACTTAGCTGGCGTCCCGGGAGGAAGGATGGTAGGCGAGGGGGAAGGGGGAGGGGGACGGGAAGGTAGCGGACTATGGCTCCACGCTTGGGTAGCTTGGGTAGCGGGTCGGAAGAACGGAGTCAACAAATGCTCAATCGGGGTGGAAGAGGTTAGGCAAGAGGGAGAGGGAAGACCAGTTCGTGGATGCCGGGGCATCCGTGTACGACACAACTGGCTGTCTTCCCAAACATGCGAGGGAGGGGACGGGAAGGTAGTTGACTACGGCTCCACGCTTGAGTAGCGGGGCAGAGGAACGGAAACTACAAAGCTACAAATTTCCATGTATGTATAAAAAAGATGTGTGTAGGTTTTAATAGTTGTCTTTATTTCCTGCCTACTAGCTTAGTGTCTGTGTGAGTGTGTGTGTGTGTGTCCCTAATCCCTACGATCGCACCTATCTCTCTTCTCCTTCTCATCTACGTGAGGCCAGCTTACCCCTCTGCTTCCTGCGCCGCTCCTGTCTTCCTGGTGTTCCACTTCTGTTGGCTCCTGTTCCGCTCCTCGTCTTCTGCTTCCACTTTCACTTTACTTTTTTCCGCTTGCGACCGGCCAGTTCTAGAGTCAAAACTCCTGTCCCGATCCTCTGTTTGGCGCGTGCCTTCCTTGGCTCCCAAATCTGGGTTTCTCTGCCGCTAGCCTCTGCTGGCGCTTCGGCTTTTCGGATCTCTCTGCTCTTCTTCACGGGAGTCGGTGAGTCGCTGGCGTGGGCAGCGGTACTCGCTCGGCTCTGTGGGTGGCTCTGTGGGTAGGAGTTCCTTCGGTCGCGCTTGTGGCTGAGAGTCTGCGCATTTCTCCCCTACTCATCGTTGCGTGCGCTACGGGCGTGAGCAGCGGTCCAAGCTGTGGGTGGGCAGGTGGTTCGGCTCTCTTTTGTGCCGTTGTCGTTGCTCTTAATCTCTTTCTCTTAGCTCGCGGTGGTGGTTCCGTCGCTGGTTCTGGTGGGCTGGTTCCGATGATGATTCCGATGTGCGGGTTCCGATGTGCGGGTTCCGATGTGCTGGTTCCTATGCTGGTTCCGATGTACTGGTTCTGACACCGGTTCTGGTCCCTCAATAAAGGATAGGCGCTATATTTAAACTTGTATGGATATTTAATATGGACGGCTTAGAACTAAAAATAATGAAAATATTGGCTAGTTGAAATGGATGGCTTAGAACTAAAAATAATGAAAATATTGGCTAGTTGATATGGATGGCTTAGAACTAAAAATAATGAAAAAAATATATAAATAATTTTACAAGATGACGTGTGGGTGAGGTAGGTGGGGAGCTGAGACCGGTGATGGATTGAGGTAGGTGGTGGTGGTTGGGAAGGGTACCTTCACACTAGACTTCAAATTTTACCAAAATATACAAATTAGCGTCGTGACGCGATAGGGACTATATACAAGAAAGATTATTTTTTAGCATGTAAAATTATTTCAATAAATATAATAATAATATAATATAATATATAATTCAATAAATAAATATGAGACATATTCAATTTAAACATGAAATATGAAAAATATTTAATTTAAATATGAAACATATTTAATTTAAATATTGTCGCCTCAAGACGCAATGTTTTTATTTGGAGAAAATTTGAAGTCTAGTGTAAGATAGTTTAGGGCGAAGCGGGAGCGCAATAAAGCTCTCTCTCGCTCTTGGCGAATTCGCCCCGCTTCGCCGCCCTAGATAAGTTAGGCTTAAGAATATTTTATAACGAGAAGGAAAAAAGAGTCGATAAATAGTATTGAATTCGAGCGCACGTCCCTTTTTTAGTCTCCCTCCGTCTTTCGTTAAATATATAAAATTTGCAGCCACCAAACTCGGTTTTTTTGTTAAAGTTCATTTAGAAAAACTATTCTAAAATTTCATGGCGCCCCCGGGTGGACTCGCAAATTAATATAGCAAAAAAGGCAGAAAGTGACAGTGACAAGAGTGGTGAACAAAATATATGTAAATCATATTGAATATTAAGTGTATATAATATACACCTGCCCGCGTCGCGTGTGTGTGCAAGATCAACCCCCCAAATAACACACCTAAAACTACCGCGACGGACGGCTAACAAACATACAACAAAAATACCTAGCGATCTCAACCACCGAGGGATATCCATTCCAAAAGACATTTGCCACCTGCCAAGGAAAGTGGAATTCCCAGGATCTCTTACATACATACTAGAGGTATTTGTGCAAAAAATTGAAAGCTCGAGTAAAGACAAAATCATTAAAATCTCGTAGTTACTGTCTTGTGCTAAAATAAGTGCACCTCGCTTTCAATTCTTGGCACATCCGTATGACATAGTAGAGCTAGATTTGCATGTCTTTAGTAGAGTTTGTACATATATTACATATATCACATATTCACATACATCAAACCATCTTGGACGCAGAACATATACATATAATTTATAACTGCAATCACTGTCGCCCCTTTCCCCCTTTCTCGTTTTCGTTGCGCAAATATATAGTTGGGTCATTGGCAAAGCGCACGCATACCAACGTAGCAGCTGCAGCGGTGAATTTTCGTTCTCGCTTTTGCTCGTCACCGTTGCTGACCGTCGTTGTTGTTGGTGTGTTCTTGCGTTTGGCGCGTTTTAAGTCAAACCGTTCGCCAAGCGACGCGCTACCCTGTAATCGTCGGGTATATAGTTTTGGTGCAAAGGATCCAACTGTCAATTTGTCAAAGCGTGCCTCGAAATTCAATTGGGTGTCTATCGGTCGGTCAGCCAGGCCCAGCATACACAAGCGCCAACACAGATTAGACACACACACATGTGCATATGTTCACAGCTTCAGCGGTGAATTTTTCGTTTTCGCTTGTCACCGTTGCTGTTTGTTGTTGTTCTTGTGTGTTTTGTGTTGGCACGCCTGCGTAAACAGATCGCCAAGTGCCTCGATACCCTTTAATTGTCGGGTATATCGATTTTTCGCCTCATTTGGCATCGACACCCTAGGTCCGTCTTAAACAGATCGCCAATTGCCTCGATACCCTTTAATCGTCGGGTATATCGATTTTTCGCCTCATTTGGCATCAACACCCTAGGTCCATATTAAACCGATCGCTAAGTGGTGCGATACCCTCTAGTCGCCGGGTATATTTCTTTCGACCTAATTTGGGTACACCTTCCTGTTTCGACACTTTGCGCCGCAGCAAATAATATTATCGTGAGAACAGCCCTGATTAGTGATTCACTTAAGTATCGAGAGTCAAGATGAATCCCAAATCAGATCATAAGCCTATTCTTGAAGAGCTAAAAAAGAAGCTCAGCTCCCGTGTCAAAGGCGTTCGCCGACTAGTGGAATGGCTGGAAGCTGGGGAGATTCCGCTGCAGTTGACAGAGCTCGAGTGCAGACTCGACGTACTGAAAGCAACTATAGCCAAGGCAAGCCAAGTTCAAGAATCAATCGAAGAAATAGATAGTGACGATGACTTTGGAGCCGAGTTGGAAGAACTCTCGATTGTAACCAAGGCAAAGATAATGTCGCTTATCGACGCCTTGAAGACAGCCAGTGATACAATACCTTCAGTTTCAGCTTCTGTAGCCCCAACTCGTGCTCGACTTCCGAAGTTAGCCCTGCCAAAGTTCAGCGGAAAATATTCGGAATTCAAAGGCTTCATTACTTTATTTGAGACTCTTGTTCACAATGACGAAAGCATTCCAGTTATCGAAAATTTTAACCATTTGCTTTCATGCCTCTCTGGTGAAGCGTTGGGAACGGTAAGGGCGTTCCAAGTAACCGAGAGCAATTATGAGAAAGCCATGGCTAGCTTAAAACGGGTCTATGATAACGTGTAATATATGTGATTTTGTTGGTTTAACTGCGACTGCAACTGCAACTGCAACTGCGAAATGTTCTTTATTTGTATAGTAAACGTTATGTTCTTTATATATGTTCTTTTATATGCTCTTTATAGCTTAGTAGCTAAGGCTAGGGCTGCCCGAAAGGCCAGGCAGCTTCTGTTTCGGTCCATGAAGGGCATGGCCTTTTTATGCTAATTGGAATGGTCAGTGCTTCAGGTTTGACATTATATCGGCAGCAGAGCCGATCTGCTATCAGCGTCGTCGCGTCATCATCTTCGGCTTGTGATAAGCACAGATATGCATACGTATATACGTATGCATGTGCACACATAGCGGCAGCGCAGCGCCGACGAAGCGACGACGCTAACTTTGGCACGATCGGTCTATGCTTGCCGTTTATGTTTATACAAATGTTTTGTTAATCTATTTGCTAGTTCTTATGAGTAACTGCTTATACTACACCTCCCTTTTTAAGAAGAATAATGTAATTATTCTTTAAGTCTGGGAACGTTATTCTTTTGTTTTATACATAGTCATATATCTAAATTTATTTATTTAAAATATTTTATTTTTTGTTTTTTTTTTTTTTTTTATATATATTTTTTTTTCTTAATCCTTATAGGCTAATTTTAATCGATTTTTGTGTACTTTTATTTTCTTTTTGTTATTTTCTAATGTAAAATTATGTGTTTCGTCTATGTTTATGACTTTATAGGGCCCTTTATAAGTGTTGTCTAACTTATGTCCTGTTTCGTTTTTGACCAAAACTATATCTCCTAACTTAATTTCAATACTATTTATATGTTTGTCATAGTTGTCTTTCTGTTTGTCTTTTGCTTTCCTTATAAGCAAGTTTGCTCTCTTATGGGCTATTTGAAGTCTATATCTAACCTCTTTGTCGTAAGCTTCATAATTATATAGTGGACTTACTATATTAGTTTGTAGAAATGTGTAGTTTGGTGAATTTTTTTGCGAATACCAGTTCGAAAGGACAGTAACCATGCACTGTTGATGGAGTTGTATTATAACAATAATTGAAATATTTTAACCATGTGTCCCAGTCGCTTCTAGGCCGGGGGGGGGGAAGGCTGCGTGGGATCGGCTTTGGCCCGGGGGGGCCCCCCCAGTTTCAGTCCCATCTTATCTATTTGTACGATTTCGAATGATTTTGTAGGGGTCTCTGTAATAATTAATGGTTCCTTGTTATGTCTGGTAGTTTTGTTTTTAATACAATGCGCGCAATGTTTAACATACTTTTTTATATCCTTGGTCATATTTTTCCAATGATAATTTTGTTTTATCTTGTTTGTTGTACGATTGATTCCTGGGTGGCCACCTTTAACAGGATCATCGTGAAAGTCTTTCAGGATTTTAGTGATCACTTTTTTGTCGTTTACATATATGGTTATTGGCGTTAACGCAATTTGAATGTCATTGAGGTGTTTATTTCCCATATGTTTAAATTCTTCTACCCGGGTATATTTAAACAGATTGTCGCCTAAGGACAATTGTAATTTCTTGATGGCCAAGTTACCGGCCGTCTTATTAAGCCTCGAAAATAATTGTTGTAAATCAATTTTCTCGGAAGTAACTAGGTCATTCAAGTTAATATAGCTCAAAATTTGTTTCCCTTTTTTAAATAAAAAATTAGGGAAGTTAAAAATAAGCTCGACATGTCGTTTAACTTCACATTTGTATAGCGCTTCGTAAACATTGGGAACCTCAAGACCGCCTTGGCTGTTATTTAGTTCTAGGTTATTATTAGTTTTCTTTGTTTTAGACCGTGTAATTATGTTGTAAATTTTACAAGCTTCATTTGTAAGTTTTTTAAAATCTGTGATTTCTATACGGGATAGAGCGTCCGCAGTATAATTTTCTTTTCCAGCAATATATTCCACCACAAAATCGAATTCCTCTAAGTCAAGTCTCATACGTGTTAATTTGGATGACGGGTTTTTTAAAGAAAACAAATATGTTAATGGTCTGTGGTCTGTTTTTACAAGAAATTTCTTTCCATAAAGGTAAGGTCTAAAATAGTTTATTGCCCAGTGTATTGCAGCCAGCTCTTTTTCTATAGTTGCTTTATTTGATTCGCCTTTGGTGAATGTTCTGGACGCATATGCTATTGGTAATTGTTTTTCTTCATATTCTTGACTTAACACAGCTCCACATGCAAAACCACTGGCATCTGTTGTGATGCAAAATTGTTTATTGAAATCTGGGTATTTTAAAATTTTTGGAGTTAGAAGACTATTTTTGAGAAATTCAAATGCTGTCATGCATTGATCTGTCCAAATGAAAGGTGTGTTTTTTCTACTTAGCCTTGTTAAAATACGCGAATACTCTGCAAAATTTGGAATAAATCTTCTATAATAATTACAAAACGCTACAAATCGCTTAGTGTCATCTGCTGATTTAGGGATCGGGTAATTTTTAATAGCACTATATTTGCTATCATCAGGTAAAATTCCATGATCTGTGCATTTATGACCTAAATATGTAACTTCATGACTAAAAAATGTGCATTTATCTGGATGTAGTTTAAGATTGAATTTTCTACAGATTTCAAATACATCTTGAAGGTTGGTAAGCATATGTTTTTCTGAGCATCCAATGACCACTAAATCATCCATATACAAAAAGGCTTGAGCTGTCGTGAGACCTGCAAACGCTATGGTCATCATCCTTTGGAATGAATTAGGGGCTATTTTTAGACCGTAAGGTAATCTTCTAAACCTATATGTACCATTATCTGCAGTGAAAGATGTAATATCTCTTGATTCAGGGCATAATTCAATCTGGTGAAAACCTGACATTAGGTCCAAGCAAGAGAAATACTTAGCTCTTCCAAGTTGGTCTAAAATATCATCTATTCTAGGCAATGGGAACTTGTCTGCAATAAGTTTTTTGTTGATACCTCTGTAATCAATAACTAATCTCCATCTTTTTTCGTCGCTATTAGGTAACGATTTTTTGGGAACCAATAACAATGGGCTGTTGTAAGGTGATACGGATGGTTCAATTATATCATTTTTGATTTGGGTATTTTGGGTATTTTGGGTATGAGGTATTCGATAATTTTTTATATATACTGGGTCATCGTCTTTTATTCGTAGTGTTTGTTTGTAAAAGTTATTGCAAGATATTGACTCTTTTTCGGTTGCGAATATGTCTATATATTTAGAACAGAGGCTATGTAGTGTATTTGCTACAAATTTTGGGAAGTTCTTGCTTAATCTGTCTAATTTTTCTTGATCGTAATTGTTGTTCGGTAACTGTTTGTTATTAAGAAGAATATCATAGTTTTCTAGGTTCTCAAATGCAATGCTACTATGATTGATAGCTACGTTTTGGTTGGTTGGGTTCACTATTCGAATGTAAGCATTATTGCTTTTGCAAATTGAATTCGCTATGAAAATTCCAGTTTGTAACTCTTGTGCTGGGATGAAAATATCTTTGTATTTGGATTTAATTGCTATATTTCTTATTACTTCTGACCTTGCAGGTATTGTAATTATATGAATTTGGGGCGAACTACACATTGGAATTGCGATAGTCTGAAAATAGTCTACTGGCCTGAGAATAATCCAATCTTGATTGGGGCGATAGTCTAAAAGACAATTGTATTTTTTTATGAAGTCCTGCCCTAAAATCCCTGTACAATTTATTGGAAAGTCTCCCGGTACTA
This sequence comes from Drosophila obscura, assembly GCF_018151105.1. NCBI lineage: Eukaryota > Metazoa > Arthropoda > Insecta > Diptera > Drosophilidae > Drosophila > Drosophila obscura. Next base: position 209,292 of record NW_024542793.1, on the reverse strand, counting down.
TGTGAAATGTGTGTTCTATTAACAAATTTTCGCAAATTAAATCAGCATCTACCGTACCTAATGTGGTAATAGTTCCATTGCCAATACCGTTAAGGTTTGTTGTTTGTGAAGGGTCTGTTTTGCTATTAGAATTTATTTCATTTATTTTAAACACCGAGATGTCGGCACCTGTATCCACTTAAAAATGTACTTTTGCTATTATTTAAAGTTGTTTTTGTTGTTATGTAGCTGCTAAGATGGAGATTAAACGTATATATTGACATAGAATTTTTCTTTATTGTTGGTTTTGTGGTGGAGCATTTGGGTTTTTTGATGCTTCAGTATCTATAGTACGAATGCTACTGGTTCTTTTCTGGTTATTGTGGTTGCCGTCATTGTTGTTATTGTAATAATTTCTTCTGTAACTATTTCCTCTATTATAAAAACTACCACGCCCACGTCCCCGATTATTGTTAAAAGGGCGGTTTCCATATTTCCTTTGGTAAAATAATATGGTGTTTGTATGCCCTGTGTGTTGGGTGCAGGCATTTATAAATTTGGAAACTGCCTCATCCATGGTATTAAATGAACCTGCTTCCATGATGAGTTTAACAGTATCGATGGAGCAGTTATTAGTTATGGATTTGACAGCCTGTTGCGTAGAATATTTGGTTGCTAATTCAAAAGAAAGGCCATCTGATATGTAAGCCGTTTCAAGCAATTTTGTAAGGGACTCTACTTCTTTTGTGTAATCATTCGCTGTTTTCGATTTTTGTTTTAAATTCATTAACTTGGCAGAGAGTACTTCTACCGACTCTCCCTTGACCGTTGTTTTTAATTTGCTGATAATTTGTTGAAGGGTAGTTTCATTGCCAACGAAGTTACGGGCTGTTCCCTTTAGTTTTGTTTTTACAATGGCGACGGCTTGAATGTCGTGTACTCCTTTAATGGAGTCGACTAGTGTTAGGGCGTCTAAGAAACTTTGCAAATTTTCTGCCTTTCCGTCCAATTCCGGAATTAATTTACAGGCAGTGTTTAAAAATTCTACCACTGACTGCGCCATTGTATTAGAGTTTTGGTGTTCTGTCTGAAGTTCTTGAATTGGTTCTTCTTCTAGCATAATGAAAATTATGGGCTTGTTAATGCAGTTCGGGACTGTTATATTTAATGAGTGTTTATCTATTAAACTATTAAGTTTGGTCAAAATACGCTTATAAATGTCTACTATTTCATGTTTTTGTGAATTGTTATATATGGGTTCTCCTAAATGGATTAATTGTTTTATATTGTTCAACGTTTCTACCAAAATAAATGAATGCTTATTTATTGTTGTGTTTGAGATATATGTGGTCTTATTGAGACATTTATATGATTTCTCGAAATCCTCCTTGTACTGTAATATTTTTTCTATATTTAGTGACCATTCCATTACTACTATTCCATAATTTCTTATTTATTTTTTATTTATTATTTGTTCATTACCAATATCCCTACCTAATATTTTGTGCAGGATGTGACTCCATTTGCACTCTAGAAAGTCCTGCAGTAAGGGTACCGCAGTGCTTTTACAATTAAATTAATGTATACATGATTATTATTTTTATTTTTTTTTTTTTTTTAATTGTGCACTTTGTTGCATTGTCGGGTTCCAGTTGTCATCCTTCTCTGTGATTCCAACGATGGTACAAGAGGCGGCCTATATGCCACTCGCATGTTCTTCAGGTTCAATCGATTCATTTGCAATGCATATAGTAATATTATTACTTTGTATTTGGTTTTGATTAGTATTTTTTTTTTTGGTTGATTGGTGTTCGTGTTGCGTGGAATCTCTTTGTCGTCGTTTTTGTTCAAATTTTTCTTTTAATTGGTCCAATTCTTTTGTTAGAATATTAGCATTTTCCCATGTGGGCGGTGGTTGTTGTTGATAGAGGATGTATTTGAGGTAGCTTATTCTTTTCTTGTCTTTGTATAGCTGGCCTCCTCGTTTTCGGGGTACTTTTACTATCGGTATGCGGCACAATTCAGCATCTTTTCTTTGCGCTAGACGCGCTTTATATTCCTCAATGGTTAGCTTAGACATTCCCTTTTTCTCTCTTTTTTTTTTGAAACAAAACTAATATTAACCACGAACACGCACCTTTTCTCTTTTTTTTTTTTTTATATTTACGTATTTAGAAATACATAAATATTTTTATTTTCTTTTAATATATGTATTTTTATTATTATTTAGTTATATATTATTTATTAAAAATTTTTTTTTTTTCACTTATATATTTTTATATGTTTTGGGCTCCTGGCAGGATCGCCATGTAATATAAGTGATTTGGTTGGTTTAGTCGGAATTGCCCGTATGGCCAGGCAACTTCGAAATGTTCTTTATTTGTATAGTAAACGTTATGTTCTTTATATATGTTCTTTTATAGCTTAGTAGCTAAGGCTAGGGCTGCCCGAAAGGCCAGGCAGCTTCTGTGTCGGTCCATGAAGGGCATGGCCTTTTTATGCTAATTGGAATGGTCAGTGCTTCAGGTTTGACATTATATCGGCAGCAGAGCCGATCTGCTATCAGCGTCGTCGCGTCATCATCTTCGGCTTGTGATAAGCACAGATATGCATACGTATATACGTATGCATGTGCACACATAGCGGCAGCGCAGCGCCGACGAAGCGACGACGCTAACTTTGGCACGATCGGTCTATGCTTGCCGTTTATGTTTATACAAATGTTTTGTTAATCTATTTGGTAGTTCTTATGAGTGACTGCTTATACTACACCTCCCTTTTAAGAAGAATAATGTAATTATTCTTTAATTCTGGGAATGTTATTCTTTTGTTTTATACATATATACATATTTCTAAATTTATTTATTTAAAATATTTTATCTATTTTGTTTTTTTTTTTTTACCCGTACTCAAACAGAGTTAAGGGGTATATTAGATTTGTGGTAAAAGTGGATGTGTGTAACGCAGAGAAGGAAACGTTTCCGACCCCATAAAGTATATATATTCTTGATCAGCATCAATAGCCGAGTCGATAGAGCCATGTCTGTCTGTCCGTCTGTCCGTCTGACCGTCTGTCCGTCTGTCAAAAAAAGGGGCAACCAAATTCTGTTGGAAACCCCAAAAGCGAGGAGGGGGGGCAACCAAATTTGTTCCAGACTCATGTGATATCCCACTGCTACAAGTGTATTTCAAAATTTCGATTCGCCCCCTTCCGCCCCCTTCCGCCCCCTTCCGCCCCCATAAAGAACGAAAATCTGTGCCAGGCACATTTTTAAAGATACGATAAAACTAAAAACGCAGTATCGTAGAGAATGCCCATATCTACCAGATTGCCGAATCTGAATCAGATCGGATCATAATTATAGCCGGAATGAAGAAATTAATTTTCAGTTGCTTCCCCTCCCCCTCCCGACGACGACAACGCAATTAATTTTCCTTCTCGCTCGCACACTCTGCCGCGTTCAGTGCGCGAGCAACCCCTAGCGGAGGAGATGTAGAATCTAAATGGTACTTGTACAAACTACATGTTAGATGTAGAATAGACATTGTAGATGAGATGTAGATAACAAATGTAGCAAAAAAATGTAAAATGTAAAAATTTTTTTTTAATTCTAAAATTCTAAAAAATCATGCTCAAAAATGTATATACTGACTGAGTACGGGTATAAGTAGAGTCGCGTCCCCAGAAGCGACTCACACGTTCCTTCTCGTTGTTTTTCTTCATATTCTTGACTTAACACAGCTCCACATGCAAAACCACTGGCATCTGTTGTGATGCAAAATTGTTTATTGAAATCTGGGTATTTTAAAATTTTTGGAGTTAGAAGACTATTTTTGAGAAATTCAAATGCTGTCATGCATTGATCTGTCCAAATGAAAGGTGTGTTTTTTCTACTTAGCCTTGTTAAAATACGCGAATACTCTGCAAAATTTGGAATAAATCTTCTATAATAATTACAAAACGCTACAAATTGCTTAGTGTCATCTGCTGATTTAGGGATCGGGTAATTTTTAATAGCACTATATTTGCTATCATCAGGTAAAATTCCATGATCTGTGCATTTATGACCTAAGTATGTTACTTCATGACTAAAAAATGTGCATTTATCTGGATGTAGTTTAAGATTGAATTTTCTACAGATTTCAAATACATCTTGAAGGTTGGTAAGCACATGTTTTTCTGAGCATCCAAGGACCACTAAATCATCCATATAAAAAAAGGCTTGAGCTGTCGTGAGACCTGCAAACGCTATGGTCATCATCCTTTGGAATGAATTAGGGGCTATTTTTAGTCCGTAAGGTAATCTTCTAAACCTATATGTACCATTATCTGCAGTGAAAGATGTAATATCTCTTGATTCAGGGCATAATTCAATCTGGTGAAAACCTGACATTAGGTCCAAGCAAGAGAAATACTTAGCTCTTCCAAGTTGGTCTAAAATATCATCTATTCTAGGCAATGGGAACTTGTCTGCAATAAGTTTTTTGTTGATACCTCTGTAATCAATAACTAATCTCCATCTTTTTTCGTCGCTATTAGGTAACGATTTTTTGGGAACCAATAACAATGGGCTGTTGTAAGGTGATACGGATGGTTCAATTATATCATTTTTGATTAATTTTTCGATTTCATTGTTTATTTCTTTCTTTTGGGTATGAGGTATTCGATAATTTTTTATATATACTGGGTCATCGTCTTTTATTCGTAGTGTTTGTTTGTAAAAGTTATTGCAAGATATTGACTCTTTTTCGGTTGCGAATATGTCTATATATTTAGAACAGAGGCTATGTAGTGTATTTGCTACAAATTTTGGGAAGTTCTTGCTTAATCTGTCTAATTTTTCTTGATCGTAATTGTTGTTCGGTAACTGTTTATTATTAAGAAGAATATCATAGTTTTCTAGGTTCTCAAATTCAATGCTACTATGATTGATAGCTACGTTTTGGTTGGTTGGGTTCACTATTCGAATGTAAGCATTATTGCTTTTGCAAATTGAATTCGCTATGAAAATTCCAGTTTGTAACTCTTGTGCTGGGATGAAAATATCTTTGTATTTGGATTTAATTGCTATATTTCTTATTACTTCTGACCTTGCAGGTATTGTAATTATATGAATTTGGGGCGAACTACACATTGGAATTGCGATAGTCTGAAAATAGTCTACTGGCCTGAGAATAATCCAATCTTGATTGGGGCGATAGTCTAAAAGACAATTGTATTTTTTTATGAAGTCCTGCCCTAAAATCCCTGTACAATTTATTGGAAAGTCTCCCGGTACTATGTGAAATGTGTGTTCTATTAACAAATTTTCGCAAATTAAATCAGCATCTACCGTACCTAATGTGGTAATAGTTCCATTGCCAATACCGTTAAGGTTTGTTGTTTGTGAAGGGTCTGTTTTGCTATTAGAATTTATTTCATTTATTTTAAACACCGAGATGTCGGCACCTGTATCCACTAAAAATGTACTTTTGCTATTATTTAAAGTTGTTTTTGTTGTTATGTAGCTGCTAAGATGGAGATTAAACGTATATATTGACATAGAATTTTTCTTTATTGCTGGTTTTGTGGTGGAGCATTTGGGTTTTTTGATGCTTCAGTATCTATAGTACGAATGCTACTGGTTCTTTTCTGGTTATTGTGGTTGCCGTCATTGTTGTTATTGTAATAATTTCTTCTGTAACTATTTCCTCTATTATAAAAACTACCACGCCCACGTCCCCGATTATTGTTAAAAGGGCGGTTTCCATATTTCCTTTGGTAAAATAATATGGTGTTTGTATGCCCTGTGTGTTGGGTGCAGGCATTTATAAATTTGGAAACTGCCTCGTCCATGGTATTAAATGAACCTGCTTCCATGATGAGTTTAACAGTATCGATGGAGCAGTTATTAGTTATGGATTTGACAGCCTGTTGCGTAGAATATTTTTGGTTGCTAATTCAAAAGAAAGGCCATCTGATATGTAAGCCGTTTCAAGCAATTTTGTAAGGGACTCTACTTCTTTTGTGTAGTCATTTGCTGTTTTCGTTTTTTGTTTTAAATTCATTAACTTGGCAGAGAGTACTTCTACCGACTCTCCCTTGACCTTTTTTTTTAATTTACTGATAATTTGTTGAAGGGTAGTTTCATTGCCAACGAAGTTACGGGCTGTTCCCTTTAGTTTTGTTTTTACAATGGCGACGGCTTGAATGTCGTGTACTCCTATAATGGAGTCGACTAGTGTTAGGGCGTCTAAGAAACTTTGAAAATTTTCTGCCTTTCCGTTCGAATTCCGGAATTAATTTACAGGCAGTGTTTAAAAATTCTACCACTGACTGCGCCATTGTATTAGAGTTTTGGTGTTCTGTCTGAAGTTCTTGAATTGGTTCTTCTTCTAGCATAATGAAAATTATGGGCTTGTTAATGCAGTTCGGGACTGTTATATTTAATGAGTGTTTATCTATTAAACTTTTAAGTTTGGTCAAAATACGCTTATAAATGTCTACTATTTCATGTTTTTGTGAATTGTTATATATGGGTTCTCCTACATGGATTAATTATTTTATATTGTTTAACGTTTCTACCAAAATAAATGAATGCTTATTTATTGTTGTGTTTGAGATATATGTCGTCTTATTGAGACATTTATATGATTTCTCGAAATCCTCCTTGTACTATAATATTTTTTCTATATTTAGTGACCATTCCATTACTACTATTCCATAATTTCTTATATATTATTTATTATTTGTTCATTACCAATATCCCTACCTAATATTTTGTGCAGGATGTGACTCCATTTGCACTCTAGAAAGTCCTGCAGTAAGGGTACCGCAGTGCTTTTACAATTAAATTAATGTATATATGATTTAATTATTTTTTTTTTTTTAATTGTGCACTTTGTTGCATTGTCGGGTTCCAGTTGTCATCCTTCTCTGTGATTCCAACGATGGTACAAGAGGCGGCCTATATGTCACTCGCACGTTCTTCAGGTTCAATCGATTTATTTGCAATGCATATAGTAATATTATTACTTTGTATTTGGTTTTGATTAGTATTTTTTTTTTTGGTGATTGGTGTTCGTGTTGCGTGGAATCTCTTTGTCGTCGTTTTTGTTCAAATTTTTCTTTTAGTTGGTCCAATTCTTTTGTTAGAATATTAGCATTTTCCCATGTGGGCGGTGGTTGTTGTTGATAGAGGATGTATTTGAGGTAGCTTATTCTTTTCTTGTCTTTGTATAGTTGGCCTCCTCGTTTTCGGGGTACTTTTATTATCGGTATGCGGCACAATTCAGCATCTTTTCTTCGCGCTAGACGCGCTTTATATTCCTCAATGGTTAGCTTGGACATTCCCTTTTTCTCTCTTTTTTTTTTTTGAAACAAAACTAATATTAACCACGAACACGCACCTTTTCTTTTTTTTTTTTATATTTACTTATTTAGAAATACATAAATATTTTTATTTTCTTTTAATATATGTATTTTTATTATTATTTAGTTATATATTATTTATTAAAAATTTTTTTTTTTTCACTTATATATTTTTATATGTTTTGGGCTCCTGGCAGGATCGCCATGTAATATATGTGATTTTGTTGGTTTAGTCGGAATTGCCCGTATGGCCAGGCAACTGCGAAATGTTCTTTATTTGTATAGTAAACGTTATGTTCTTTATATATGTTCTTTTATATGCTCTTTATAGCTTAGTAGCTAAGGCTAGGGCTGCCCGAAAGGCCAGGCAGCTTCTGTTTCGGTCCATGAAGGGCATGGCCTTTTTATGCTAATTGGAATGGTCAGTGCTTCAGGTTTGACATTATATCGGCAGCAGAGCCGATCTGCTATCAGCGTCGTCGCGTCATCATCTTCGGCTTGTGATAAGCACAGATATGCATACGTATATACGTATGCATGTGCACACATAGCGGCAGCGCAGCGCCGACGAAGCGACGACGCTAACTTTGGCACGATCGGTCTATGCTTGCCGTTTATGTTTATACAAATGTTTTGTTAATCTATTTGGTAGTTCTTATGAGTGACTGCTTATACTACACCTCCCTTTTTAAGAAGAATAATGTAATTATTCTTTAATTCTGGGAATGTTATTCTTTTGTTTTATACATATATACATATTTCTAAATTTATTTATTTAAAATATTTTATCTATTTTGTTTTTTTTTTTTATACCCGTACTCAAACAGAGTTAAGGGGTATATTAGATTTGTGGTAAAAGTGGATGTGTGTAACGCAGAGAAGGAAACGTTTCCGACCCCATAAAGTATATATATTCTTGATCAGCATCAATAGCCGAGTCGATAGAGCCATGTCTGTCTGTCCGTCTGTCCGTCTGACCGTCTGTCCGTCTGTCTGTCTTATTGAGCGCCTAGATCTCAGAGACTATAAGAGCTAGGGCAACCAAATTTTGTTTCCAGACTCATGTGATATCCCACTGCTACAAGTGTATTTCAAAATTTCGATTCGCCCCCTTCCGCCCCCTTCCGCCCCCATAAAGAACGAAAATCTGTGCCAGGCACATTTTTAAAGATACGATAAAACTAAAAACGCAGTATCGTAGAGAATGCCCATATCTACCAGATTGCCGAATCTGAATCAGATCGGATCATAATTATAGCCGGAATGAAGAAATTAATTTTCAGTTGCTTCCCCTCCCCCTCCCGACGACGACAACGCAATTAATTTTCCTTCTCGCTCGCACACTCTGCCGCGTTCAGTGCGCGAGCAACCCCTAGCGGAGGAGATGTAGAATCTAAATGGTACTTGTACAAACTACATGTTAGATGTAGAATAGACATTGTAGATGAGATGTAGATAACAAATGTAGCAAAAAAATGTAAAATGTAAAAATTTTTTTTTAATTCTAAAATTCTAAAAAATCATGCTCAAAAATGTATATACTGACTGAGTACGGGTATAAGTAGAGTCGCGTCCCCAGAAGCGACTCACACGTTCCTTCTCGTTGTTTTTCTTCATATTCTTGACTTAACACAGCTCCACATGAAAAACCACTGGCATCTGTTGTGATGCAAAATTGTTTATTGAAATCTGGGTATTTTAAAATTTTTGGAGTTAGAAGACTATTTTTGAGAAATTCAAATGCTGTCATGCATTGATCTGTCCAAATGAAAGGTGTGTTTTTTCTACTTAGCCTTGTTAAAATACGCGAATACTCTGCAAAATTTGGAATAAATCTTCTATAATAATTACAAACGCTACAAATTGCTAAGTGTCATCTGCTGATTTAGGGATCGGGTAATTTTTAATAGCACTATATTTGCTATCATCAGATCTGTGCATTTATGACCTAAGTATGTAACTTCATGACTAAAAAATGTGCATTTATCTGGATGTAGTTTAAGATTGAATTTTCTACAGATTTCAAATACATCTTGAAGGTTGGTAAGCATATGTTTTTCTGAGCATCCAAGGACCACTAAATCATCCATATAAAAAAAGGCTTGAGCTGTCGTGAGACCAAACGCTATGGTCATCATCCTTTGGAATGAATTAGGGGCTATTTTTAGTCCGTAAGGTAATCTTCTAAACCTATATGTACCATTATCTGCAGTGAAAGATGTAATATCTCTTGATTCAGGGCATAATTCAATCTGGTGAAAACCTGACATTAGGTCCAAGCAAGAGAAATACTTAGCTCTTCCAAGTTGGTCTAAAATATCATCTATTCTAGGCAATGGGAACTTGTCTGCAATAAGTTTTTTGTTGATACCTCTGTAATCAATAACTAATCTCCATCTTTTTTCGTCGCTATTAGGTAACGATTTTTTGGGAACCAATAACAATGGGCTGTTGTAAGGTGATACGGATGGTTCAATTATATCATTTTTGATTAATTTTTCGATTTCATTGTTTATTTCTTTCTTTTGGGTATGAGGTATTCGATAATTTTTTATATATACTGGGTCATCGTCTTTTATTCGTAGTGTTTGTTTGTAAAAGTTATTGCAAGATATTGACTCTTTTTCGGTTGCGAATATGTCTATATATTTAGAACAGAGGCTATGTAGTGTATTTGCTACAAATTTTGGGAAGTTCTTGCTTAATCTGTCTAATTTTTCTTGATCGTAATTGTTGTTCGGTAACTGTTTGTTATTAAGAAGAATATCATAGTTTTCTAGGTTCTCAAATGCAATGCTACTATGATTGATAGCTACGTTTTGGTTGGTTGGGTTCACTATTCGAATGTAAGCATTATTGCTTTTGCAAATTGAATTCGCTATGAAAATTCCAGTTTGTAACTCTTGTGCTGGGATGAAAATATCTTTGTATTTGGATTTAATTGCTATATTTCTTATTACTTCTGACCTTGCAGGTATTGTAATTATATGAATTTGGGGCGAACTACACATTGGAATTGCGATAGTCTGAAAATAGTCTACTGGCCTGAGAATAATCCAATCTTGATTGGGGCGATAGTCTAAAAGACAATTGTATTTTTTTATGAAGTCCTGCCCTAAAATCCCTGTACAATTTATTGGAAAGTCTCCCGGTACTATGAGAAATGTGTGTTCTATTAACAAATTTTCGCAAATTAAATCAGCATCTACCGTACCTAATGTGGTAATAGTTCCATTGCCAATAACGTTAAGGTTTGTTGTTTGTGAAGGGTCTGTTTTGTAATTAGAATTTATTTCATTTATTTTAAACACCGAGATGTCGGCATTATTGCTATTATTTAAAGTTGTTTTTGTTGTTATGTAGCTGCTAAGATGGAGATTAAACGTATATATTGACATAGAATTTTTCTTTATTGCTGGTTTTGTGGTGGAGCATTTGGGTTTTTTGATGCTTCAGTATCTATAGTACGAATGCTACTGGTTCTTTTCTGGTTATTGTGGTTGCCGTCATTGTTGTTATTGTAATAATTTCTTCTGTAACTATTTCCTCTATTATAAAAACTACCACGCCCACGTCCCCGATTATTGTTAAAAGGGCGGTTTCCATATTTCCTTTGGTAAAATAATATGGTGTTTGTATGCCCTGTGTGTTGGGTGCAGGCATTTATAAATTTGGAAACTGCCTCGTCCATGGTATTAAATGAACCTGCTTCCATGATGAGTTTAACAGTATCGATGGAGCAGTTATTAGTTATGGATTTGACAGCCTGTTGCGTAGAATATTTGGTTGCTAATTCAAAAGAAAGGCCATCTGATATGTAAGCCGTTTTAAGCAATTTTGTAAGGGACTCTACTTCTTTTGTGTAGTCATTTGCTGTTTTCGTTTTTTGTTTTAAATTCATTAACTTGGCAGAGAGTACTTCTACCGACTCTCCCTTGACCTTTTTTTTTAATTTACTGATAATTTGTTGAAGGGTAGTTTCATTGCCAACGAAGTTACGGGCTGTTCCCTTTAGTTTTGTTTTTACAATGGCGACGGCTTGAATGTCGTGTACTCCTATAATGGAGTCGACTAGTGTTAGGGCGTCTAAGAAACTTTGCAAATTTTCTGCCTTTCCGTCGAATTCCGGAATTAATTTACAGGCAGTGTTTAAAAATTCTACCACTGACTGCGCCATTGTATTAGAGTTTTGGTGTTCTGTCTGAAGTTCTTGAATTGGTTCTTCTTCTAGCATAATGAAAATTATGGGCTTGTTAATGCAGTTCGGGACTGTTATATTTAATGAGTGTTTATCTATTAAACTTTTAAGTTTGGTCAAAATACGCTTATAAATGTCTACTATTTCATGTTTTTGTGAATTGTTATATATGGGTTCTCCTACATGGATTAATTATTTTATATTGTTTAACGTTTCTACCAAAATAAATGAATGCTTATTTATTGTTGTGTTTGAGATATATGTCGTCTTATTGAGACATGATTTCTCGAAATCCTCCTTGTACTATAATATTTTTTCTATATTTAGTGACCATTCCATTACTACTATTGTAAATATAACATCCAGAGATAGGGATTTTAAAGAAAAGACATCCGTCATTTCTGATATAATTTTATTGAATGATCTTTTGTATGTTTCTTAAATTCTACTTGGCTGAGGGCCAGCGTAGCTGCGCTGCCAGGAACGCCGGCAGCGGAGCGGCAGCATTTATGTATTTAATATATATATATATGTGTATATGCCCAGCGCTGCTGACAGCGAGGGCGCGAGGGAAAATGTATATGTATGTGTGTATGCATGTGCCGTCAAGTCATGGGAATATGTTGACGCTGCACTTATGTCGCTCGAGACATTCTTGGGCGATCGTAATACGATAGCTCAAGTTATGTCTGGGACTTTTAATTACATAAACACTGCAACAAAGTGTTACAGTGTGTTCCCCTTAAGTACACTTGGTACAGTGGGTATTGGCTATGTGTGCATACTACATCTCCCTCCTTTTGAAAAATAACGTAATATTTATGAAGTTATTTTATAATTTTAATATGATAGTTATTTAGAAAAAGAAAAATTTTTTTTTTTTTTTATTAAATGAATTTAATACTAATACATACATATATCAGTTGAGATGTATGAGCGTATGAACTCATTAAAAGTTCTGTGGCTTCGCTCCCACGGTTCCTACAGTCTGGTGATGATGTGCTGTGGATGTTATATTTTGAATATTTAAGTTTTTACATAAATCTTCAATTATTGAATTTTTGTATTCCGTTCCCATGTCCGTAATGAACGTCTTCATTGGACCGTACTTTAGAATAAAATCTTCAAATATAGCTTTAGCTACTGTTTTTGCACTTTTGTTATTGATTGGTATGGCTACAAGGTATTTTGTCAAATCACAGATTAAAGTGACTGCATATTCGTTTCCTTGTTCTGATTTAGGAAGTGGACCGATCGTATCCACAATTACCCTATCAAACGCCATTTGTGGTGTTTCAGTTATAGTCAATGGGGTCTTGGTATGTTTGGTTGTTTTGGACTTTTGGCATTTGGGACACTTTCTCACATAATTTGTAATTTGACGTGTCATGTTTTTCCAATAATAATGCCTTCTTATTTTCGCTAATGTTTTAGCTATACCTGTGTGACCTCCTTGAATTGGATCATCATGGAATGTAGACAGTATCTCTTCTTTTTCTTTATTTTCTTTTATTGTGGTCACCGGCTTGAGTAGCGCTACTCTTAAATTCTTTAATATTTTATTGCCCTTGTTCTTAAAAGAATCTATTGAAATGTTCTCAAAGATTTCTTCGCTCGGTGCCATTTTAAGTTGGCTGACGTTATTTATACCGGCTTCTTTTTCAAGCCTTTGGAAAAATTGACCTAAGTCGAAGGTTCCATTAGTATAAAGGTCGCTAACTTTAATTCTTACAAATATCTTTTTCCCATGTTTAAAGAAACACTTAGTCGAAGATAAATGTAAGGTCACTACTTTTTTAACATCATCATTTTGTATGACGTTGTATATATTGGGCTTTGAAGAGATCGATTGCTTTTGCAATTCTGTGTTTGAACCTGCGCAGGTTTTTTGTCTACTTTGATATCTTGTAGTGACTTTTAGTACTGTATTGGTTGTCTGTATATTCTTTAGGTCTTTAATGGTTATTCTTGATAACGCATCTGCTACATAATTATCTTTTCCCTTTAGATACTCGACTGTGAAGTCATATTCCTCTAATTCGAGCCGCATGCGTGTAAGTTTTGAGCTAGGATTGACCATTGAAAATAAGTATGTTAGTGGTCTGTGGTCCGTTTTCACTGTAAAGTGTTTTCCATAAATATATGGTCGAAAATGAGTAATTGCCCAATGAATTGCTGCTAATTCTTGTTCTGTTGTACTTTTGTTACTTTCGCCCTTGGTGAATGATCTGGACGCGTATGCAATAGGGAGTTGGAGATCTTTATGGTTTTGAGTTAAAACCGCTCCACACGCTTGCTTACTTGCATCCGTTATTATACAAAATTCTTTTGTGAAGTCTGGGTATTGTAACAAAGTTGGCTTGATCAGTTGATCTTTTAAGTGTAAAAATGCATTTTGGCATTCATCTGACCACTCAAATGGAACATTCTTTTTACATAATCTGGTTATGTGCCGGGAATAGTCGGCGAAGTTTCTAATAAAACGTCTGTAATAATTGCAGAATGCAACGAATCTTCTAGCGCTGTCCGCGTCGTGCGGGACTGGATAATTTTTGATGACGTCATATTTCTTGTCATCTGGCAAGATTCCTTTATCAGTGCATTTATGACCGAGAAAGGTCACTTCATGCATAAAAAATGAACATTTTTGTGGATGTAATTTTAGGTTGTGTTTCCTACATACCTCAAAAATATCTTGTAAGTTTTTGAGCATATGTTTTTCGGAACAACCAATGACTATAAGATCGTCCATATATAGGAATGCTTGCGAAGCTTCAAGTCCAGAGAATGCAATAGTCATCATTCTCTGAAATGAATTTGGCGCTATTTTTAAACCAAATGGTAATCGCGTGAAGCGATATGAGCCATTGCTCGTTGAAAAAGACGTTATATTACGTGAACTTTCTTCTAGTTCAATTTGATGAAAACCTGACATTAAGTCAAGGCATGAGAAATATTTTGCTCTACCTAGTTGATCCAAAATGTCATCAATTCTAGGTAGTGGGAATTTATCTGACAAGAGCTTCTTATTTATTTGACGATAGTCAACTACTAATCGCCATTTCTTTTGTTCAGTGCCCGGAAGGGCTTTCTTTGGTACAAGTAATAGTGGGCTGTTATATTCTGATACGGACGGTTCGACTATTTTGTCGTCTATTAATTTTCCTACTTGCTTCTGGATCTCTGTAACTTGGCTATGCGGGCTTCGATAGTTTTTGATGTATACTGGTTCGTCATCCTTCAATCTCAATTTTTGTTTATAAAAATTATTTGTTGTTATTGATTCGGTGTCAAGCCCGAATATGTCACTATATTTGGAACATAATTCCGTTAATGGTTGTTTGAATGGAGCTGGAAAATTCTTTTTGAGCTGAGCTAGGACAGTTTGTTCCCTGATTTTAGAAGTTGTTTGAACTACATTGTAATTCGAAAGTGGTTCATATTTTAAATTATTTATATTAATTAATTGGTCGGTACTGGTCGTATTCAGTAATCGGACAAACGCATTTTGCGTGGTTGCAACTGTGTTTGCAACAAAAATACCAGTTTGGATTTCCTGGTTTGGAATTAGAACATTATCTTCACTTGAAGTTAGTTCTATTTTTCGAATAACTTGTGATCTTGCTGGTAGAAGTATTGTATTGTTACCAGAACTGTATGTTATTGGAACATAAATGTGAATGTTTATATTGTTTGGTCGTATTATAAACCAGTCTTCTGAAGGTTTTAGATCAATTTGACAATTTAATGCTTTTATAAAATCAATCCCTATTATTCCATCACATGGGATTGCGAAATTTTTGTTTACTAAATGGAAATTGTGAGGAATTATGTATTTATCTGTCTGTAGCTCTATTGGTGCAAGGCCTAGGGATTTTATAATACCTTCACCTATACCTTGAATGTCTATTTTATTGTTTATTTGTATGTCGTTGAAGACATCTGAAGTTTCTTTTACTAGCGATATGTTCGCTCCTGTATCTACTAGGAATGTTAGATGTTTTCCTGTATTGGCATTGTTAAATGACACGAAAATGTTAAGATTGAGATTGATGGTTTGAACTTTTGCTTTTAATGGTTTGGAGTATCTAAAGGAGTTTGGGAGTTTCCCGAAGCCGTCTGGGTAACACGGACATTGTTTTGTCGTGTACCTCTATTATTGTCGTATTGGTTGTTATAGGTGTTTCCGTTTCCACGGTTATTTCCTCTATAACCACCACGACCTCTATAGTTATTTGAATGCTGATTATTGTTATAACTGTTGATGTTGTTATAACCACGGCCATTTCCTCTACCACGATAGTTACCTCTATAGGTACTACCGCGGTATGCCTGACCTCGTCTGGTATACAATATGGAATTTGCATTACCAGTCATGTCAGTGGAACATTGGATATATTTTGTTATGGCATCATTCATTGTAGGGAATGTGCCTGCTTCTAGAATGGTCTTAAGTCTGCCATGCTCACAATTTTTAACCATTGTGCTAATGGCTTCTTTGCTGCTGAATTTATCAGCGTGCTCAGCTGGCAGACCCTCATCGATGTATGATGCTTCTAGGAGTTTTCTCATCTCGTCTATTTCTTTTGTAAATTCTGTGGCTGTTTTGCCTTTTTGGCATATTTTTGCCATTTTTGCCTTAACTACGTCAGATGTTTCACCGACAATTGTAGTTTTCAATTTTTGAATGATCGACTGGATGGTCGTTTCATCCTGGACTTTGTATAGTGTAGATCCGATTATTTTGGATTTTATCACTTCGACAGCTAGAGATTCATAAGGCCCTTTTGTCAAATTGACTAAGTTAATGGCAGTAATGAATCTCTGCATATGGATCTTTTGTCCATTGAATTCAGGGATAGCGTGTGAAATGTCTTTAATATATGCCCGTTGGGCAACTGGGTCTTCTGCCATTCTGATATGTTGGTTGCTAGGTGCTGCACTAGTTGACGAAGTGTCGTCGTTTATTGGAAGGTTCGATCGATTTGATCGAGAATCGTCTTCCGATATTATGCTAATATTTTTGATATTCGGGGGCCTGGGGCTTATTGGCCTTGATCCCGATTCTGCAGCTGGTATATATGTCGCTGCTGTGTTGAGAATTGTTGGTATATGTATGTCCAAATTGAGCTTTTCTTTAACGGTAACCAATCGTTCTCTTAGACGTTTGAAAACGTCTGTTGCTTGGAACCACTGTATATCGTCAAGTCTTTGTTTATTTGTTAGAAAAAGCTCTCTGATCTCATTATAGATTTCAACTAGGTTGGTTACATGTTTAATGACCGTACTATTTTGAGTAGGTCTGTTTTGCGTTAAGCATTTATAGGACTTATCGAACTCTGCTCTAAGAGTACAGACTTTAGCGCAGATCGTAAGCCAGGCCATGTGGTGTTTCTATGTTGTTCATTCCAAATGGAAGACAATCTGACATCATTAACCAAAATTCCCGATTTTAAGATTTAAATATTACGAAGTCGATGACCCTGCCTAGAATGGAATGCTCTTTTATTACTGATTTTACCGCGATACCTGGAATGGTAGTTAACACAATTGCTTTTTGTGTTTTTGAACAGTCTATTAACGGCGAAAATTCTAAATGAAATGTACTCATGTACATATATTCGAGCTCTAATATGCTCCTTGGGGTCGTTGAGACCAATTGTAGAATTCTGTTTTTAAAATTTGGGTCCCTGTTATAAACATTCCTAATTGCGTTTAGAGTTGTCATTTTATTTTTCCTTTTCAAATTCTATATTTTGTCCAAATCATTAGCCTTACTCAAATATTTCTTTTTAAGGCATTTATTGTGCAGTTTATAAATTTTGAAAAAGACGTTAGCACACAAAATAACAACAATTATTATCAACAGGGTATTAGTAAAGCCTAAATCAATTTCTTTTGATTCTACTTTATTAATTACATTTGCAGTGGAATCCACTGTCTTGGTGTCTACTAAACCCATGTTGGTGACAATCCCTGTTTCTCTATGAAAAAGTATGCCATTTATATATGGCTTATTTTTGGTGTCATTTCCTAACTTACTTATAGTATTGTCTTTCATTCATATTAGTTTTTGAGATGCTTTAAATATATTTTTTTTTTTTTTTGTTTTTGTTTTTTTTTTTTTTATATTCAATATCAAATCAAATTTCAAATCTAATTTCAAAAAAAATGTAAAATTTTTGAAAAAAAAAACTAATTTTTGAAAATATGAAGATAGAGTGTTAGGGCATAGGGCTGATTTACATTGGTTTTTTTTTTTTTTATCAGTCCTATGTTTTTAGTGAAAGCCTAACAGATATTAGTAGTTTACAAGCAGCGTGTTACGCATCGACTTGTGGGTAGAAGTTTAAATTATTGGCAATTCAGGCATTGGCAAAATGCAGCCTTTATTGCGTTACTTTGCATCGCAAAGTTTGTTGTTGAGTTCCTCCAGTTGGGTTTTCAATTTTTCCTGGTCCTCGTTGATTTTTTCTGTCCGTAGTAGGTCTTTGACCAACCTACGTTCCCGGAGCAGTTTAATTCGCTTCCCTCCCCGCTTCTTCTTTGGCTTGGGCTGTTGCGGCTGTTGGCGTGCCCGGTACTCAGCTATTGTGAGTGGGCGTGGTCCATCGGTTGGACAAGCCTCCAGAGCCTCCTGTAGGCTTGGCTTGTCCCTTTGCTCGAGGGGGAGCAGCGTTTATTAAATCTGATTCCAGATTGGCATCCACCGGTGGCGTAAGGGGCGTTAGGCCTCTCACGCGAATTTATTTTTCGGCTGCTGATGTCCTGGGCCTCTGGGCTCAGGCGGTTCCGGTGCCGGTCATCGCACAGGTATTCGTCGTACGCTCTATGTAGCGCTGTCGGTGCCTTTTCAGGTCTTTATCTTCTTTTATGTCAGCACGCTTCTTGTTTAATTTTTTTTTTTTTTGAAAATCCAGTAATTTATTAGGGGCAATTTAAACGTGAAATTTGGATACGCAGGATTATTTTTGGGTCTCACTGTTCACGGTCATTTGGAAGTGTATTTTAAATGCACATTTTCTTTTGTTTTTATTGGACGATTTGATTTTCAGCTGATAAAAATTACATTTGGAAGTGTATTTGGAAGTGTATTTTAAATGCACATTTTCTTTTGTTTTTGCGTGAAAACTGTTTTTGCAGAATTATTTATATTTTTTTTTTTTTTTTCTCCTTGTCACGGTCGCCATGTAAATATAACCTCCAGAGATAGGGATTTTAAAGAAAAGACATCCGTCATTTCTGATATAATTTTATTGAATGATCTTTTGTATGTTTCTTAAATTCTACTTGGCTGAGGGCCAGCGTAGCTGCGCTGCCAGGAACGCCGGCAGCGGAGCGGCAGCATTTATGTATTTAATATATATATATATGTGTATATGCCCAGCGCTGCTGACAGCGAGGGCGCGAGGGAAAATGTATATGTATGTGTGTATGCATGTGCCGTCAAGTCATGGGAATATGTTGACGCTGCACTTATGTCGCTCGAGACATTCTTGGGCGATCGTAATACGATAGCTCAAGTTATGTCTGGGACTTTTAATTACATAAACACTGCAACAAAGTGTTACAGTGTGTTCCCCTTAAGTACACTTGGTACAGTGGGTATTGGCTATGTGTGCATACTACACTATTCCATAATTTCTTATATATTATTTATTATTTGTTCATTACCAATATCCCTACCTAATATTTTGTGCAGGATGTGACTCCATTTGCACTCTAGAAAGTCCTGCAGTAAGGGTACGCAGTGCTTTTACAATTAAATTAATGTATATATGATTTAATTATTTTTTTTTTTTAGTAATTGTGCACTTTGTTGCATTGTCGGGTTCCAGTTTTCATCCTTCTCTGTGATTCCAACGATGGTACAAGAGGCGGCCTATATGCCACTCGCACGTTCTTCAGGTTCAATCGATTTATTTGCAATGCATATAGTAATATTATTACTTTGTATTTGGTTTTGATTAGTATTTTTTTTTTGGTGATTGGTGTTCGTGTTGCGAGGAATCTCTTTGTCGTCGTTTTTGTTCAAATTTTTCTTTTAGTTGGTCCAATTCTTTTGTTAGAATATTAGCATTTTCCCATGTGGGCGGTGGTTGTTGTTGATAGAGGATGTATTTGAGGTAGCTTATTCTTTTCTTGTCTTTGTATAGTTGGCCTCCTCGTTTTCGGGGTACTTTTATTATCGGTATGCGGCACAATTCAGCATCTTTTCTTCGCGCTAGACGCGCTTTATATTCCTCAATGGTTAGCTTGGACATTCCCTTTTTCTCTCTTTTTTTTTTTTGAAACAAAACTAATATTAACCACGAACACGCACCTTTTCTTTTTTTTTTTTTTTATATTTACGTATTTAGAAATACATAAATATTTTTATTTTCTTTTAATATATGTATTTTTATTATTATTTAGTTATATATTATTTATTAAAAATTTTTTTTTTTTCACTTATATATTTTTATATGTTTTGGGCTCCTGGCAGGATCGCCATGTAATATATGTGATTTTGTTGGTTTAGTCGGAATTGCCCGTATGGCCAGGCAACTGCGAAATGTTCTTTATTTGTATAGTAAACGTTATGTTCTTTATATATGTTCTTTTATATGCTCTTTATAGCTTAGTAGCTAAGGCTAGGGCTGCCCGAAAGGCCAGGCATCTTCTGTTTCGGTCCATGAAGGGCATGGCCTTTTTATGATAATTGAAACAAAACTAATATTAACCACGAACACGCACCTTTTCTTTTTTTTTTTTTATATTTACGTATTTAGAAATACATAAATATTTTTATTTTCTTTTAATATATGTATTTTTATTATTATTTAGTTATATATTATTTATTAAAAATTTTTTTTTTTTTCACTTATATATTTTTATATGTTTTGGGCTCCTGGCAGGATCGCCATGTAATATATGTGATTTTGTTGGTTTAGTCGGAATTGCCCGTATGGCCAGGCAACTGCGAAATGTTCTTTATTTGTATAGTAAACGTTATGTTCTTTATATATGTTCTTTTATATGCTCTTTATAGCTTAGTAGCTAAGGCTAGGGCTGCCCGAAAGGCCAGGCAGCTTCTGTTTCGGTCCATGAAGGGCATGGCCTTTTTATGATAATTGGAATGGTCAGTGCTTCAGGTTTGACATTTGACATATGTATTTTTATTATTATTTAGTTATATATTATTTATTAAAAATTTTTTTTTTTTCACTTATATATTTTTATATGTTTTGGGCTCCTGGCAGGATCGCCATCCGGTAATATATGTGATTTTGTTGGTTTAGTCGGAATTGCCCGTATGGCCAGGCAACTGCGAAATGTTCTTTATTTGTATAGTAAACGTTATGTTCTTTATATATGTTCTTTTATATGCTCTTTATAGCTTAGTAGCTAAGGCTAGGGCTGCCCGAAAGGCCAGGCAGCTTCTGTTTCGGTCCATGAAGGGCATGGCCTTTTTATGATAATTGAAACAAAACTAATATTAACCACGAACACGCACCTTTTCTTTTTTTTTTTTTATATTTACGTATTTAGAAATACATAAATATTTTTATTTTCTTTTAATATATGTATTTTTATTATTATTTAGTTATATATTATTTATTAAAAATTTTTTTTTTTTTCACTTATATATTTTTATATGTTTTGGGCTCCTGGCAGGATCGCCATGTAATATATGTGATTTTGTTGGTTTAGTCGGAATTGCCCGTATGGCCAGGCAACTGCGAAATGTTCTTTATTTGTATAGTAAACGTTATGTTCTTTATATATGTTCTTTTATATGCTCTTTATAGCTTAGTAGCTAAGGCTAGGGCTGCCCGAAAGGCCAGGCAGCTTCTGTTTCGGTCCATGAAGGGCATGGCCTTTTTATGCTAATTGGAATGGTCAGTGCTTCAGGTTTGACATTATATCGGCAGCAGAGCCGATCTGCTATCAGCGTCGTCGCGTCATCATCTTCGGCTTGTGATAAGCACAGATATGCATACGTATATACGTATGCATGTGCACACATAGCGGCAGCGCAGCGCCGACGAAGCGACGACGCTAACTTTGGCACGATCGGTCTATGCTTGCCGTTTATGTTTATACAAATGTTTTGTTAATCTATTTGGTAGTTCTTATGAGTGACTGCTTATACTACACCTCCCTTTTAAGAAGAATAATGTAATTATTCTTTAATTCTGGGAATGTTATTCTTTTGTTTTATACATATATACATATTTCTAAATTTATTTATTTAAAATATTTTGTCTATTTTGTTTTTTTTTTTTTATACCCGTACTCAAACAGAGTTAAGGGGTATATTAGATTTGTGGTAAAAGTGGATGTGTGTAACGCAGAGAAGGAAACGTTTCCGACCCCATAAAGTATATATATTCTTGATCAGCATCAATAGCCGAGTCGATAGAGCCATGTCTGTCTGTCCGTCTGTCCGTCTGACCGTCTGTCCGTCTGTCTGTCTTATTGAGCGCCTAGATCTCAGAGACTATAAGAGCTAGGGCAACCAAATTTTGTTTCCAGACTCATGTGATATCCCACTGCTACTAAGTGTATTTCAAAATTTCGATTCGCCCCCTTCCGCCCCCTTCCGCCCCCATAAAGAACGAAAATCTGTGCCAGGCACATTTTTAAAGATACGATAAAACTAAAAACGCAGTATCGTAGAGAATGCCCATATCTACCAGATTGCCGAATCTGAATCAGATCGGATCATAATTATAGCCGGAATGAAGAAATTAATTTTCAGTTGCTTCCCCTCCCCCCTCCCCGACGACGACAACGCAATTAATTTTCCTTCTCGCTCGCACACTCTGCCGCGTTCAGTGCGCGAGCAACCCCTAGCGGAGGAGATGTAGAATCTAAATGGTACTTGTACAAACTACATGTTAGATGTAGAATAGACATTGTAGATGAGATGTAGATAACAAATGTAGCAAAAAAATGTAAAATGTAAAAATTTTTTTTTAATTCTAAAATTCTAAAAAATCATGCTCAAAAATGTATATACTGACTGAGTACGGGTATAAGTGAGTCGCGTCCCCAGAAGCGACTCACACGTTCCTTCTCGTTGTTTTTCTTCATATTCTTGACTTAACACAGCTCCACATGCAAAACCACTGGCATCTGTTGTGATGCAAAATTGTTTATTGAAATCTGGGTATTTTAAAATTTTTGGAGTTAGAAGACTATTTTTGAGAAATTCAAATGCTGTCATGCATTGATCTGTCCAAATGAAAGGTGTGTTTTTTCTACTTAGCCTTGTTAAAATACGCGAATACTCTGCAAAATTTGGAATAAATCTTCTATAATAATTACAAAACGCTACAAATTGCTTAGTGTCATCTGCTGATTTAGGGATCGGGTAATTTTTAATAGCACTATATTTGCTAGCATCAGGTAAAATTCCATGATCTGTGCATTTATGACCTAAATATGTAACTTCATGACTAAAAAATGTGCATTTATCTGGATGTAGTTTAAGATTGAATTTTCTACAGATTTCAAATACATCTTGAAGGTTGGTAAGCATATGTTTTTCTGAGCATCCAAGGACCACTAAATCATCCATATAAAAAAAGGCTTGAGCTGTCGTGAGACCTGCAAACGCTATGGTCATCATCCTTTGGAATGAATTAGGGGCTATTTTTAGTCCGTAAGGTAATCTTCTAAACCTATATGTACCATTATCTGCAGTGAAAGATGTAATATCTCTTGATTCAGGGCATAATTCAATCTGGTGAAAACCTGACATTAGGTCCAAGCAAGAGAAATACTTAGCTCTTCCAAGTTGGTCTAAAATATCATCTATTCTAGGCAATGGGAACTTGTCTGCAATAAGTTTTTTGTTGATACCTCTGTAATCAATAACTAATCTCCATCTTTTTTCGTCGCTATTAGGTAACGATTTTTTGGGAACCAATAATAATGGGCTGTTGTAAGGTGATACGGATGGTTCAATTATATCATTTTTGATCAATTTTTCGATTTCATTGTTTATTTCTTTCTTTTGGGTATGAGGTATTCGATAATTTTTTATATATACTGGGTCATCGTCTTTTATTCGTAGTGTTTGTTTGTAAAAGTTATTGCAAGATATTGACTCTTTTTCGGTTGCGAATATGTCTATATATTTAGAACAGAGGCTATGTAGTGTATTTGCTACAAATTTTGGAAAGTTCTTGCTTAATCTGTCTAATTTTTCTTGATCGTAATTGTTGTTCGGTAACTGTTTGTTATTAAGAAGAATATCATAGTTTTCTAGGTTCTCAAATGCAATGCTACTATGATTGATAGCTACGTTTTGGTTGGTTGGGTTCACTATTCGAATGTAAGCATTATTGCTTTTGCAAATTGAATTCGCTATGAAAATTCCAGTTTGTAACTCTTGTGCTGGGATGAAAATATCTTTGTATTTGGATTTAATTGCTATATTTCTTATTACTTCTGACCTTGCAGGTATTGTAATTATATGAATTTGGGGCGAACTACACATTGGAATTGCGATAGTCTGAAAATAGTCTACTGGCCTGAGAATAATCCAATCTTGATTGGGGCGATAGTCTAAAAGACAATTGTATTTTTTTATGAAGTCCTGCCCTAAAATCCCTGTACAATTTATTGGAAAGTCTCCCGGTACTATGAGAAATGTGTGTTCTATTAACAAATTTTCGCAAATTAAATCAGCATCTACCGTACCTAATGTGGTAATAGTTCCATTGCCAATAACGTTAAGGTTTGTTGTTTGTGAAGGGTCTGTTTTGTAATTAGAATTTATTTCATTTATTTTAAACACCGAGATGTCGGCATTATTGCTATTATTTAAAGTTGTTTTTGTTGTTATGTAGCTGCTAAGATGGAGATTAAACGTATATATTGACATAGAATTTTTCTTTATTGCTGGTTTTGTGGTGGAGCATTTGGGTTTTTTGATGCTTCAGTATCTATAGTACGAATGCTACTGGTTCTTTTCTGGTTATTGTGGTTGCCGTCATTGTTGTTATTGTAATAATTTCTTCTGTAACTATTTCCTCTATTATAAAAACTACCACGCCCACGTCCCCGATTATTGTTAAAAGGGCGGTTTCCATATTTCCTTTGGTAAAATAATATGGTGTTTGTATGCCCTGTGTGTTGGGTGCAGGCATTTATAAATTTGGAAACTGCCTCGTCCATGGTATTAAATGAACCTGCTTCCATGATGAGTTTAACAGTATCGATGGAGCAGTTATTAGTTATGGATTTGACAGCCTGTTGCGTAGAATATTTGGTTGCTAATTCAAAAGAAAGGCCATCTGATATGTAAGCCGTTTTAAGCAATTTTGTAAGGGACTCTACTTCTTTTGTGTAGTCATTTGCTGTTTTCGTTTTTTGTTTTAAATTCATTAACTTGGCAGAGAGTACTTCTACCGACTCTCCCTTGACCTTTTTTTTTAATTTACTGATAATTTGTTGAAGGGTAGTTTCATTGCCAACGAAGTTACGGGCTGTTCCCTTTAGTTTTGTTTTTACAATGGCGACGGCTTGAATGTCGTGTACTCCTATAATGGAGTCGACTAGTGTTAGGGCGTCTAAGAAACTTTGCAAATTTTCTGCCTTTCCGTCGAATTCCGAATTAATTTACAGGCAGTGTTTAAAAATTCTACCACTGACTGCGCCATTGTATTAGAGTTTTGGTGTTCTGTCTGAAGTTCTTGAATTGGTTCTTCTTCTAGCATAATGAAAATTATGGGCTTGTTAATGCAGTTCGGGACTGTTATATTTAATGAGTGTTTATCTATTAAACTTTTAAGTTTGGTCAAAATACGCTTATAAATGTCTACTATTTCATGTTTTTGTGAATTGTTATATATGGGTTCTCCTACATGGATTAATTATTTTATATTGTTTAACGTTTCTACCAAAATAAATGAATGCTTATTTATTGTTGTGTTTGAGATATATGTCGTCTTATTGAGACATGATTTCTCGAAATCCTCCTTGTACTATAATATTTTTTCTATATTTAGTGACCATTCCATTACTACTATTCCATAATTTCTTATATATTATTTATTATTTGTTCATTACCAATATCCCTACCTAATATTTTGTGCAGGATGTGACTCCATTTGCACTCTAGAAAGTCCTGCAGTAAGGGTACCGCAGTGCTTTTACAATTAAATTAATGTATATATGATTTAATTATTTTTTTTTTTTTAGTAATTGTGCACTTTGTTGCATTGTTGGGTTCCAGTTGTCATCCTTCTCTGTGATTCCAACGATGGTACAAGAGGCGGCCTATATGCCACTCGCACGTTCTTCAGGTTCAATCGATTTATTTGCAATGCATATAGTAATATTATTACTTTGTATTTGGTTTTGATTAGTATTTTTTTTTTTTGGTGATTGGTGTTCGTGTTGCGAGGAATCTCTTTGTCGTCGTTTTTGTTCAAATTTTTCTTTTAGTTGGTCCAATTCTTTTGTTAGAATATTAGCATTTTCCCATGTGGGCGGTGGTTGTTGTTGATAGAGGATGTATTTGAGGTAGCTTATTCTTTTCTTGTCTTTGTATAGTTGGCCTCCTCGTTTTCGGGGTACTTTTATTATCGGTATGCGGCACAATTCAGCATCTTTTCTTCGCGCTAGACGCGCTTTATATTCCTCAATGGTTAGCTTGGACATTCCCTTTTTCTCTCTTTTTTTTTTTTGAAACAAAACTAATATTAACCACGAACACGCACCTTTTCTTTTTTTTTTTTTATTTACGTATTTAGAAATACATAAATATTTTTATTTTCTTTTAATATATGTATTTTTATTATTATTTAGTTATATATTATTTATTAAAAATTTTTTTTTTTTCACTTATATATTTTTATATGTTTTGGGCTCCTGGCAGGATCGCCATGTAATATATGTGATTTTGTTGGTTTAGTCGGAATTGCCCGTATGGCCAGGCAACTGCGAAATGTTCTTTATTTGTATAGTAAACGTTATGTTCTTTATATATGTTCTTTTATATGCTCTTTATAGCTTAGTAGCTAAGGCTAGGGCTGCCCGAAAGGCCAGGCAGCTTCTGTTCCGGTCCATGAAGGGCATGGCCTTTTTATGATAATTGAAACAAAACTAATATTAACCACGAACACGCACCTTTTCTTTTTTTTTTTTATATTTACGTATTTAGAAATACATAAATATTTTTATTTTCTTTTAATATATGTATTTTTATTATTATTTAGTTATATATTATTTATTAAAAATTTTTTTTTTTTCACTTATATATTTTTATATGTTTTGGGCTCCTGGCAGGATCGCCATGTAATATATGTGATTTTGTTGGTTTAGTCGGAATTGCCCGTATGGCCAGGCAACTGCGAAATGTTCTTTATTTGTATAGTAAACGTTATGTTCTTTATATATGTTCTTTTATATGCTCTTTATAGCTTAGTAGCTAAGGCTGCCCGAAAGGCCAGGCAGCTTCTGTTTCGGTCCATGAAGGGCATGGCCTTTTTATGATAATTGGAATGGTCAGTGCTTCAGGTTTGACATTTGACATATGTATTTTTATTATTATTTAGTTATATATTATTTATTAAAAATTTTTTTTTTTTCACTTATATATTTTTATATGTTTTGGGGCTCCTGGCAGGATCGCCATGTAATATATGTGATTTTGTTGGTTTAGTCGGGATTGCCCGTATGGCCAGGCAACTGCGAAATGTTCTTTATTTGTATAGTAAACGTTATGTTCTTTATATATGTTCTTTTATATGCTCTTTATAGCTTAGTAGCTAAGGCTAGGGCTGCCCGAAAGGCCAGGCAGCTTCTGTTTCGGTCCATGAAGGGCATGGCCTTTTTATGCTAATTGGAATGGTCAGTGCTTCAGGTTTGACATTATATCGGCAGCAGAGCCGATCTGCTATCAGCGTCGTCGCGTCATCATCTTCGGCTTGTGATAAGCACAGATATGCATACGTATATACGTATGCATGTGCACACATAGCGGCAGCGCAGCGCCGACGAAGCGACGACGCTAACTTCGCACGATCGGTCTATGCTTGCCGTTTATGTTTATACAAATGTTTTGTTAATCTATTTGGTAGTTCTTATGAGTGACTGCTTATACTACACCTCCCTTTTTAGAAGAATAATGTAATTATTCTTTATTCTCTGAAATGTTATTCTTTTGTTTTATACATATATACATATTTCTAAATTTATTTATTTAAAATATTTTATCTATTTTGTTTTTTTTTTTATACCCGTACTCAAACAGAGTTAAGGGGTATATGATTTGTGGTAAAAGTGGATGTGTGTAACGCCGAGAAGGAAACGTTTCCGACCCCAAAAGTATATACTTGATCAGCATCAATAGCCGAGTCGATAGCCATGTCTGTCTGTCCGTCTGTCCGTCTGACCGTCTGTCCGTCTGTCTGTCTTATTCACCCGGTAGCAGAGACTATAAGAGCTAGGGCAACCAAATTTTGTTTCCAGACTCATGTGATATCCCACTGCTACAAGTGTATTTCAAAATTTCGATTCGCCCCCTTCCGCCCCCTTCCGCCCCCATAAAGAACGAAAATCTGTGCCAGGCACATTTTTAAAGATACGATAAAACTAAAAACGCAGTATGTAGAGCCCACTACCAGATTGCCGAATCTGAATCAGATCGGATCATAATTATAGCCGGAATGAAGAAATTAATTTTCAGTTGCTTCCCTCCCCCCCCCCCGACGACGACAACGCAATTAATTTTCCTTTCGCCTCGCACACTCTGCCGCGTTCAGTGCGCGAGCAACCCTAGCGGAGGAGAAGTAGAATCTAAATGGTACTTGTACAAACTACATGTTAGATGTAGAATAGACATTGTAGAGAGATGTAGATAACAAATGTAGCAAAAAAATGTAAAATGTAAAAATTTTTTTTTAATTCTAAAATTCTAAAAAATCATGCTCAAAAATGTATATACTGACTGAGTACGGGTATAAGTAGAGTCGCGTCCCCAGAAGCGACTCACACGTTCCTTCTCGTTGTTTTTCTTCATATTCTTGACTTAACACAGCTCCACATGCAAAACCACTGGCATCTGTTGTGATGCAAAATTGTTTATTGAAATCTGGGTATTTTAAAATTTTTGGAGTTAGAAGACTATTTTTGAGAAATTCAAATGCTGTCATGCATTGATCTGTCCAAATGAAAGGTGTGTTTTTTCTACTTAGCCTTGTTAAAATACGCGAATACTCTGCAAAATTTGGAATAAATCTTCTATAATAATTACAAACGCTACAAATTGCTAAGTGTCATCTGCTGATTTAGGGATCGGGTAATTTTTAATAGCACTATATTTGCTATCATCAGGTAAAATTCCATGATCTGTGCATTTATGACCTAAGTATGTAACTTCATGACTAAAAAATGTGCATTTATCTGGATGTAGTTTAAGATTGAATTTTCTACAGATTTCAAATACATCTTGAAGGTTGGTAAGCATATGTTTTTCTGAGCATCCAAGGACCACTAAATCATCCATATAAAAAAAGGCTTGAGCTGTCGTGAGACCAAACGCTATGGTCATCATCCTTTGGAATGAATTAGGGGCTATTTTTAGTCCGTAAGGTAATCTTCTAAACCTATATGTACCATTATCTGCAGTGAAAGATGTAATATCTCTTGATTCAGGGCATAATTCAATCTGGTGAAAACCTGACATTAGGTCCAAGCAAGAGAAATACTTAGCTCTTCCAAGTTGGTCTAAAATATCATCTATTCTAGGCAATGGGAACTTGTCTGCAATAAGTTTTTTGTTGATACCTCTGTAATCAATAACTAATCTCCATCTTTTTTGTCGCTATTAGGTAACGATTTTTTGGGAACCAATAACAATGGGCTGTTGTAAGGTGATACGGATGGTTCAATTATATCATTTTTGATTAATTTTTCGATTTCATTGTTTATTTCTTTCTTTTGGGTATGAGGTATTCGATAATTTTTTATATATACTGGGTCATCGTCTTTTATTCGTAGTGTTTGTTTGTAAAAGTTATTGCAAGATATTGACTCTTTTTCGGTTGCGAATATGTCTATATATTTAGAACAGAGGCTATGTAGTGTATTTGCTACAAATTTTGGGAAGTTCTTGCTTAATCTGTCTAATTTTTCTTGATCGTAATTGTTGTTCGGTAACTGTTTGTTATTAAGAAGAATATCATAGTTTTCTAGGTTCTCAAATGCAATGCTACTATGATTGATAGCTACGTTTTGGTTGGTTGGGTTCACTATTCGAATGTAAGCATTATTGCTTTTGCAAATTGAATTCGCTATGAAAATTCCAGTTTGTAACTCTTGTGCTGGGATGAAAATATCTTTGTATTTGGATTTAATTGCTATATTTCTTATTACTTCTGACCTTGCAGGTATTGTAATTATATGAATTTGGGGCGAACTACACATTGGAATTGCGATAGTCTGAAAATAGTCTACTGGCCTGAGAATAATCCAATCTTGATTGGGGCAATAGTCTAAAAGACAATTGTATTTTTTTATGAAGTCCTGCCCTAAAATCCCTGTACAATTTATTGGAAAGTCTCCCGGTACTATGAGAAATGTGTGTTCTATTAACAAATTTTCGCAAATTAAATCAGCATCTACCGTACCTAATGTGGTAATAGTTCCATTGCCAATAACGTTAAGGTTTGTTGTTTGTGAAGGGTCTGTTTTGTAATTAGAATTTATTTCATTTATTTTAAACACCGAAATGTCGGCATTATTGCTATTATTTAAAGTTGTTTTTGTTGTTATGTAGCTGCTAAGATGGAGATTAAACGTATATATTGACATAGAATTTTTCTTTATTGCTGGTTTTGTGGTGGAGCATTTGGGTTTTTTGATGCTTCAGTATCTATAGTACGAATGCTACTGGTTCTTTTCTGGTTATTGTGGTTGCCGTCATTGTTGTTATTGTAATAATTTCTTCTGTAACTATTTCCTCTATTATAAAAACTACCACGCCCACGTCCCCGATTATTGTTAAAAGGGCGGTTTCCATATTTCCTTTGGTAAAATAATATGGTGTTTGTATGCCCTGTGTGTTGGGTGCAGGCATTTATAAATTTGGAAACTGCCTCGTCCATGGTATTAAATGAACCTGCTTCCATGATGAGTTTAACAGTATCGATGGAGCAGTTATTAGTTATGGATTTGACAGCCTGTTGCGTAGAATATTTGGTTGCTAATTCAAAAGAAAGGCCATCTGATATGTAAGCCGTTTTAAGCAATTTTGTAAGGGACTCTACTTCTTTTGTGTAGTCATTTGCTGTTTTCGTTTTTTGTTTTAAATTCATTAACTTGGCAGAGAGTACTTCTACCGACTCTCCCTTGACCTTTTTTTTTAATTTACTGATAATTTGTTGAAGGGTAGTTTCATTGCCAACGAAGTTACGGGCTGTTCCCTTTAGTTTTGTTTTTACAATGGCGACGGCTTGAATGTCGTGTACTCCTATAATGGAGTCGACTAGTGTTAGGGCGTCTAAGAAAATTTGCAAATTTTCTGCCTTTCCGTCGAATTCCGGAATTAATTTACAGGCAGTGTTTAAAAATTCTACCACTGACTGCGCCATTGTATTAGAGTTTTGGTGTTCTGTCTGAAGTTCTTGAATTGGTTCTTCTTCTAGCATAATGAAAATTATGGGCTTGTTAATGCAGTTCGGGACTGTTATATTTAATGAGTGTTTATCTATTAAACTTTTAAGTTTGGTCAAAATACGCTTATAAATGTCTACTATTTCATGTTTTTGTGAATTGTTATATATGGGTTCTCCTACATGGATTAATTATTTTATATTGTTTAACGTTTCTACCAAAATAAATGAATGCTTATTTATTGTTGTGTTTGAGATATATGTCGTCTTATTGAGACATGATTTCTCGAATCCTCCTTGTACTATAATATTTTTTCTATATTTAGTGACCATTCCATTACTACTATTCCATAATTTCTTATATATTATTTATTATTTGTTCATTACCAATATCCCTACCTAATATTTTGTGCAGGATGTGACTCCATTTGCACTCTAGAAAGTCCTGCAGTAAGGGTACCGCAGTGCTTTTACAATTAAATTAATGTATATATGATTTAATTATTTTTTTTTTTTAGTAATTGTGCATTTTGTTGCTTTGTCGGGTTCCAGTTGTCATCCTTCTCTGTGATTCCAACGATGGTACAAGAGGCGGCCTATATGCCACTCGCACGTTCTTCAGGTTCAATCGATTTATTTGCAATGCATATAGTAATATTATTACTTTGTATTTGGTTTTGATTAGTATTTTTTTTTTTTGGTGATTGGTGTTCGTGTTGCGTGGAATCTCTTTGTCGTCGTTTTTGTTCAAATTTTTCTTTTAGTTGGTCCAATTCTTTTGTTAGAATATTAGCATTTTCCCATGTGGGCGGTGGTTGTTGTTGATAGAGGATGTATTTGAGGTAGCTTATTCTTTTCTTGTCTTTGTATAGTTGGCCTCCTCGTTTTCGGGGTACTTTTATTATCGGTATGCGGCACAATTCAGCATCTTTTCTTCGCGCTAGACGCGCTTTATATTCCTCAATGGTTAGCTTGGACATTCCCTTTTTCTCTCTTTTTATACCCGTACTCAAAAAAGAGTTAAGGGGTATATTAGATTTGTGGTAAAAGTGGATGTGTGTAACGCAGAGAAGGAAACGTTTCCGACCCCACAAAGTATATATATTCTTGATCAGCATCAATAGCCGAGTCGATATAGCTATGTCTGTCTGTCCGTCTGTCTGTCTGTCTGTCTGTCTGTCTGTCTGTCTGTCTCGATGAGCGCCTAGATCTCAGAGACTATAAGAGCTAGGGCAACCAAATTTGGTTTCCAGACTCATGTGATATCCCACTGCTACAAGTGTATTTCAAAATTTCGCCCCGCCCCCTTCCGCCTACACAAAGGACGAAAATCTGTGGCAGGCACAGTTTTAAAGATACGATAAAACTAAAAACGCAGTATAGTAGAGAATGCCCATATCTACCAGACTGCCGAATCTGAATCAGATCGGATCATAATTATAGCCAGAATGACGAAATTAATTTTCAGTTGCTTCCTCTGCCCCCTCCAGGCAACGACAACACAACTCATTTTCCTTCTCGCTCGCACACTCTGCCGCGTTCAGTGCGCGAGCAACCCCTAGCGGAGAAGATGTAGAATCTGAATGGTACATCTATAATCTACACGTTAGATGTAAAATATACATTGTAGATGTAGATAACAGATGTAGCAAAAAAATGTAAAATGTAAAATTTTTTTTTTAATTCTAAAATTCTAAAAAATCATATGCTCAAAAATGTAAATACTGACTGAGTACGGGTATAAGTAGAGTCGCGTCTTTAGAAGCGACTCACACGTTCCTTCTCGTTTTTTTGAAACAAAACTAATATTAACCACGAACACGCACCTTTTCTTTTTTATACCCGTACTCAAAAAAGAGTTAAGGGGTATATTAGATTTGTGGTAAAAGTGGATGTGTGCAACGCAGAGAAGGAAACGTTTCCGACCCCATAAAGTATATATATTCTTGATCAGCATCAATAGCCGAGTCGATATAGCCATGTCTGTCTGTCCGTCTGTCTGTCTGTCTGTCTGTCTCGATGAGCGCCTAGATCTCAGAGACTATAAGAGCTAGGGCAACCAAATTTGGTTTCCAGACTCATGTGATATCCCACTGCTACAAGTGTATTTCAAAATTTCGCCCCGCCCCCTTCCGCCTACACAAAGGACGAAAATCTGTGGCAGGCACAGTTTTAAAGATACGATAAAACTAAAAACGCAGTATAGTAGAGAATGCCCATATCTACCAGACTGCCGAATCTGAATCAGATCGGATCATAATTATAGCCAGAATGACGAAATTAATTTTCAGTTGCTTCCTCTGCCCCCTCCAGGCAACGACAACACAACTCATTTTCCTTCTCGCTCGCACACTCTGCCGCGTTCAGTGCGCGAGCAACCCCTAGCGGAGAAGATGTAGAATCTGAATGGTACATCTATAATCTACACGTTAGATGTAAAATATACATTGTAGATGTAGATAACAGATGTAGCAAAAAAATGTAAAATGTAAAATTTTTTTTTTAATTCTAAAATTCTAAAAAATCATATGCTCAAAAATGTAAATACTGACTGAGTACGGGTATAAGTAGAGTCGCGTCTTTAGAAGCGACTCACACGTTCCTTCTCGTTTTTTTGAAACAAAACTAATATTAACCACGAACACGCACCTTTTCTTTTTTATACCCGTACTCAAAAAAGAGTTAAGGGGTATATTAGATTTGTGGTAAAAGTGGATGTGTGCAACGCAGAGAAGGAAACGTTTCCGACCCCATAAAGTATATATATTCTTGATCAGCATCAATAGCCGAGTCGATATAGCCATGTCTGTCTGTCCGTCTGTCTGTCTGTCTGTCTGTCTCGATGAGCGCCTAGATCTCAGAGACTATAAGAGCTAGGGCAACCAAATTTGGTTTCCAGACTCATGTGATATCCCACTGCTACAAGTGTATTTCAAAATTTCGCCCCGCCCCCTTCCGCCTACACAAAGGACGAAAATCTGTGGCAGGCACAGTTTTAAAGATACGATAAAACTAAAAACGCAGTATAGTAGAGAATGCCCATATCTACCAGACTGCCGAATCTGAATCAGATCGGATCATAATTATAGCCAGAATGACGAAATTAATTTTCAGTTGCTTCCTCTGCCCCCTCCAGGCAACGACAACACAACTCATTTTCCTTCTCGCTCGCACACTCTGCCGCGTTCAGTGCGCGAGCAACCCCTAGCGGAGAAGATGTAGAATCTGAATGGTACATCTATAATCTACACGTTAGATGTAAAATATACATTGTAGATGTAGATAACAGATGTAGCAAAAAAATGTAAAATGTAAAATTTTTTTTTTAATTCTAAAATTCTAAAAAATCATATGCTCAAAAATGTAAATACTGACTGAGTACGGGTATAAGTAGAGTCGCGTCTTTAGAAGCGACTCACACGTTCCTTCTCGTTTTTTTTGAAACAAAACTAATATTAACCACGAACACGCACCTTTTCTTTTTTATACCCGTACTCAAAAAAGAGTTAAGGGGTATATTAGATTTGTGGTAAAAGTGGATGTGTGCAACGCAGAGAAGGAAACGTTTCCGACCCCATAAAGTATATATATTCTTGATCAGCATCAATAGCCGAGTCGATATAGCCATGTCTGTCTGTCCGTCTGTCTGTCTGTCTGTCTGTCTCGATGAGCGCCTAGATCTCAGAGACTATAAGAGCTAGGGGCAACCAAATTTGGTTTCCAGACTCATGTGATATCCCACTGCTACAAGTGTATTTCAAAATTTCGCCCCGCCCCCTTCCGCCTACACAAAGGACGAAAATCTGTGGCAGGCACAGTTTTAAAGATACGATAAAACTAAAAACGCAGTATAGTAGAGAATGCCCATATCTACCAGACTGCCGAATCTGAATCAGATCGGATCATAATTATAGCCAGAATGACGAAATTAATTTTCAGTTGCTTCCTCTGCCCCCTCCAGGCAACGACAACACAACTCATTTTCCTTCTCGCTCGCACACTCTGCCGCGTTCAGTGCGCGAGCAACCCCTAGCGGAGAAGATGTAGAATCTGAATGGTACATCTATAATCTACACGTTAGATGTAAAATATACATTGTAGATGTAGATAACAGATGTAGCAAAAAAATGTAAAATGTAAAATTTTTTTTTTAATTCTAAAATTCTAAAAAATCATATGCTCAAAAATGTAAATACTGACTGAGTACGGGTATAAGTAGAGTCGCGTCTTTAGAAGCGACTCACACGTTCCTTCTCGTTTTTTTTGAAACAAAACTAATATTAACCACGAACACGCACCTTTTCTTTTTTATACCCGTACTCAAAAAAGAGTTAAGGGGTATATTAGATTTGTGGTAAAAGTGGATGTGTGCAACGCAGAGAAGGAAACGTTTCCGACCCCATAAAGTATATATATTCTTGATCAGCATCAATAGCCGAGTCGATATAGCCATGTCTGTCTGTCCGTCTGTCTGTCTGTCTGTCTGTCTCGATGAGCGCCTAGATCTCAGAGACTATAAGAGCTAGGGCAACCAAATTTGGTTTCCAGACTCATGTGATATCCCACTGCTACAAGTGTATTTCAAAATTTCGCCCCGCCCCCTTCCGCCTACACAAAGGACGAAAATCTGTGGCAGGCACAGTTTTAAAGATACGATAAAACTAAAAACGCAGTATAGTAGAGAATGCCCATATCTACCAGACTGCCGAATCTGAATCAGATCGGATCATAATTATAGCCAGAATGACGAAATTAATTTTCAGTTGCTTCCTCTGCCCCCTCCAGGCAACGACAACACAACTCATTTTCCTTCTCGCTCGCACACTCTGCCGCGTTCAGTGCGCGAGCAACCCCTAGCGGAGAAGATGTAGAATCTGAATGGTACATCTATAATCTACATGGTAGATGTAAAATATACATTGTAGATGTAGATAACAGATGTAGCAAAAAAATGTAAAATGTAAAATTTTTTTTTAAATTCTAAAATTCTAAAAAATCATATGCTCAAAAATGTAAATACTGACTGAGTACGGGTATAAGTAGAGTCGCGTCTTTAGAAGCGACTCACACGTTCCTTCTCGTTTTTTTTGAAACAAAACTAATATTAACCACGAACACGCACCTTTTCTTTTTTATACCCGTACTCAAAAAAGAGTTAAGGGGTATATTAGATTTGTGGTAAAAGTGGATGTGTGCAACGCAGAGAAGGAAACGTTTCCGACCCCATAAAGTATATATATTCTTGATCAGCATCAATAGCCGAGTCGATATAGCCATGTCTGTCTGTCCGTCTGTCTGTCTGTCTGTCTGTCTCGATGAGCGCCTAGATCTCAGAGACTATAAGAGCTAGGGCAACCAAATTTGGTTTCCAGACTCATGTGATATCCCACTGCTACAAGTGTATTTCAAAATTTCGCCCCGCCCCCTTCCGCCTACACAAAGGACGAAAATCTGTGGCAGGCACAGTTTTAAAGATACGATAAAACTAAAAACGCAGTATAGTAGAGAATGCCCATATCTACCAGACTGCCGAATCTGAATCAGATCGGATCATAATTATAGCCAGAATGACGAAATTAATTTTCAGTTGCTTCCTCTGCCCCCTCCAGGCAACGACAACACAACTCATTTTCCTTCTCGCTCGCACACTCTGCCGCGTTCAGTGCGCGAGCAACCCCTAGCGGAGAAGATGTAGAATCTGAATGGTACATCTATAATCTACACGTTAGATGTAAAATATACATTGTAGATGTAGATAACAGATGTAGCAAAAAA
This sequence comes from Drosophila obscura, assembly GCF_018151105.1. Lineage (NCBI taxonomy): Eukaryota > Metazoa > Arthropoda > Insecta > Diptera > Drosophilidae > Drosophila > Drosophila obscura. The sequence goes on along the minus strand of NW_024542793.1, from coordinate 172,376 downwards.
ATGTAAAATGTAAAATTTTTTTTTTAATTCTAAAATTCTAAAAAATCATATGCTCAAAAATGTAAATACTGACTGAGTACGGGTATAAGTAGGTCGCGTCTTTAGAAGCGACTCACACGTTCCTTCTCGTTTTTTTTGAAACAAAACTAATATTAACCACGAACACGCACCTTTTCTTTTTTATACCCGTACTCAAAAAAGAGTTAAGGGGTATATTAGATTTGCGGTAAAAGTGGATGTGTGCAACGCAGAGAAGGAAACGTTTCCGACCCCATAAAGTATATATATTCTTGATCAGCATCAATAGCCGAGTCGATATAGCCATGTCTGTCTGTCCGTCTGTCTGTCTGTCTGTCTGTCTCGATGAGCCCTACATCTCAGAGACTATAAGAGCTAGGGCAACCAAATTTGGTTTCCAGACTCATGTGATATCCCACTGCTACAAGTGTATTTCAAAATTTCGCCCCGCCCCCTTCCGCCTACACAAAGGACGAAAATCTGTGGCAGGCACAGTTTTAAAGATACGATAAAACTAAAAACGCAGTATAGTAGAGAATGCCCATATCTACCAGACTGCCGAATCTGAATCAGATCGGATCATAATTATAGCCAGAATGACGAAATTAATTTTCAGTTGCTTCCTCTGCCCCCTCCAGGCAACGACAACACAACTCATTTTCCTTCTCGCTCGCACACTCTGCCGCGTTCAGTGCGCGAGCAACCCCTAGCGGAGGAGATGTAGAATCTAAATGGAACACGTACAATCTACATGTTAGATGTAGAATAGACATTGTATATGTAGATGTAGATAGCAGATGTAGCAAAAAAATGTAAAATGTAAAATGTTTTTTTTTTTTTCTAAAATTCTAAAAAATCATAAGCTCAATAATGTATATACTGACTGAGTACGGGTATAAGTAGAGTCGTGTCCGCAGAAACGACTCATACGTTCCTTCTCGTTTTTTTTGAAACAAAACTAATATTAACCACGAACACGCACCTTTTCTTTTTTATACCCGTACTCAAAAAAGAGTTAAGGGGTATATTAGATTTGTGGTAAAAGTGGATGTGTGCAACGCAGAGAAGGAAACGTTTCCGACCCCATAAAGTATATATATTCTTGATCAGCATCAATAGCCGAGTCGATATAGCCATGTCTGTCCGTCTGTCTGTCTGTCTGTCTGTCTGTCTGTCTGTCTCGATGAGCGCCTAGATCTCAGATACTATCAAAGCTAGAGCAACCAAATTTGGTTTCCAGACTCATGTGATATTCCACTGTTACAAGTGTATTTCAAAATTTCGCCCCGCCCCCTTCCGCCTCCACAAAGAACGAAAATCTGTGGCAGGCACATTTTTAAAGATACGATAAAACTAAAAACGCAGTATCGTAGAGAATGCCCGTATCTACCAGACTGCCGAATCTGAATCAGATCGGATCATAATTAAAGCCAGAATGACGAAATTAATTTTCAGTTGCTTCCCCTATCCCCCCTCCCAACGACAACGCAACTCATTTGCCTTCTCGCTCGCACACTCTGCCGCGTTCAGTGCGCGAGCAACCCCTAGCGGAGGAGATGTAGAATATGAATGGAACATGTAAAATCTACATGTTAGATGTAGAATATACATTGTATATGTAGATGTAGATAACAAATGTAGCAAAAAAAAATGTAAAATGTAAAATTTTTTTTTTAATTCTAAAATTCTAAAAAATCATAAGCTCAAAAATGTATGTACTGACTGAGTACGGGTATAGTAGAGTCGCGTCCCCAGAAGCGACTCACACGTTCCTTCTCGTTTTTTTTTGTTTTTTTTATATTTACGTATTTAAAAATACATAAATATTTTTATTTTCTTTTAATATATGTATTTTTATTATTATTTAGTTATATATTATTTATTAAAAATTTTTTTTTTTTCACTTATATGTGATATGTGATTTTGTTGGTTTAGTCGGAATTGCCCGTATGGCCAGGCAACTGCGAAATGTTCTTTATTTGTATAGTAAACGTTATGTTCTTTATATATGTTCTTTTATATGCTCTGTGACGCCCAGCTCAAACCAGCGCCAAGCGTCACAAAAACAACAACATTCCGCGGAGTATTATGATTTCTTTTCCACTGTTATTATTTCATTTTCATTTCATTTCCACTGTTCAATTACTTAGACATAAGAGAAACAACATGAAGACTAATTTAATTAAAAAAGAAAACAAGCAAAAACAACAAACAACAAACAACATGACTTTTAAATCTTCGCGCCGACAATGTGACCAGCGATCAGAACCACACGGCCACACTACAAAATTCAAATCTACGCGCCAACAGTGTGCCCAGCCCTCCGAACCAAACGGCCACACTAGCAGCTGATCATAACAACGCGTTAGTACCAGAGACCGGAGCCAACAGCTGACTTTTGGCAATAAAAGCAGCCGCAACAGAGCCATCACCACCATTCCATTCTTGGACTGCCAAGGGTTGATTCGCTCCCCAAGGCTTTTGGTAAGCATTGATTGCTGTGGTTCTTAGAGCGTACGATTCCTCTATAACCCCACTATCCCTGCTATATACCGTCCATTTCTTTGGAATGCATTGATCACCGTGTTAGAGCGTACGATTCCTCTACCCGGTAATCTTTGCTGGTCTTCTTCAGATACATTCTCGGAGTGCATTGTCCTCCGGCTTTCCCCTTCCTACTCAGAGCGCATTTTCCTCTGTCTCCCCAACCTTCTCCTCGGAGCGCATTATCCTCCGCAACGAACACTTCTCCTCGGAGCGCATTATCCTCCGCAACGAACACTTCTCCTCGGAGCGCATTATCCTCCGCAACGAACACTTCTCCTCGGAGCGCATTATCCTCCGCAACGAACACTTCTCCTCGGAGCGCATTGTCCTCCGCAACGACCACTTCTCCTCGGAGCGCATTGTCCTCCGCAACGACCACTTCCCCTCGGAGCGCATTATCCTCCGCAACGACCACTTCTCTCGGAGCGCATTTATCCCCGCAACGCCCACTTCTCTCGGAGCGCATTTTCCCTCCGCAACACACTTCTCTCTCGGAGCGCATTTTCCTCCGCACCGCATCTCTCTCTCGGAGCGCATTATCCTCCGCAACACACTTCTCTCTCGGAGCGCATTGTCCTCCGCAACGCATCTCTCTCCCGGAGCGCATTATCCTCCGCCACGCATCTCTCTCTCTCGGAGCACTTTATCCTCCGCAACCCACTGATCGCCCGGAGCGCATTATACTCCGCGACCGATCCCCACCAGGTACGACCTGCACGCTGCGAGTAGCCACGTGCGGCCCTGACGACCCTGAAGGAGGACATCAAGGACGATCCAGTAAACTATTCGAGCCATATAAAAACTCTGTACGATTAAGCTAAATAAACATAGAGACTACTTTTGCCACCCTACCCGTGTCGCCTTCTTCTTGAACCGAGAGCTTTTCTTTCAGCTACCACTTCCAGAGATCAAACAAATTTCTGTGAACCCCGGCGCGGCGAGCATACCCCGGCCAAAGCGCCGTCACAGTGGCGCCCGAGCAGGTTGTGGTAGCTTAGAATTGAAATCTCATTTATGGTCAAGATGGCGAAAGCATGGATCAACCAGGCGACAAGAGCAGAACTGATCAGCTACTGCGAGGAATTTGGATTGGAGAAGCCTGAAGGAGTGGAAACATTAAGGAAACAACTAATTCAGTTCACGGAAAGAAGGGATCTAAGTAAGGAAATACTGGAGAGGCTGGAACAGCTCGGAAGCACCCAGACAAGAGGAAGGAGCCCAAAACAATCACCAAAAGTAATAACACAAGCCAAGCCAGCTATGGAAGAACCGCAAGGGGAACCAAAAACGGCAAAAAAAGAAAGCTTTGTTTCCAAAGCAGATACGGAAAGGATCACCAGAAGCAGTGGCCATAATAGATAAAATAAAGAAGTGGGACCTCACATTCACTGGGAATGGAGAACTGCTCGAATTTCTCAGTAGGATGGAGGAATTAGCAGAAACATACGGGATCGAGATAGACCACATTGTATTTGCAATGCCGGTAATACTGGAGAAGAGTGCATTGGACTGGTGGCACACGAAACCCGGCCCCATAACAACATGGGAGGAGGTGAAAAGCCAGCTGAAGGAGAACTTCATGTCACCACAATACCATGAAGAGCTTATAAAGATAGTATCGGAGCGGAAACAATCAGAAACGGAGACAATACGAGAGTTTATTCAAGACCTGAGAAAATTGATGAGATTCGGGACGTACACCGAGAACGAGAAACTGGACATGGCATACAAGAATTGTAGGTTACCAATCAAACTCTATGTGAAGAGAAGGGAATTCCAGACGCTATCAGAATTCATCATAACAGCGGAAGAGTTCGAGAAACTAGAGAGAGAGGCAGGCCTATCAAAGACCGTGCCCAATAATCAACAAAATAACCAGACACCATGGCAACGGCCACAATGGAGACAAACAAAATGTCACCGATGTGGACAAATAGGACACGAATCGAGGGGATGCACCAGGGAACCAGTGTTGGACATGCAATAAAGAAGGAGTACGAACGATAGACTGCTGCAGGAAACCACAGGAAAACGCACAGGGCCCGGGACAATCCCGCGAAGCACCCGGAGCCCAAAACACGCAGAGCGGACCACCACAGATTTAAGATACGAGGACAACCAGCTCGTGGGAATGGCCAAGATCGGCGGAAAGAGGATGGAGGTAGTAATAGATACGGGAGCCACAAGAAGCATCTTGAACGAAAAAACGGCGAAAATACTACAGAACAACGGAAAGGAAGAAAAGAAAATAGACTGATCAGACTCGCAGATGGAAGTACACAAAAAACCACGCGAACATTCCTTACCGGATAGAGCTAGGAGGCCAGGAAACGACATTATCATTTTTAATAATGGAGGGGCTACCAGACACGCCACTACTCGGAATGGACATCTTAAGGGACGCAGGAACCATCATTACATGCGGAAACAGTACCGTAGTGATCAGTGGAAGGGAGAAAAAAACAAAGACACGAAGAGAGGGCAAGAAACTCACAACCGGAACCAACGGACAAGGAAATCGAAAAATGGATATCAACAGAGGTCCAGAAATTCGACAACCTCGGCGGAGTAAGTAACATAACAACTCATCGGATATTCCTCAAGGACGATAGACCGGTCAAACAGAGGTACTACCCAAGGAACCCAGCACAAATGGAGATCATCAACAGGGAAATAAACGAGCTGAAACGTCAGGACCTAATAGAACCGTCACGAAGTCCATACAGCTCACCAATAGTCTTAGTCAAGAAAAAAGCAGGGGATTGGAGACCGAGAAAGACGCATACCCGGTACCACGGATGGACTTCATATTAAACCAACTAAGAGAGGCGAAATTCATCAGCACACTAGACCTAAAGTCAGGCTACTGGCAGATTCCGATGGAGAGGCAAAGCCGACAGTACACAGCCTTCACAGCCCCTGGGCGAGGCTTGTACCAATGGAAGGTAATGCCGTTCGGACTCACCACAGCACCCGCAACGTTTCAAAGGGCATTAGATTCGGTTATAGGACCAGACATGGAGCCGTTCGCTTTCGCATACCTAGACGATATAATCGTCATTGGGCGAACGAAAACAGAACACATGCAGAAGCTTCAGGAAGTGCTGAACCGATTAAGGAGAGCAAACTTGCGCATCAACGCAGCGAAATGCCACTTCTTCCAACAGAAGTTGAAATACCTGGGACACATGGTGAGCGAGGAAGGAATACACACAGATCCGGACAAAGTATCAGCCATCAGAGAACTGGTTGCACCAACAACACTAAAACAACTACACAGTTTTCTGGGGCTAGCATCGTGGTATCGAAGGTTCGTACCGACCTTCACCGAGAGAGCGAAGCCACTACATGAACTACTGAAGAAAGGACAGAAATTTACGTGGGGAGAAGCCCAAGACAGTGCTTTCAACGATCTGAAACACTGTTTAACAGAGGCACCCATTCTGGCCTGCCCAGATTTCTGAAAAACCTTTATCCTACAAACAGACGCAAGCGATTGCGGACTAGGAGCGGTTTTAACACAGGAGGATGCAGACGGAGAACACGTAATCTCATACGCAAGCCGCAAGCTAAAAAGCGAAGAAACTAAATATTCCGCTACAGAGAAAGAATGTCTCGCCATCTACTGGGGAATTCACAAAATGAGTATGTACCTCGAGGGATACCAGTTCGTAGTGATAACGGACCACTTAGCCCTGAAATGGTTAAATTCCATCGAAAGCCCATCCGGCCGAGTAGCAAGATGGGCGTTGGGACTACAACCATTCACATTCGAAATACGCTATCGGAAGGGGAAGCTCAATGCAGTGGCGGACGGATTATCCCGCTTACCACGCGAAGAGGTGAGAATCACAGAGCTGGTGGAATGCGCTTGGTACGAAGCAAAGTGGAAACAGATACAAACAAACCCGAAAATAGCAGAAGACTACACTATAAAACACGGACGATTATACCGACACATACCAAGCCAAACGGATGAAGACATCCAACCATGGAAGCTGTGCGTGCCAAAACAAGAAAGGCATAGGGTATTAACGGAAAACCATACGAACCCAACGGCAGGCCACCTAGGGATACGACGCACAAAAATAAGGATCCGACAACGATATTTTTGGCCAGGGATAAGCAGAGATGTAACAAAGTTCATCAGAAAATGTGAAAGCTGCCAAAAATTCAAAATCTCGCAACAAGCAGCGGCGGGAAAAATGCTAACAAAAATCGCAGATGCCCCGTGGGAAACGATATGTGTCGATTTCGTAGGACCCCTACCAAGAACATCACACGGGAACACAATACTCATCGTATTCATCGATAAATTTTCGAAATGGATAGAGGTGACACCAGCGAGGAAAGCAACCGCCGATACATTCATAAAAGCGTTCCGAGAAAAAATACTAGCACGAGGAGGAACACCAAAACAGCTGATATCAGACAACGGCGTGCAATTCACAAGCAGAAAAACCAAACAGGTAATGCAGTTATGGGGAATTAAGCAGCAATTCACGGCACCATACACGCCCCAAGAAAACCCGACCGAAAGAGCGAATCGAACATTGAAAACCATGATAGCACAGTACGCGGGGGAAAACATAATAAATGGGACGAGCACTTACCAGAAGTTACACTCGCGATCAACAGCAGTCGATCAGAATCAACAGGATTTACGCCAGCATATTTAATGTTCGGACGAGAGCTACGGCTACCAGGAAATCTGTTTGACGAGGTAACATTAGGATCAGGGCTCACAGAACTAACGACACAAGAAAATGCAGAAGCGCGACAAAGCGCGGAAGCATTAGCCAGACAAAACCTGGAGGAAGCAGCAGCAAAACAGACGAGACACTACAACTTAAGAAGACGAGACTGGAAACCAAAGATAGGGGACATAGTATGGGTTAGAACTCACCCACTCTCAAAAAAGATCGACAAAATAACAGCAAAACTCGAGCCAAAATACAACGGTCCTTGTAAGGTCCTCGAACTCTTGTCCCCAGTAATAGTAACAGTCAAAGACACCTCTACTAACAAAAAAAGTCGAGCGCACATATCACATCTAAAACCCGCAAGCAAAGAAGAGCAAGAAACAGTCACAATAACGACACCTCTCTTTCTTTGCAGAATCATGGACAAATTTAATAATAGCGCACGGAAATTCAAGCAACAAATGGAAGAAAGTAAGGCGAAACAACGCAAGGTGGAGGTCATACCAGCGCCGCCACAGCTAGGAGGAAGGATGAGGGTGTCCGGCACCAGAGTTGTGGCACCACGAAGAACAGCAAAAGCCAGCGAGACCACGACCAGTCCAGCAACCATGGCACTAGAGGCGGCAGGGACCGAAGGGACCAGGAAGAAAAGAATAAGCTGGGCCAACAACACCAGACCCGAGCCGGCTCAACCAAGGGCCACTGAGCGGATCAGCTGGGCACGACAAGTAGAGCTGGAGGAAATAGACAACGATATATTGGACATCGGAGGACCAGCCAAGAGTCAAAACGCAGAAGTACGGAGAACGGATCCAACACCAAACACTGCGTCTCAGGGTCAACCACCACGAACAGCAGAGGCACAGACATCCGGACATCCAGGCGACAACACGGACCCACACAACATGCCTAACGGCCACCATACCCAGCAACTGGGAGGTCCCCCAAGGGTGCAAACTCAGCAAAAATCAAGTGGCGACCGTCAAACGGGCGATCGACGACCGGAAAAGCCACCACCAAAGACGATTCAAGCTGTGGAGCGAGGAAATACCAGACCAGGTATGCTGGGTGAAAATCGGCCGATCGGGAGACGTACGACTAGGCAGCTGGTTCAACGCAGAGGGGACATCCGGACGACCCACCCTAGAAGGGGAGGGGGGAGTGTGACGCCCAGCTCAAACCATCGCCAAGCGTCACAAAAACAACAACATTCCGCGGAGTATTATGATTTCTTTTCCACTGTTATTATTTCATTTTCATTTCATTTCCACTGTTCAATTACTTAGACATAAGAGAAACAACATGAAGACTAATTTAATTAAAAAAGAAAACAAGCAAAAACAACAAACAACATGACTTTTAAATCTTCGCGCCGACAATGTGACCAGCGATCAGAACCACTCGGCCACACTACAAAATTCAAATCTACGCGCCAACAGTGTGCCCAGCCCTCCGAACCAAACGGCCACACTAGCAGCTGATCATAACAACGCGTTAGTACCAGAGACCGGAGCCAACAGCTGACTTTTGGCAATAAAAGCAGCCGCAACAGAGCCATCACCACCATTCCATTCTTGGACTGCCAAGGGTTGATTCGCTCCCCAAGGCTTTTGGTAAGCATTGATTGCTGTGGTTCTTAGAGCGTACGATTCCTCTACCCGGTAATCTTTGCTGGTCTTCTTCAGATACATTCTCGGAGTGCATTGTCCTCCGGCTTTCCCCTTCCTACTCAGAGCGCATTTTCCTCTGTCTCCCCAACCTTCTCCTCGGAGCGCATTATCCTCCGCAACGAACACTTCTCCTCGGAGCGCATTATCCTCCGCAACGAACACTTCTCCTCGGAGCGCATTATCCTCCGCAACGAACACTTCTCCTCGGAGCGCATTATCCTCCGCAACGAACACTTCTCCTCGGAGCGCATTGTCCTCCGCAACGACCACTTCTCCTCGGAGCGCATTGTCCTCCGCAACGACCACTTCCCCTCGGAGCGCATTATCCTCCGCAACGACCACTTCTCTCGGAGCGCATTATCCTCCGCAACGCCCACTTCTCTCGGAGCGCATTTTCCTCCGCAACACACTTCTCTCTCGGAGCGCATTTTCCTCCGCACCGCATCTCTCTCTCGGAGCGCATTATCCTCCGCAACACACTTCTCTCTCGGAGCGCATTGTCCTCCGCAACGCATCTCTCTCCCGGAGCGCATTATCCTCCGCCACGCATCTCTCTCTCTCGGAGCACTTTATCCTCCGCAACCCACTGATCGCCCGCAGGTACGACCTGCACGCTGCGAGTAGCCACGTGCGGCCCTGACGACCCTGAAGGAGGACATCAAGGACGATCCAGTGAACTATTCGAGCCATATAAAAACTCTGTACGATTAAGCTAAATAAACATAGAGACTACTTTTGCCACCCTACCCGTGTCGCCTTCTTCTTGAACCGAGAGCTTTTCTTTCAGCTACCACTTCCAGAGATCAAACAAATTTCTGTGAACCCCGGCGCGGCGAGCATACCCCGGCCAAAGCGCCGTCACAGCTCTTTATAGCTTAGTAGCTAAGGCTAGGGCTGCTCGAAAGGCCAGGCAGCTTCTGTTTCGGTCCATGAAGGGCATGGCCTTTTTATGCTAATTGGAATGGTCAGTGCTTCAGGTTTGACATTATATCGGCAGCAGAGCCGATCTGCTATCAGCGTCGTCGCGTCATCATCTTCGGCTTGTGATAAGCACAGATATGCATACGTATATACGTATGCATGTGCACATAGCGGCAGCGCAGCGCCGACGAAGCGACGACGCTAACTTTGGCACAATCGGTCTATGCTTGCCGTTTATGTTTATACAAATGTTTTGTTAATCTATTTGGTAGTTCTTATGAGTGACTGCTTATACTACAAACGAATGTCTGATCTTTATGAACCATATTGCTGCCCTATTTAGTCTTCCCAAAATGACCCAGCAATCTGCATCGTCCTTAAGGAACCTAATCGATACCACTTCATCGATATATGGTTCCTTGCTGTCGATAGGCGATGACCAAAAGATCTCGAATGCAATGCTTATTCATCTCGTCTTGAACAGAGTCGATCCTGTCACCAAACGATTATGAGAAGCTGCCGCTTTGGGCTGACTGCGAAAAAATGCTTAATCGCAGATATCAGCATCTTTCGGCCGAAGAATCGGCAAAACCAAAGCAGGAGCAGAAAGCTGTGCCAAGCAAGCCTCACAATCGGAGCTCATTCGCGTGCTCTACTGCGAATGCTAAAAACCAACAATGTAGTTACTGCAATGCAAAAGACCATTTGTTGACTACTTGCAGTCCATTTGCGCGGCTTGCAATGATGCAAAGATTCGAGTTTGTCAAATCGGCATCGCTCTGCATCAACTGTCTGCAACAAGGACACACTGTGGTACGATGCAAAGCTGGCAAGTGTCGAGTGTGTGGCCGCTCACATCATGCCTTATTGCATAGGTACACAGTTGTGGATACAAGTTTAGCGTTACCATCACCCCCAGAGAATTCTTCTCCCCCTCCTAGTCAGACTAACCCTTCCACTTCGCTGCACTCCATGCGACAGCTTTGGATAGAGTAATTCTGGCAACGTCGATCGTAAGCGTCCGAACTAAAAATGGAGAGTATGTTTTGGCCCGAGCACTGCTTGACTCTGGGTCACAAACTAACTTCATAACTGAGGACCTGGCACAGCGCTTACAGATCCGTAGGGAGGAGTCGTGCATCAACTTGCTTGGAATTGGAGAATCTAATTCACAAGTCAAGAAAAAGATACACACGGTGGTGAAGTCGCGAATCAATGGTAGTGAGTTCTCGGTCGATTTCTGGATTCTGAAGTCAATCTCGGGATACCACCCTGATCACGCACTTAATGTGAGTGACTGGAAAATCCCGAAGAACCTACCTCTTGCAGACCCATATTTCTACAAGCCACAAAGAATAGATATGTTGATAGGTGCAGAGTCATTTTTCGAACTCTTATCGGTTGGTCAAATTAGACAAGGTCCTGACTATCCAACTCTGCAGAAAACGCTTCTCGGTTGGATTGTGTCTGGAAGATACAGTCCAAAGGTGACTGTCACCCAGGAAGCGAGGAACTGTCTGAGTTGTCGAGAAGAGTCAGTGGTGTCTATCGACAACACACTACAAAAGTTTTGGTCACTAGAAGAATTGCCATCTTCTAAAAAGCCTTTAACTCCTGAACACAAGTTATGTGAGGAGCATTATAGAAAGACTACTCAAGTCTTGCCTTCAGGTCGGTTTGAAGTACGGCTGCCGTTTAACTCCGATCCAAATTGCTTAGGCAATTCCTTCGAGATTGCTAAAACGGCGGTTTTTGTCGCTCGAAAGAAGATTGTCCCGCGACCCTGAGTTGAAGAAAATGTACTTGGAATTCATGGAAGAGTACCTCTCCTTAGGTCATATGTCGCCGACTGACAATACTTATCCTTCTGCTCCACACTACGTAATTCCACATCAGTGTGTCGTTCGGCCCCAAAGTATGTCCACGAAGCTTCGCGTCGTGTTCGATGCGTCGGCGAAGACGTCATCTCAGGTGGCCTTGAATGACATTCTGATGGTCGGACTGACTATTCAAGAGGAGTTATACTCAACGCTGCTTCGCTTCCGTCTGCACAGGTTCGCCCTGACTGCCGATGTAAAAAAGATGTATCGCCAAGTGATGGTGAATGAAGCGGACAGGCAGTTTCAGTTGATCGTGTGGAGAAGAGACCCATCTGAGTCCTTGAGAATATACCAGCTCAACACTGTAACATATGGGACTGGACCTGACCCATTTTTGGCTATTCGGTGTTTCAAAAGGTTGAGTGAGTCTGCAAAGCTCTCATTCCCAAAGGCTGCTAAAGTTATCGGGTCCGACTTTTATGTCGATGATATGATGACTGGTGCTGGTTGCGTGGAGGAGTTAAAGACAATTAAGTCTGATGTGGCTCAGGTTCTTCAAACCGCAGGGTTTGAGTTGACCAAGTGGTTCTCGAACTCACCTGAAGTCTCAGCATCCGAGAGCACAGTTAAACCGATAACGATCTCGGACTCGGAGTCAACCAAGGCGTTGGGAATATCGTGGCTACCGCATGAAGACGTTGACAGTTCAGTCATGGGTCTCCGAGCGACAAAACGGAACATATTATCGGTGACATCAAAGCTGTTTGACCCCCATGGTTTGTTAAGCCCCTTGGTAATCAAGGGAAAGAACCTACTGCATGAGCTGTAGCTTAACAATCTAGATTGGGATGAGTCAATTCCAATGAATCTGGAAACCTCTTAGAACTTTCTAAAAGAATCCTTGGGTCAGCTGGAGAAGATTGCCATACCTCGCTTTGTGCATACTGATCCCATGTCACCGATACAAGTACATGCCTTTGCCGACGCCTCCATGAGAGCTTATGGAGCATGCGTCTATATCCGTAGTAAGACTGCAGAAGGTTTCAAGGTCTCGTTGTTGACCGCAAAGTCGAAAGTAGCGCCGCTCAAGACGAAAACGCTTCCAAGGCATGAGTTATGTGCCGCTCACCTTCTCGCAGATCTCTGTCACCGACTCAAATCGCTACTCGAGGTGCCGATTGAACGAATGGTATGTTGGTCGGATTCGGAAGTGACCCTTCATTGGATCCGATCCCACCCTTCGTCGTTATCAACATTCGTTGCGAACCGAGTAGCTGAGATTCAGGAGTGGTCAGATGATGCTACGTGGCGGCATGTTCCAACTAAACAGAACCCAGCAGACATAGTTTCGAGAGGTTGTGACATTGAGGAGATTTCGCAGTCGATCTGGTTTAGTGGACCAGCGTTTTTGAAGGAAGAAGAAGAGAGCTGGCCCAGAAATCCCCACTTCGAGCTTTCTGAGGAAGAGCTGAAGCTGGAAACCAGGAAGACAGCGGTCGGACTGACCGTGGCCGCGAAATCAAATGATTTAGTGGAAATTATCGAGGGATACTCGTCACACCTCAAGCTGCTAAGAGTGTTCGTTTACGTGTTCCGCTTCATCCGAAAATGTAAAGACAAAAGTCTTAAATTTGAAGTCAGTCCGTCACCAGTAGTCAGCAGTATCGTAGAGAATGCCCATATCTACCAGACTGCCGAATCTGAATCAGATCGGATCATAATTAAAGCCAGAATGACGAAATTAATTTTCAGTTGCTTCCCCTGTCCACCCTCCCAACGACAACGCAACTCATTTGCCTTCTCGCTCGCACACTCTGCCGCGTTCAGTGCGCGAGCAACCCCTAGCGGAGGAGATGTAGAATATGAATGGAACATGTAAAATCTACATGTTAGATGTAGAATAGACATTGTATATGTAGATGTAGATAACAAATGTAGCAAAAAAATGTAAAATGTAAAATTTTTTTTTTAATTCTAAAATTCTAAAAAATCATAAGCTCAAAAATGTATGTACTGACTGAGTACGGGTATAAGTAGAGTCGCGTCCCCAGAAGCGACTCACACGTTCCTTCTCGTTTTTTTTTTTTTTTTTTATATTTACGTATTTAAAAATACATAAATATTTTTATTTTCTTTTAATATATGTATTTTTATTATTATTTAGTTATATATTATTTATTAAAAATTTTTTTTTTTTTTCACTTATATATTTTTATATGTTTTGGGCTCCTGGCAGGATCGCCATGTAATATATGTGATTTTGTTGGTTTAGTCGGAATTGCCCGTATGGCCAGGCAACTGCGAAATGTTCTTTATTTGTATAGTAAACGTTATGTTCTTTATATATGTTCTTTTATATGCTCTTTATAGCTTAGTAGCTAAGGCTAGGGCTGCCCGAAAGGCCAGGCAGCTTCTGTTTCGGTCCATGAAGGGCATGGCCTTTTTATGCTAATTGGAATGGTCAGTGCTTCAGGTTTGACATTATATCGGCAGCAGAGCCGATCTGCTATCAGCGTCGTCGCGTCATCATCTTCGGCTTGTGATAAGCACAGATATGCATACGTATATACGTATGCATGTGCACACATAGCGGCAGCGCAGCGCCGACGAAGCGACGACGCTAACTTTGGCACGATCGGTCTATGCTTGCCGTTTATGTTTATACAAATGTTTTGTTAATCTATTTGGTAGTTCTTATGAGTGACTGCTTATACTACAAACGAATGTCTGATCTTTATGAACCATATTGCTGCCCTATTTAGTCTTCCCAAAATGACCCAGCAATCTGCATCGTCCTTAAGGAACCTAATCGATACCACTTCATCGATATATGGTTCCTTGCTGTCGATAGGCGATGACCAAAAGATCTCGAATGCAATGCTTATTCATCTCGTCTTGAACAGAGTCGATCCTGTGACCAAACGATTATGAGAAGCTGCCGCTTTGGGCTGACTGCGAAAAAATGCTTAATCGCAGATATCAGCATCTTTCGGCCGAAGAATCGGCAAAACCAAAGCAGGAGCAGAAAGCTGTGCCAAGCAAGCCTCACAATCGGAGCTCATTCGCGTGCTCTACTGCGAATGCTAAAAACCAACAATGTAGTTACTGCAATGCAAAAGACCATTTGTTGACTACTTGCAGTCCATTTGCGCGGCTTGCAATGATGCAAAGATTCGAGTTTGTCAAATCGGCATCGCTCTGCATCAACTGTCTGCAACAAGGACACACTGTGGTACGATGCAAAGCTGGCAAGTGTCGAGTGTGTGGCCGCTCACATCATGCCTTATTGCATAGGTACACAGTTGTGGATACAAGTTTAGCGTTACCATCACCCCCAGAGAATTCTTCTCCCCCTCCTAGTCAGAGTAACCCTTCCACTTCGCATGCACTCCATGCGACAGCTTTGGATAGAGTAATTCTGGCAACGTCGATCGTAAGCGTCCGAACTAAAAATGGAGAGTAAGTGTTTGGCCCAAGCACTGGTTGACTCTGGGTCACAAACTAACTTCATAACTGAGGACCTGGCACAGCGCTTACAGATCCGTAGGAGGAGTCGTGCATCAACTTGCTTGGAATTGGAGAATCTAATTCACAAGTCAAGAAAAAGATACACACGGTGGTGAAGTCGCGAATCAATGGTAGTGAGTTCTCGGTCGATTTCTAGATTCTGAAGTCAATCTCGGGATACCACCCTGATCACGCACTTAATGTGAGTGACTGGAAAATCCCGAAGAACCTACCTCTTGCAGACCCATATTTCTACAAGCCACAAAGAATAGATATGTTGATAGGTGCAGAGTCATTTTTCGAACTCTTATCGGTTGGTCAAATTAGACAAGGTCCTGACTATCCAACTCTGCAGAAAACGCTTCTCGGTTGGATTGTGTCTGGAAGATACAGTCCAAAGGTGACTGTCACCCAGGAAGCGAGGAACTGTCTGAGTTGTCGAGAAGAGTCAGTGGTGTCTATCGACAACACACTACAAAAGTTTTGGTCACTAGAAGAATTGCCATCTTCTAAAAAGCCTTTAACTCCTGAACACAAGTTATGTGAGGAGCATTATAGAAAGACTACTCAAGTCTTGCCTTCAGGTCGGTTTGAAGTACGGCTGCCGTTTAACTCCGATCCAAATTGCTTAGGCAATTCCTTCGAGATTGCTAAACGGCGGTTTTTGTCGCTCGAAAGAAGATTGTCCCGCGACCCTGAGTTGAAGAAAATGTACTTGGAATTCATGGAAGAGTACCTCTCCCTAGTCATATGTCGCCGACTGACAATACTTATCCTTCTGCTCCACACTACGTAATTCCACATCAGTGTGTCGTTCGGCCCCAAAGTACGTCCACGAAGCTTCGCGTCGTGTTCGATGCGTCGGCGAAGACGTCATCTCAGGTGGCCTTGAATGACATTCTGATGGTCGGACTGACTATTCAAGAGGAGTTATACTCAACGCTGCTTCGCTTCCGTCTGCACAGGTTCGCCCTGACTGCCGATGTAAAAAAGATGTATCGCCAAGTGATGGTGAATGAAGCGGACAGGCAGTTTCAGTTGATCGTGTGGAGAAGAGACCCATCTGAGTCCTTGAGAATATACCAGCTCAACACTGTAACATATGGGACTGGACCTGCCCCATTTTTGGCTATTCGGTGTTTCAAAAGGTTGAGTGAGTCTGCAAAGCTCTCATTCCCAAAGGCTGCTAAAGTTATCGGGTCCGACTTTTTAGTCGATGATATGATGACTGGTGCTGGTTGCGTGGAGGAGTTAAAGACAATTAAGTCTGATGTGGCTCAGGTTCTTCAAACCGCAGGGTTTGAGTTGACCAAGTGGTTCTCGAACTCACCTGAAGTCTCAGCATCCAAAAGCACAGTTAAACCGATAACGATCTCGTGGCTACCGCATGAAGACGTTGACAGTTCAGTCATGGGTCTCCGAGCGACAAAACGGAACATATTATCGGTGACATCAAAGCTGTTTGACCCCCATGGTTTGTTAAGCCCCTTGGTAATCAAGGGAAAGAACCTACTGCATGAGCTGTAGCTTAACAATCTAGATTGGGATGAGTCAATTCCAATGAATCTGGAAACCTCTTAGAACTTTCTAAAAGAATCCTTGGGTCAGCTGGAGAAGATTGCCATACCTCGCTTTGTGCATACTGATCCCATGTCACCGATACAAGTACATGCCTTTGCCGACGCCTCCATGAGAGCTTATGGAGCATGCGTCTATATCCGTAGTAAGACTGCAGAAGGTTTCAAGGTCTCGTTGTTGACCGCAAAGTCGAAAGTAGCGCCGCTCAAGACGAAAACGCTTCCAAGGCATGAGTTATGTGCCGCTCACCTTCTCGCAGATCTCTGTCACCGACTCAAATCGCTACTCGAGGTGCCGATTGAACGAATGGTATGTTGGTCGGATTCGGAAGTGACCCTTCATTGGATCCGATCCCACCCTTCGTCGTTATCAACATTCGTTGCGAACCGAGTAGCTGAGATTCAGGAGTGGTCAGATGATGCTACGTGGCGGCATGTTCCAACTAAACAGAACCCAGCAGACATAGTTTCGAGAGGTTGTGACATTGAGGAGATTTCGCAGTCGATCTGGTTTAGTGGACCAGCGTTTTTGAAGGAAGAAGAAGAGAGCTGGCCCAGAAATCCCCACTTCGAGCTTTCTGAGGAAGAGCTGAAGCTGGAAACCAGGAAGACAGCGGTCGGACTGACCGTGGCCGCGAAATCAAATGATTTAGTGGAAATTATCGAGGGATACTCGTCACACCTCAAGCTGCTAAGAGTGTTCGTTTACGTGTTCCGCTTCATCCGAAAATGTAAAGACAAAAGTCTTAAATTTGAAGTCAGTCCGTCACCAGTAGAGTACGATGAGGCTTTTCACAAAATTGTCGAGCTGATCTAAAAAAACGAGTATCAGGAAGAGATCGAAAGGGTTCGTAAAGGCACGCAGTTTAAGCAGACCTATGTTCGCTATCTGCATCAAACGAATTTTCATGCCGGCCCACGAGCACTTGTGAGCATCCTTAGGCAGCGTGTTTGGATAGTAAACGCTCAGGAGGTCTGCAGGGCAATGGTCAGGTCGTGCATTCGCTGCTTTAAATGCAAGCCTCGACTCCAGACCAAAATGATGGGAAATCTACCCGCAGACCGGCTCCGTGCTCTCCGCCCATTCGCAGTATGTGGCGTTGATTTTTGTGGCCCAGTCTATACGACACTAAAAATTCGTGGTAGGCCCCCTTATAAGACCTACATAGCGTTATTTGTCTGTTTTGCGTCCAAGGCGGTTCATCTAGAAATTATCTCCGATCTAACGACTAACTCCTTCTTATTGGCTTTTCAAAGGTTCGTTGGTCGTCGAGGATGTCCGCTCCGCGTGAACTGCGACAACGCGACAAATTTCGTCGGAGCAAGTCGCCACTTCGACGAACTGAGGAGGACGCTGGAGACGGAAGCGGACTCAATTCGAGAGTTCGCAGCGAGAAGCGGCTGCGAGTTCGCCTTCCTGCCACCTCGAGCTCCGCACATGGGCTGACTGTGGGAAGCAGGAGTGAAGTCGGCCAAAAACCTCCTGCTGAGGTCGGCCGAAAGCGCGCTCTTCACCGCCGAGGAGCTGGAGAGCGTGATGGTGGGCATCGAGGCGGTGCTAAACTCGCGCCCTCTGGGATCAATAAGCCCCGACCCAAGCGACGGAGACGCCCTGACTCCCGGGCACCTGCTGACAGGCGGGCCGCTCATCGCACCCCCAGGAGGACTGACCGGACCCCGGACCAGGAGGGTCTGAGTTGCTTAAGGCGATGGCGGCTTGTCTCGTCAGCCAGGCAAATGTTCTAGCAGCGATGGTCCCGGGAGTATGTGCTGGGCTTGCAAATAAGATGCAAGTGGCACCAGGAGCAGCCCAACGTCGAGGAAGGCGACCTCGTCATCGTCGCAGAGGACAACCTTCCGCCCCAACAGTGGCTCCTCGGAAGGGTCGTCGCAACACACGCCGGGCAGGACGGAAAGGTCAGGGTGGTCGACCTCAGGACGAGCAGCGGAGCGGTCTACAGGAGGCCGATCCATAAATTGGCGCTTCTGCCGATGTGTTGAAGTCCCACAGGCCTTCAACGGGGCCGGTGTCGCGTCAAGACGTAATGTTTTTATTTGGAGAAAATTTGAAGTCTAGTGTAAGATAGTTTAGGGCGAAGCGGGAGCGCAATAAAGCTCTCTCTCGCTCTTGGCGAATTCGCCCCGCTTCGCCGCCCTAGATAAGTTAGGCTTAAGAATATTTTATAACGAGAAGGAAAAAAAGAGTCGATAAATAGTATTGAATTCGAGCGCACGTCCCTTTTTTAGTCTCCCTCCGTCTTTCGTTAAATATATAAAATTTGCAACCACCAAACTCGGTTTTTTTGTTAAAGTTCATTTAGAAAAACTATTCTAAAATTTCAAATATGAAACATATTAAATTTAAATATGAAATATATTAAATTTAAATATGAAACATATTAAATTTATATACGAAACATTTTAAATTTAAATATGAAATATATTAAATTTGTATTATTTTAATATTTATATCAAAATTTAAGTGAAAAATATTCAATTTTAATACAACCACTCCTGGATGAAAATCAATCAAATCAATAAATATTAAAATCTAAGTGAAAATATTAAAATTTCAGGTCTGTTTTCTATCGGTGTAAATATTATAACGTTTTAAATCAAAGTTCTTTTAACTGATTTTGGAAAGATATAGGTGCCAACCCCCTCGGAGAACTACCATCTTGCCGCGATGAGGGGGCTTAGTAAGCGTAAGGAACCCAAGAGCTTTACCGGCGGTAGCGTAATGCTGCCAGAAGGGCCACCCAAGCCGGGCAGGTCATGGGGGAGCGCCGAAGCTAAAAGTAGTTCAGCCTGGCGGTAGGGATAAAACGCATCCGTTATAGGGGAATGTCCGATAACGAAAGAACAGTTAAGGTGCAGGGAGTCGGAGACCCAGTACCGGCGGTGATTGGGGGTGCGAGCGCAGGCCCCCCGGCGTCGATATCCTGTGACTGCAGGAAACCCGAGATGGCAGTGGAGTGCTTGGCTGCCAAATCGTGCAATGCCACAAGCAACAGAAGGATCCGCAGACAGAAAGGGACGATAGAGGATCTGGAACCGGGAACCACAGACGGAAGCTTCGTCTTCACTGGTCCCTCAGTGTCGGAGGCAGAGTTGGCTACCGCCTTCTCTCGACTCGGATACAACGAGGAGCCGCAGAAGGCGGAGCCACAAGTCACGGCTCCCAACATCCAGGTCAACTCGGGTCCACTAACTGTGACGGATGAGAAGACGGAGGCTGAGACCCTACGCAAACGGCTGTCGGGATACAGGGCATCGGCAAAATACCTCCGTGGTATTAGCCAAAGACCCCCCGATACGCTGACGGCGAGGGAAAGGAGCCTCAAGAAGAAGCACGAGCAAAACGTGCGGAGGTACGAGCGGCTTAACGGAGTCGCTCCTACCAACGGAGACAAAGCCCCCCCAAGCGCACACGCGGCGGTGACTGAGGACCCCAAACCGTCGACTTCAGCGTCAGCATCAGCCGGCACGAAGACGAAGGTGGACCAACCCTCAAAGTCATCGTCTGCGAACGCGCGAGGGAGAAAGGGGAAAAAGTTGTCCGGGAAGCAGAGGGGGAAGACCACACCTCTGACGCAGAACACGGCGAGTGCCAAGGCACCACCAACGCCCTCTGTACAGAAGGCACCGGTGGAACCGACTGGTCGAGAGCCAAGGTTCAAGCGATAGAGAACGGACGACTCCACAAAAGCTTCCGAGTCGAAGAAGGCGAAACCAGATGACATTCTGGCCAGCCTGGGATCGCCGGCCGAGCTGCAGGTAGCCATCATCGACCAAAGTCACCCAGAGGGGAAGATATCGGACGTCAATTGGCTGAAGGCAGAATCGGAGATCCTGACCGCCATGAAGGATGCCATTGTGCGCGCAGATAACCCGTTTGTCTGCGAGTTCAAGGGTATCAAGTGGTATAAGGGAGCCAAAGCAGTGGCCTGTGGCAATGCAGAAACTCTTGAGTTTCTCAAAACCACGGTCCAAGGTTTTGGTGAACTTTGGCCAGGAGCGGCACTCCGCGTGGTCCCGACGGATCAGATTCCCAGGAGAACGATCATGAAGGTATGGATTCCTCCCCCGATTAAGGCGGATGAGGACACACTCGTTCTGATCAAGGCACAGAACCGGATCCTGGAAACATCTGACTGGACCATCACAAGAGCGATAGCGCGAGACAAGGGGAACGGCAAGGAACTCACTCAAGTATACCATCGGCGGACCTGCTGCGGTTTATGGAGGAGAAGGCGGTGGACGTGGCCCTCATCCAAGAGCCCTGGATCGTAAGTGAAAGGGTTCGGGGACTGAACGGTCTCGGATACCGCCTTCTCACGCCACACCCCGCGGGTAAGCCAAGAACCTGTATCGTGGTAAGGAACGAGCTTAATGTTCTGTTTTCTTCCAGGTACAGCACTCCGGACCTAACGGTGGCACTATGTGAGAGGGAGGACGGGAAAAACCTATACCTAGCCTCTGCATACCTGCCGTACGAAGAGGAAGACCCACCCTCGGAGGATGTCAGGGCCCTGATCCACCAAGCGCGGAGGGAGGGACTTGATATTGTCTTAGGCTGTGACGCGAATGCCCATCACTCCCTCTGGGGAAGTACGGGCACAAATTCTAGAGGAGAGTCGCTGTTCGAGTACATTCTGTCCACAAATCTTGTTGTGTGCAACCGGGGAGACCACCCCACCTTCCGCAACAGGAACCGTGCAGAGGTTATAGATATAACACTGGCCTCGAATAGCGACTCCCTTACCATCGATGACTGGCACGTGTCCAGTGAGTGTTCCTTTTCGGACCACTACAGGATAGTGTACAGCATCAAATGGAACAAGGAGAGGCCCAAGGCCTACCGCAATCCCAAGCGGACAGACTGGAACCGCTTCTCCGCAACCGTACAGAAGGTGCTGCCTAACCCACCGGAAGGGGACATAATTCAAACGGAAGCACTAGAGAAAGCTACGCAGACCGTCCCTAATGCTCTACAGAGGGCGTTTCTCAAATCCTGCCCGATCAGCCGACCCCCAAAGTCCAATCACAACCCGTGGTGGACACGGGAGTTGAGCGAAGTCAGAAAGGAATCGAGGAAACTCTTCAATAAAGCAAAAGTGACAAACACACAGGAAAGTTGGGACGAGTATCGCCGCAGCTTCAATACCTACAAAAACACCTGTAGGAGGGCGAAAAGGGAATCATGGGCAGCCTTCTGCGATGCCATAGATGGTACCACTGAGGCCTCAAGGCTTCGACGCGTACTGTCGAAGGCACCCACCACACCAGGCCTGCTCCGCAGCCAGGACGGTACCTTCGCAGAGAGCAGCCAAGAATCCCTGGAGCTCCTCATGAGTACTCACTTCCCGGGTTGCTCAGATGTCACCGGTGACGAATCCAACGCCACCAACGACACTGAGGATCATCCAGGAGAGGAAATCGAGGATCTCATACGAAATATAATGGCACCAGACAAGATTATCTGGGCCATTAAATCATTCAGTCCCTACAAGTCACCGGGACCGGATGATATCCGACCAGCCATGCTGCAAGCAACTTGCCTGCACCTACTACCATGGCTGAAGAAAATATTCGAAGGATGCCTCCTAACTGGGTACGTCCCCCATGGGTGGAGGGAGGTGAGAGTGGTCTTCATCCCCAAGGCCGGGAAGATAAACCACATCTCCCCAAAGGACTACAGACCCATCAGTCTGTCGTCATTTTTGCTTAAAACGATGGAGCGACTGATGGATCTATATATAAGAACCAAGCTAGACAAACAAGTGTAAAGAGCTGTTAGTCAACAGAAGCAGTCCACTCTATGGGGGTCTGTTATACGCACGATAGGCCATAGCCATCGATAACAACAGAGGCGATACTTACTTAAGAAGTCGAAGCGAACAAGATAACACACGTTCAAGAAAACCTTATTTTCAATTAATTCATTCTACATATATTGTTCAACTTATTATATCCAATAAACACTACTATACTACTCAAAAGCCATCCCTTCACAGTTCAGAAGTGGGATTAGTAGAGTTGTTATGTGTAGAGCGTAAAAGTTTTAAGAGAAACTCAAGAAAAGCGGCAAGAATCGTCGGCGTGGGAAGTTTGCAATGGGATATGTTCCCTAAGGTCTGTGTGACAAAGAAAATTGCAAATTACGGAGGTGTTCCTTTTCTACGCGGCAGACGGATTCAACGTTCAGCGATCAGGAATCTTAGTGAACCTGGACAGAAAGAGTCTCAAGAAAGTGCATCAGGAATCTGTGTGAGCCTATCAATATACGCTAATACATACAAAAGGCTTGTGTGTGTATGTAGCGTCGTTGTGAAATTCACAAGTGGAAGCCCAACGTTGTGAAATACAGTCATATCAGTTGTCTCGCTTGCACCAAACTGATTGTGCGAGCAAGTTAAAAGAGGGGCGACTATATCAGCGAAAATGGTCAAAATTGCGGATCTTAAGGTGGACCAGTTACGGTTCCTGTTAATAGAGCGGAACTTGGCAGTTTCGGGCTCCAGAGCCGAATTAGTACAACGACTAATTGAGTTTGAGAAAACCGAAGACGTAGAGATGCCACAAGCAGCTGGAAACATAAGTCAACATGAGGAGGAGACACTGACGTCACATGCGGCGGCAATTTCACACATGCAAAATGAAATGACGGAGCTGAAGAATATGATGGTTCAGTTGGTCATCATGCAACGACAAAACGCGGAAGCAACAGCATCAGGTGAAACAGCACAAGCGGCAGCAGCAACAACAAACCACCAGCAGATCAGAGAAGAAAATACCGAAGGTAGACAGGCTACCAATTACGTAAGGCAAGCGTCGGTCAAGGAAATAGCAAATACCTTGCCGGACTATGACCCCAGCGACGATAACGCCATCTCCGTAGACCAGTTCATCGATCGTGTCAACAGGGTAGTTGAGGCTTACCAATGGGACGAGAAGTTTCTTTTGCTCGCCATTAATACGCGGCTTAAGGGTCCCGCTAAGATGTGGCTCGACTCGTCGCCGGTTCTACACACCACATGGAGTGACTTCGCTGCAGCTATAAGAGACGAGTTTGGATCTAACCCAGATGAGGCAGAAGTTCACTTCAATATGGCCAATGCAACCAGAAGATCAAAGGAGTACTGTTTCCGGATGTCCGCCCTTGGCGTGCGGTACAAGCTTAGTGAAGCAGCTGTTATAAGATATGTTAGATCAGGTATACAGAATCGAGAATTGCAAAATAGTATTGCCGCAACTCAGTTTTCGTCAATGAAGCAGTTTCGTGATGCAGCCGAATCGTATTTTGTAAATAGAGGTCGACCAATCGCAAACAAAAAGGAGTTCGTACCAAAAGGCAGCAACTTTGAGACAAAGCAGGATTACGACGTAAAGCCAACAAAGCCAAAGGAGGCTCAGAAGTGCTACAATTGTGGAGAATTGGGGCACTTCGCTAGTTCATGCCAACAAGAAAAAAACAAGTCGCGTTGTACCAACTGCAATAAGTTTCATGCACGCAATGAGAAATGCCAACCGGCAGATATGATGCGTTTGGGTGCCGCGAATCTCGACAAGCTATTCACTAGGAAAATCTACATAAAGTCGTACATCTATAGCGCCTTCATTGATACTGGAAGTCAGGCTAGTATCATGCGCCAATCAGTTGCCAAACAAATCAACGCTGATCGCCACAAGTGCTCTATGAAGATTCGAGGCATTTGTGGGGGTTCCTGTATCCTGACTGAAGCAATGGTTGTGGATATGGACATCGATGGAAAAATGATTACGGCCGAAGTATACGTAGCAGACGACGACCTGCTGCAAGAGGACTTTCTGTTAGGACAAGACGTCATCATTAGCGGTCAGCTATCGCTGAAGTTTGAGTCAGGCGACACCGAAGTGAAACGTGCTGTTCATCAACCGGTAGCGTTTGTAAGCGACAACCTAACTACAAAACTTCTTGTCAATCTACAGAACCAGCAGGAAAGAAGTAAAATGGGCGGTTTGCTGGAGAAGTTCAACCATGTTTTCTCCACAGGACTGCAAGGCATAGGCAAAACCAACATCGTCCAAGCCAACATTAGCGTTGAGAGTGGCCAAGTGGTTTCGCAAGCGCCATACCGAGTATCCGAGCCAAAGAAGGAAATTGTAAGCAGAATGGTCGAAGAGCTGTTGGAGCAGGATATT
This sequence comes from Drosophila obscura, assembly GCF_018151105.1. Lineage (NCBI taxonomy): Eukaryota > Metazoa > Arthropoda > Insecta > Diptera > Drosophilidae > Drosophila > Drosophila obscura. The sequence goes on along the minus strand of NW_024542793.1, from coordinate 147,429 downwards.
ATCATACCATCCACGTCAGAGTACGCCAGCCCAGTGGTGCTCATCAAGAAGCCAAACGGTAGTGATCGACTCTGTGTTGATTACCGCCGTCTCAATAAACTGATCAAGAAGGAAAATTTTCCTGTACCGAACATCGAGGAGCGTCTGCAGGAGGCGAAGCGATTTAAATACTTTTCTTCTCTGGACCTCAACAGCGGTTATTATCAGATAGAAGTAGCACCGGAAAGTAGAAAGTTTACTGCATTCATCACTACGGATGGACTGTATGAGTTCAAGCGACTTCCTTTTGGACTAAAAACTGCACCTGCTGTATTCAATCGACTCATGGCAGAATTACAGAAGCGAGTGCAGAAAGGCGACATGATACATTATATGGACGACATCTTAATTGGTAGTCAGACGTTTGACGAGATGTATGAGAAGCTTGAGCGAATCCTCCAAGTATTGCAAGAGTGCGGACTAACGCTAAATCTGGATAAATGTGAATTGTTCAAGCAAACAATTACATTCCTGGGTCATCAGATACACGCAGACGGCATCAGTCCTGGAGAGGTTAAGACGAACGCTATTGCATTGTTCTCGACGCCGAGCAATGTGACTGAAGTACGGCAGTTTTTGGGTCTCAGCGGTTACTTCCGGAAATTTGTTGCCGGATATGCCATTATTTCGGATCCCCTGCGTACCCTGGTGCGCAAAGACCAGACGTTCAAGTGGGAACAGCCACAACAGGATGCATTTGACGAGTTAAAGAGACGCCTAATATCGAAGCCCGTTGTCACCAGTTACCGACTCGATGCTGAGCATGAGCTACATACGGATGATAGTGCCGTTGGCTTAGCCGGAGTATTGCTGCAGAAGGATGAGGATCAGATGAAGCCAATTGCTTACTATAGCCGAGCAACGTCCAAACCAGAGAAGAACTACCACAGTTACGAACTAGAAGCTCTAGCCGTCGTCGAGTCGTTGGAGCGATTTAAATATTACATATATGGTAAGCGTATTAAAGTCGTTACCGATTGTAATGCCCTGAAAACATCAATGGAGAAACGAGAGATTATACCCCGAATTGCAAGATGGTGGCTACGTATACAAGAATTTGACATAGACATTGTTCATCGAGCTGGAACACAGATGAATCATGTTGACGCGCTAAGTCGAGCTCCATTTGAGGATGCACATGAGATGGACACAGCATCCCTGCAAATTTCGAAGACCATCATCGACGAGGCTGATTGGTTGTTTGCCATACAATTGCAAGATGAGAAAATCCAGAAGATTGTCGCTGAGATGAACATTGATAAGAAATCTGAGACCGACGAGTATGTGATCGAGCAAGATCGCCTGTTTCGCAAATATGACGGCAAACTACTATGGGTTGTGCCGAAGCAGCTAAGATTCCATATTTTACATGAATGTCACGACAAGGCTGGACACATGGGCACAGAGAAAACCATTAATCGGATTCTAAATTTGTTTTGGTTTCCCCGAATGCGCAACTACGTTAAAAGCTACATAAAGTCATGTGTGGGCTGTGCGCTGTATAAGATACCAGGTGGACGTCAGGAAGGACAATACCATTATGATGACATCCATCCGATCCCTTTTTCGACCGTACATATGGATCACCTGGGACCCTTCCCAAAGAGTTCAAAACGGAATGAGCACATTCTTGTGATTGTCGACGCATTCACTAAATTTACCATAGTGCGAGCTGTAAAAAGTACAGCCACGAAACACGTTATTGATATCCTGCAGGAGGTAACCAGCTACTTAGGAATGCCAGATCGAATCATTACCGATCGCGGTACAGCTTTTACTGCAAAGGATTTTGAAAAGTATTGTAAGTCGAATAATGTAAAGCACATACTCAATGCTGTAAAGACACCGAGAGCGAACGGACATGCAGAGCGAACCAACCGGATTATTTTGTCAATGTTATTGCCTTCAAATGAAAATGAAAAACGATGGGACGACCAGATACGCTCAATTCAATGGAGCATCAACACCATGGTAAATAGTACGACTAAATGTTCCCCATTTCAGCTATTGTATGGTTATGAGCCACGAGATATCCTCAAGAACACAGTGACAAATGCGATCCAAGGCCCGGATCTGAAGATGCTGACAGATGACGAGTTGGAAAAGCTACGAGCAGATGCTGCGACTACAGTCAACGATCATAGGGCTGCTGCGAAGAAACGTTACGATGCTAGACATTCCAAGCCAACCGTATATACCCTTGGTGATCTTGTGTTAGTCGAGAATGAGCCGTTTAGCACAGGAACATCACGCAAATTGGAGCCTCGCTACAAAGGTCCATTTATTATCAGCAAGGTGCTGCCAAACGACCGATATCTAGTAGAAGATATCCCTCATGCCCAACGAAAGCAAAGGCACTATAAGTCGGTGTATTCTTCTGACAGAATAAAATGCTGGTGCGAACTCCCACCCGATGAACCAGATGAAGATGACGACATGGAAGGCGACTCACCCTACGAATCTCGCGAGGACGCTGCGATTTTTCAGGAAAGGCCGACTGTAAAGAGCTGTTAGTCAACAGAAGCAGTCCACTCTATGGGGGTCTGTTATACGCACGATAGGCCCTAGCCATCGATAACAACAGAGGCGATACTTACTTAAGAAGTCGAAGCGAACAAGATAACACACGTTCAAGAAAACCTTATTTTCAATTAATTCATTCTACATATACTGTTCAACTTATTATATCCAATAAACACTACTGTACTACTCAAAAGCCATCCCTTCACACCTACCTCAAAGGTAGATCAGCTGAGACCGCACTACACGAAGTTGTTGGGCATATCGAAAAGAGTCTAAGCTATAAGGAATATGCCTTGGCGGCCTTTCTAGATATAGAAGGGGCCTTCAACAACGTCAGGATCGAGTCAATAACGGACGCACTGGCCAAGATTGGTACACACCCGACGGTAACCGGATGGCTAGACAGCGTTCTCAGGAGCAGAACGATAAGCGCCAATCTAGGCTCCTCCTCGTCAAGAAAGACGGTCACACGAGGTACTCCGCAAGGGGAGTTATATCCCCCTCTCCTGTGGAACCTGGTCCTCAACGACTTCCTCTTCAGCTGGGAAGGAGCGGATATGAGGTTACGGACTATGCAGACGATCTAGTAATACTGGTAACAGGTAAATTTCTGCCCACAATCAGTGACCTTCTAGAATCTGCACTGGGCACTACCGCCAGCTGGGCACGCCAGAACGGTTTGGGGGTCAATCCTCAAAAAACAGAACTGGTGCTGTTCTCACGAAGATATAAGATACCGAGTTTCAAACTACCAGCAATCGGTGGAACGACACTCGAGCTATCGAGCGAAGCCAAGTATCTTGGTGTCATCCTTGACTCCAAACTCTCCTGGAAGAGAAACACGGAGGAAAGGAAGAAAAAGGCAATGGCAGCTTTCTACACCTGTAGGAAGACTTTTGGACGAACATGGGGCTTACAGCCGCACATCATCCATTGGATGTATACAGCGGTAATAAGACCCATCCTGACATACGGAGGCATGGTATGGTGGGAAGCGGTTCACACCAAATACCACCTGGAGAACCTCCGTAGAGTCCAACGGACAGCATGCCTTGGGGTCACCGGATCTCTCAAATCCACCCCACAGGCAGCTCTGGACACCATGTTAGGCCTGGAACCGATAGACCTTCATCTTAAGTGCAAGGCTGAGACAAGTGCCGCTAGGCTATTAGCCGCGCAGTTCTTCAAGCCATCGCCTTATGGCCACGCCACTATACTCCGTATGGAAGATAGTGGAACGGCCAGGTGGAGTGACTACTGTGTCTCAGAGTTCTCATGGAAAAGAAACTTTAAAGGACACATACCGGATAGGGAGAAATGGAAGAGTAACACTGTCCTGGGGCAGAACGAGCTCTCCATTTTCACCGACGGGTCAAAGACGGCCGAAGGGACAGGAGCTGGAATCTTCTCCGAAGAACTAGCAACCAACATATCCCTAAGACTACCAGACTGGTGCAGTGTATTCGAGGCGAAGATATATGCAGTATGGCAAGCGGCAAAGTTGGTATACACCTTGGAGATACCTCCGAGGAACATAGCAATCTGCGTTGACAGTCAAGCAGCCGTCAAAGCCCTGGTATCCTGCAAGACCACAAGCAGACTCGTACGTGATACGGTGGACGCACTAAACCAGATCAGCGCGCACTCAATCACACTCACGTGGGTTCCGGGTCACACCGACATAGCGGGCAACGAGAGTGCGGACGAGTGTGCCAGAACTGGATCGGCCAAGCCAATGGCGGACGCAGTCAGCGACATAAGGAGACCACTACGAGACATCATCTCGCAGATGATGGGCCGAGCCAGAACGAGATCGGACAGGAGGTGGAACACCACACCCAACTGTGAGATCTCTCGCTCGCTCTGGCCCCACTATGACCTTAAACGCACCAAGACTCTCCTAAGCTTCAGGAAGAGTCGGGTGCGAACACTGACGGGAGTTATAACGGGGCACTGTGTCATCGGCCGCATGGCCACAAGGTACAGACTGCCCCACCATGACTTCTGCCGCAGCTGCAGGGACGAGGAGGAAATAGAGAGCATCCAGCACCTTCTCTGCAACTGTCCTGCACTCATGGGGAGGCGTCACCGAATACTCGGTGGCGCCTTCTACGAAGATCTGGACAGCCTGGCAAACATGCCTCTAGAGAAACTGGTGCTCTTTATAGAGGCCTCGGGATGGTTCGCGAAACCTCCCTAGGCACCGGACAATATCCCGTGACGAGTGTGGGCATCACAATGGGCAGACTTGCCTCCGAGTGACCTCGACTTCAGTCGAGCAGCCCTATAAACCTAACCTAACCTAGGTGCCAAAAAAGCTTGGCATCTCAAACAATGTGCTTGACTAATGTCTACTAAATAGGCGAAGAGGCAATTGTCATAGTCGAAGATTAATTCTTTTTTTTTTTTTTTGATTAAATCATCGCATGGATGACGGGGTTTGATCGCAGCTATGTTGCCACATTGATCAGGTACTGGTGTGTGACTTATTGTCCGATTATTCAGGTTCGGACGCTTGATGGGCCCAAGGTGTGTGAATATGTGTTTAGTGAGATCTTGAATGTATTGTTTAAAAAATTGTTTGTGAAAATTATATCTTTTTTGTAATTTTTTTAATATATATATATCTATTTTTTTTTTTTTAAACAGGCCTCCCCTTTTGGCCTGCACAGACTTCCTGTCAGCGAGCTTGACAGGCGTTAAAAGTCATTTCCCTATACTTTATTAATCTAAAATGATTTATCACAAAATGCTTAAAAGTCCATATTAGCGCTTTTTATAAACTGTGCCAGTTCTCTGAGGTGGAGTGGCTCTTTTTTGATCAAGAGTTCATTTAGATCCTTATAATATTTAAAAATTCGATACTTACCCCTAAGACGGACGAATCTTTGGCATTTAAAAAGCAGATGTTCAGCGGATTCTGTAACATTACATGACTCACAGATATCCGAATCAATCGCTTTAATTTTGTATAGAAAGGCTTTATCGTACGTGTGTCCTGTCATCAGTCTATTTATTGTCTTTATGCTTTTTGCATTCCATTTTAAATTATAGTGCCATGGTTTTTTGGGTATATTTGGAAAGATTTCAATTAAACTGGTGCACTTGTTACTACATTTTTGTTTATACTCCTCGTTCCACTTGTGTTCTAAGGAGTTTTTAATTTCTCTTAAGGCTTCTTTCACACTAAATTGAATGTAAATGGTTTCCCCTTCTCGTATGGCGTCTTTTGCTGCCATATCAGCCTTTTCGTTTATCGTTACCCCTTTGTGCCCTGGAATCCATAGAATATCCAGTTTTTGCATGCCTGATGTGTCGATAATATTGTGAATGTCTCTTACTATGTATGAGTCTGTTTGTTCATTGTTTACTAGTTTTATCGCTCCTAGACCATCACAACAAATAACAGCTTTCTTGTATCCATTATTGGCACATATCTCACTCGCTTTTCTAATACCTATCAGTTGGGCCCCTACAGATGAAAGCCTATTTACTGTTCTATATTTATATATATTTCCACTGGGTAACTCTACAATTCCTATACCGCACCTGTCCTGCGTGACTGATGCATCTGTGGACAGAATATTCCAGCCTTCTTTTGAATATTTTTCCAAGATTTCAGAGAATCTGGCTCTGATTTCCTCCCTCGAGTATTCTTCTTTGTTCTTTGTCATTTCTTTTTCTCTTACATTAATCTTTTTACAGTGTTTATAATTATCACAGCTTTGTGAATTGTCGAAGAAAGTTTTAAATTCTTCTAAGGTACAAGTGTAACTCGTCTTTGCTTTTGATAGTCTTATGCTGTCGAACATCCTGGGATTCAGCTTCTTGACCTTGAAAAGTTCTTTGGCTGTAAGCCACTTAGCCCTGAAACTTGGAGGCATTATTCCCGCCAACACAAAGATTTCGTGCTTGCTTGTATCAGGAGGCACACCTACACATCTTCTCAGCACTCCTGCCTGTGCAATTTCCATGTCTTTATTGGACCCAACTCCCATGTCAGAAAAGCTGGTAATTGCATATTCTTGCTTGCTTCTTATAAACGATTTGAAGATATTAACGCTAGTCTTAGGTTTCAGTCCCGACTTAATAGTTGTCGCTAATTGTATAAGCCTACTGCTTTTCCTAGTTACTTCTTTTACCATTTTTATATGACTGGTATTGGACACGTTAGAACTTATAAGCCTGCCTAGAAATAAAAAGCTTTTTTTCACTGGTATTAGAACATTTTTAACTTCTATGTTCAGAGACCTTCCACCTTCCCTTCCTATGTTCATAATCACAGATTTGCTAGGATTGAAACTAAAACCCAGATCGCCACATAATAGGCTAAATCGTTTAATTTGTTTTTCAGATTTGCAACTACAGCCGCATAGTTATACCCGTGTGACACCAATATAAAATCGTCGGCAGTCCCCTACCTGATGTAGTCTTTTGGTGTAGATATTAAAAAGTAGTGGTGAAAGACATGATCCCTGGGGTAATCCTCCTTGCACCACTTCTACTGCATCTCCCAGTCTTAGCAACCTAATGGACATGAAACTTATAATCCAGTCCACATACATTTTCGGAAAACTTTCATTTTCCATTAACATCTTTAAAAAATTCAAATTTACACAGTTGTAAGCGTTGTTTAGGTCAACAGCCGCTACTATCACATGCTCCTTGCTTTTTTTCCTTGCAGCTACCTCATTGATCAAATCATTAATGCACATTGCAGCTGACTTATCCTTCTGATACGCATAAGACCTATAGGGTAGAATTTCGTTGTCCTGTATATATTTTTCAAGCTTGATTTTGATAATACTGTTAACTGTTTTAGCCAGGACCGATATTAAGGATATTGGTCGAAAATTTTTTATGTCTGATAGATCTTTGTTTTTTTTTGGGATTGGCGTGATTTTAATCGTGCGCCACTCAGCTGGTACTTCACAGTTAGCAATTTTGTTGTTGTAGAATTTGACTAATTCTGCCTTAGTGTCCCTGTTTAATGTGTTGAGCATCTCATAAGTGATCTTGTCAAAGCCTCCTGATGTTTTTTTGTTTCGACCTAGGACCATTTCTAGATCTTCAAGAGCAAATTTTGGATTCTCGTTTTCTTTTGATGCATGCATAGTGGCATCAATGCTTCTGGCTTCAGCAGGTACTTGTTCGTTTAGCCATTCTAAGTACGACCCAGCTTTTTCTAAATCAAATTGTTCTTGAGTTTCTATGATGCAATTTTTAAGGTTAGCTAGAAACTTCCAGCTAACAGAGCTCAATGTGAAGGCAAATACTAGGGAATTTGCCTTCACATTGAGCTCTGTTAGTTTCCTGGCGTAGCTAGTTTTCTTTTGCAATTTTGACTGCCTTCTTCCATTTGATTTTTAGATCTACTGCCTTGCAATAATTCTGAAAAGCTGGCTCCGAGCATGCCTTTTTTGGGCCTCAGAGAATTCGTTAAATAGTTTTGCTAACCTCTCATCCCACCATAACTTTGGCCACTTGTTGTCAACTTCAAAGGTAGCAGCATTGATTTCATGTTGCATACATTTGGCTAAGTCTCCTATGTTTTTTTTTTAAATCTATTTTTCCCAGTTTTTTAATTAGTTTGTTTTTAGCTAGAAACTTACTTAGCTTTTTTCCTCTTCCAATCAATTCAAAACTTATAGGGTGGTGGTGACTGCCTCCCAGAAACAGATTCTCACAATTCCAATTCTGAACTTTAATACCCTTTACAAAGGTGAGATCCAAGACGGACCCTGCAATTGAATCTATATTTCTCCTAAATGTAGGACATCGATCATTTACCAGAGCATATCCTGCATTGTTCATCGCTAGCTTTAAAAAAGCCCCTTTTCTACTATTTATTGTGTCACCAAAACCTATGTGTCTAGCGTTAAAATCCCCTGCCACAATTGCATTTTCAAAGGGGTCTAATTTTTCCAGAAGGTTATTTATAGCTTGCTTAAAGGTTTCAATCGATGTTGTTGGTTCAAAAAATATGGAAGCGATAAAAAGATTTAGTTTATTATGGGTAGTACTTGCAATAACAATGTCCTGATCAGATTCATAGGTTATCTTTTTCATTTTAAGATCGTTTCTATAAGCGATCGCTACGCCTCCATAGCCATCATCTCTGTATTTTTCAATTAATTTGAAATTTGCTAATTTCCTGAAGCTGAGATCGTGAGAAAAAACTTCAGCCAGAATGGCAATACTGAAGTCTCCATTATTTAAAAAAAATTCGAGATCATTTTTGTTTGCTTTTATCGATTGAATATTATGCAATATTATGTAAGCACTTCATATTCACGTCGAGACTTTAAACTTTTCTCATTTTCTTCTGTTGGTGTCCTATATTTCCTTTGTGGTATTTTCGTTGTATTTTCGTTGGTATTGTTGTAATTTTTGGACATATTTCTTATGCCACTTACTGAACTGAACTGCGACAACATACTTATAACCTGCTGGATAGTAAAATTGTTTTCTTCTGAATTCTGATAACCAGCGACCGGTATATGGTCACTAGTATCGTTTGTATAAGCTTCTAGCTGAAAATGTGGTTTTTGTATGGGAATGGTTGGTCTTTGAATTACTTTGCTAGCATAACTATGCTTTTTGAGTATTTCATTGGCTTTGATATTTTTATTTTGTATATTTTCCTCAGTTCTGTCTAATTTGGGAAAATTAACCTCATAATTTTCCATCTGTGAATAATTCTGATGGACTGAATACGTATTTAGCACTTCCTTTCTTGCTATTTTCTTTATTGTCATAATCTTATTAATGTCATTTTCTTTTTCCCATACTGGGCAAACAAATCTGTCCCTGGCTGAATGATTCTTCCCATTGCATAAAATGCACTTTAGAACCGTGCATGTTCCGATGCAATCTCCCACTCCACATTTGGTGCACCTTCTCGCCGATTTGCATCTGGGCGAAGAGTGCCCAATTCTGCCACAGTTAAAGCACTGACGTACTTTTGGAATATATTGATATACCTTCATGCTGCATATCCCGAAAAGTGAGATCTTTTCTGGAATGTCGGCACCCTCAAACCCGATTTTTACCGTCTCGGTTGGTATGAACTTAAATTCTGAGTTGGTATCATCCATCAACATTTTTTCCCTCCTTGCAAATCTTTCTAGGGATTTTATCGCGATACTTGACATTATGTTCTCCCTGATTTCCTCATTCGAAAAACCTAGTGGAACACCTTTGATTATACCAAAGGATTCCACATAATTCCGTGGTATAAATGCTACTATATTCATCTTTTTCAAATCGCTATTTTTAACCAGAGTGTTTGCGTCAGTAAAATTTGAGAAATATATTTTGTATAAGGTCGGAGCCAGCGAAACAATTTCTTTAATACCTTTAATTTTCAGATGTCTGATTTTCTCAAAGAGAAATAATCCATTTTTTGTATTTTTATTTTCGAACTTATCACAATTTTTTGTTGATATCAGCACTGCTGCATCACCCTTATGACTATCTCCATACAAAACTATTTCTTTTTCAAAGCCATTTGTCGATGCAAAAACCCCCGATACATTTTTGGTTTTTTGTCCAGCAGCCATAATACTCATTTCAGTGTTTTCAGTATTTGTGATGTTTGAGTTAAAGGTCACACTCTCAAAACTGTCTGTCATGTCTTCTGCATCTGTATGTGTGTCACTTATGTCTTTTTCAGCCTCTTCATATGTATTAGTGTACTCGTTTGTTCGCTTTTTTTTAACCGAGGATGCGTCTTTCTTTAGACTGTCCAAAAAGTCTTCTTTCAAGGATGGGCTTAAAACGTTTATTTTTCTATCATAGTCAGTTTTGGAATGTCTTTTATTGCTGTTAAGTGTCTGGTCCGGAGGTTTCATTTTTACTGACGCCGTGTTACCGGCGTCCGCCATTTTCGCTGGTTTGACCAGCTTGCCAAAAACTCACCCACCTCAGGGAAAGAATTCAAGTTTTCTTTTGATGAATTGATATATCTTTGATTTTGAACAGGCAAAACACGCGTTTGACCCTGAAAAAATTTGTTTGAATCACTTTTTTTATGCCTTTCGCAAATCACTATGAAAATGGGAGCACAGAACAAAAACACGACCGGTCTCACTCGCTGCTGAAAAGGAAGTGAAGATTAATTCTTAACTCGAGATATTTTTCATCAATTGAATTATAATATGTTATATATTATATATAATATAAACGTCGTGAAATAAGTGTAGGAAATTATTATATTCCAGTGTTTATTTAATGTATTTAAGGATTGGTTCTAAACGTGATAGAATTGGTGCTTAAATTAGTTCTCGTAAAATTAGTTCGGGTGGACAACTTTTTTTTAAATTTTTTCTCAACGACACGATACGTACGACTCTGTTCACAACGACGCTTGGAAAGGTTATCGACCGGTGATCAGAGGGTGGCCGCATAACTTGCACCACTTCTAGTGTGCCCCTTTTGTGATTCCCCGCCAGGTTAAAATCCCACAATCGGCCCTCCTGACGGAACATTCGCCATGAATGGACCTGGCCTTGGCTTCATGTACTCGGACACCGTCGACGATCTAAAAGGACCCTCCGTATCTCCAACTCTCTCTACTTCAAAGCGCCCGTGTTCCTTGGCAGCAACCACTTTATACGGTCCTAAGTATTTTCCTTTAAGCTTTAGGCCCACTCCATATTGGGTTCTCTTAATGGCAAGTCAAAAGCGCTTTTATTTCCTTCTTGCAGTTTCTCAATGTTTTCTCGGGCTTAACTGCTGGACTTTCCCTACGTACTTATACCAGGCAGCTGGACTGTCATAACTAAGCTTTGACAAAATGGGTACAACCAGCTTATGCAACCTCTCAACCTGTCCGTTCCCGCGTGGCACACCGGTTGCAATCTGTAGGTATTGAATATTGTTCGCTTCGCAGTACTGTCTAAATGCGTGTGACGTAAACGCAGTGCCGCTGTCTGAAACAATACTGTTCACGACCTCCCCAGTGCTACGAGTTGGGTAGAGCCAAACATATTTAGAAAACCCGTCAACTACAACTAATACGTGGTTATAACGCTTGTTAGTTAGTTCCATGGGTCCGACATAATCGACATGGTAGGTTACAAATGGCATGTTCCCTTTGTATATGTCAGAAACCCTTCCTTTTTCCCTGACTTTGCATTAACTACAATGCACCTAACACAACTATCAACGATTCGTTCGACCTTATCTTTTAGCTTCGGAATAAAGTATGACTATTAAATCTATCGTCTTCTAAGCTGAAAAGTGCCCTTGACTATGCGCATTCGAAATGATTTCGTTCTCCATTACTGATGGCACTACGACATGTTCCCGATTTTGGTCCTTCAAAAGAATATCGTTGTGAATATAAAAATCTTCATAGCTCATTCAATTGAGCTACCTTCAAACGATGTGCTAATGCATCTGTAAACATATTACAAGAGATTCGACTTAACGCATCGGCATGCTTCATTTTCAACCCCGAACGGTGCTCTATCTTATAATTGAGTCCTGCAAATATAATGCCCAACGAGCTACTCTGAGTAGAACTTCCTTCTTATTCATGGTCGTTTTGAAAGCATTACAGTCCGTTACGATGGTAAAATTAAGACCTAACACATAATCTCGCCACTTAACTGATCGCCAATACTTCTAGCTTATAAGAGTCGTATTTTTCCTCAAACGGTGTTGTTTTCCGGCTCATATATTGAACAGGGTGAAACATACTGTCTACAGGATCCTTTTGCTATAAGACTGCTCCCAGAAAACTTACTTTCCTCTGCAATATTTGGCATTTTCCCCAATTGATACGCAAACCATTTTCTAATACCATTTTTAATTTCCGAAGCCCTTCAGCATTATCTTTGCTTTGTATTATGACATCATTCATGTAAACTACGACAACGTTGCTTGCTACAAGCTCCCTAAAAACTGACATTATAAACCTGGTGAAAATGGCAGGTGAATTCGATATGCCGAATGGAACATATAAGAATTCATACTGCGCACTTTGCGTAACAAATGAAGTATATTTTCGAGACCCTGCTTCAACTGGAGCATGAAAGAAGCCGTCTTATAAATCCAATGTCGTGAATACCATGGAACCCTGAAACTTGTCTACCACACTCGCCATATGAGCCATTGGAAAATTGTCTCTTATTATTTTCTCATTCAGTTTCCGATAGTCGCAGCATAGGCGTTTCTTTCCATTTTTCTTCGCTACCAAAACATCTTGAGATGCATACTCTTGTTCGTCTATCGTTTGCTGCTCACAAACTAGGAAACGACGTGGATGTTGGTATACTGGAACCTCATCTCTCAAGATAATTTTCATCTCCACTTCTTGAACTCCGCCAGTAAATCGATACATGAAGTGTCCTCTATCTGATATTTATTCTGGCTTTTCATTTCAGTCCTCAGCATGAACTCAGTGCCGCCTTTAGTCACATTCATATCGACTGTATCTAAAATCGTTCTGCCTAGAATTGCGTCAAAACCCTCGTCCTCGTCAGGTACTACTTGGGATTCGACTTTCATTGGGATTCCGTCAATATTCACTGGTCAGTACCAGGCTTTCTTCTATTCCTGTCAGGCTGGGATAAGCATCAGCCTGTCCAGGGTCCTCTACAAGAAATTTGTAGATGTATGGGAACTTAAGGTTCGGGGCTGGCCTTGAAATGTCCGAAAGAGCAGCAGTAAATGCTTTTATTCGTTTTACTTGTGTACAATTCGAGACCTGCTGGTATTGGTAGAAGTGTTGTGGGCTGGTGGACTGTTCATTGCAGTGTCTTGCGTTCGGTCTCTTGTGTTCGGGCTGATGGACCGCCTAGTGCAGGGTATTGTGTTCGGGCTGATGGACCGCCTAGTGCAGTGTCTTGTGTTCGGGCTGATGGACTGCCTGTTTCTTCGGCCGATCTTGGCTCTTTTATGCAGCTGGCGATCGTACCTGAGACCATGAGTTTCCGTGGTCTGTCTTCGACCCGGAAATAATTAATTATTGCTAATTTATGATTATTGGGTGACAATAATTGGAAATTGGGTCGAAGCTTGGTGGTTCGTTGACAATTGGCTAGGGGGTCAGTGGGATTGAGGAAAATGCGTTGCTGAGACTGCAGATTGGGATTGGGTTTAGGTGATAGCTGAATTTGGGTCGGTAGGTCGATAATTTTATGCTGGATTGACTTATTTTAAAATAACGCAAATGATATTTCCTATGTAGGTCGTCGATTGCGAAATATCGCAAGAGGTGGGGCGTTTTAGGTTGGTGTGTGAGAAAGAAGCTGTAGAGTTGCTGATTGCTTAAGACTACTTTATTTTCTGGAGGTGCTGACACACCGATATTTGTGGAGAACTATGGCTAGTTTGATTATCAGTTTTATTGTCGCAGAATATCCACGGATGTTTATTTAATTCTTTGATTTGTTCCGCAGGTCAAATGTTAGTACTTCTCTCAATTTCGTTCAGCCAGGAAGTGACTCTGTCTCCCTCGCTCCGATCTCTCGTTTAGTGTCAATCGATACTTATACGACCAAGATGATATTTTACGCAAGGTGCAAGAGTCGATATTATGTGGGTTAACAATACTAGTGATATTCCCTCTCTGACCTAATTCCACATAGTTCTAGTTCGCAGAACTAGAACTATCGAAACTTATTACGATATTTTATACAAGGTGCAAGAGTAAATGTAAATACAATTGTAGGTTAACGATAATAATAGTAATACAATCTAACAGCTCGGCCATCCTGACAATTAGATCGTCCTCGATCGTGAGTTTGTAATTAAGGTTAATTGTAATTATATGTGTATATATATAAAATGTTAACTACTTAGGTTGGAGTTATTTTCACACTGATTACGCCAATCGGCCCATTTCCTCAACCGGCATGCGTCTACAACACCGTCATACGGGATTTGACTTATCTGGCAATTTTCAATGTCGTTTAACACGTATCTGTCATTCGGCAATACCTTCCTGACGATGTACGGACCCCTGTATTTTGGAACAAATTTTTTATTTGTACCGATTGTGGTGTCAATGTTTCTCATTACAACGAAATCTCCCTCTAAGAACTCAATGTGGTTTTTGTGCTTCCTTTCAAAATACTCTTCACTCTTCTGCTGACTATGCTCAATTTTATCTAAAGATTTCTTACGTATTGATTCTAAATCACCTTGCGGTTGGTCTTGCTTGTCATCTAAATATTCTGTCAACGCGTCAATATTACAACCCCTTTGCTGAACTCCAAATAACAAAACTGTGGGCAATTCTTTCGTGGTCGAGTGCACTGAGTTGTTAATTGCAAATTCTGCCTTTATCAAGAGTTTACTCCAATCTTCGTGATTTATTGGCTCAGTTATTTTGGCCAACATAGCTTTTATGGTTCTGTTCACCCGTTCTACCTGACCATTCGCTTGAGGTGACGCAGTTGCTACTTTCACATGTTCTATATTATTTTCTAACAGAAATTTACTAAATTCTAATGATGTAAAACATGATCCTCTATCACTTATAATTCTACGTGGACGACTATAGAATTGAAAATACTTTAAAAAACAACTGTTGACTTTTTTCGTGCTTGTCGTATTTACAGAAAACAATTTTACAAATTTCGTAAACGCGTCAATGATGACTAGCACATGCTTTTTCTTTGATATAATAGCGGGAAGTGGTCCAAAATGTGTAATGTATCAAATGGGATTGGTCGCTTAGGAATATTGTGAAGTGTTCGGTTGTTTGCGTGTGTGGGCACTGAAAACATTATGCAATTTAAGCAGTTTCCTATAAATGAATCAATTTTAGATCTCATATTCGGAAACCAATAGTGCCTTAGGATTTCTTTCATACATTTTTCAGTTCCTAAATGACATAACTTCTCGTGAACTCTTCTGATTATGTGCGTTTCAATTTCAGCTGGGACATAAAATAATTCGACGTCATTCTCATTTAATCTATACACAATTCCATCACTCAAAGAAAATTTCTTAACAGGTCCATGTTCCAATTGTTCTTTCAATTTCTCTATATAGTTGGGTCTGTTTTGTGTTATCTGAAGCTGAAGACTAATGTCATCAATGTCAATTACGCAAACTATTCGGTCTTTGTTATCACTTTCATGAATTGTAACTACTGGCTCACTGACCACTAGGTATGACAAAACTTGTATACTGCACCGAATTCTCTGATACTTTTACCTGGTGATATCCGTGTTTCAAATCTAAAATTGTAAAAATTTTATTCCCTTCCAATCTCTCTAAACAGTCATCTATTAGAGGCAACGGATATCCATCACGAATGCATATCTTATTAAGCTGCCTGTAATCTACACACATTCTTTTTTCTCCTGATTTTTTCTTAACTAATACTATTGCAGAAGTATAGGGCGAGTTACTTTCTCTTATAAAGCCTCTTTTCAATAATTCATCTATTTGGGCATCTACTTCTTTTTTCTCTTCGTATGAAAGTCTTCTTGGAACGGAGCGTACAGGTTCTTCTGTCTTCAGTTTTAGATTCATTTCATAATTATGCTGAATTGCTGGGATATTACTTAAATCTGAATAGTTAAATTTGATCACTTCAATGAATTTACTACGTTCTTCATCACTCCGCCTCGGGTCTATATTGAAGCAGTCATCTTCATTTTTTATATCAATACTATATATATATGGTATATCTATATCAGATATTCCTAATGTTTCCTTTGCCATATGCTCATTATCTTTTAAAAAATAGTCACTACTTTTTAAATTTAACTGGTCACTAATCTTATCATCATTTCCATCCTTCACTAAATCATTGTTATTGCTATCTGATAATCTCAACTCATTATTTATATTTGTCAATACTATGTTTTCAATTGGGTCGCCGTCAATGTTTACCAATATTTTATTTTCAATTTCACTGTCAATGTTTACTAATACTCTTTTTTCAATTAAGTCACTGTCACTAATTTCTACAGTTCTGTTTTCTATTAAGTCCCTGTCACTGTTCACTAATATTCTATTTCCTATTAAGTCACTGTCACTGTTCACTAATATTCTATTTCCTATTAAGTCACTGTCACTGTTCACTAATATTCTATTTCCTATTAAGTCACTGTCACTGTTCACTAATATTCTATTTCCTATTAAGTCACTGTCACTGTTCACTAATATTCTATTTTCCATACTGACTCGTTTTAAATTTTCAATTGTATTTTCAAAAATCAATTTTATTCCATAATGTTCAAGGAAACTACGCCCCAGAAGGACATTACTAGATACATAATTATTGGGTACAACGTAAAATATGAGTTCTTTCTCTATGTTATGAAAATTTACTTTAACAACTATTTTTCCAAAAGTGCTTATTCTTGAACCATTTACTCCACAATACTCAGTTGGTCTTAGTACATCATCAAAATTTACATAAGGCATCGCCGCACGCTGCATCAAATTAATAGCGCTACCGGTGTCCAACATGGCAGAAAGAAATTTAATATGATACCTGCGTTTTATATCAGTGTAAAAATATACCCTATCTGATTCATAATAGGAACAAACATATTGTGCTGCTCTCCGTCGTCCATCATCGGCTGGTTGCTGGCTGTATTCACGGATCGTTGAGTTGGCACAGGCTTCTGTTGGCAATCCTTCACCTTGTGCTGCATGGACCCACACTGGAAGCACGATCCCTTCTCCCGCAGAGGTGCGGGACACGATGAAGCGTAATGTCCATGCGCTGAACAATTATAGCAGCGCACCTGGTTCTGGTCAGGTCCTGATGCACTCATCTCAGAGCGCTTGAAAGTCGTCTGGGTACTCTTCCTTAAAGCCTCGTATTGACGGGCCAGCTCCTTAAGTTTTCCAATGGTCGTCGCTGAATACAATAAGGCGATACTGGTAGAACGATCGCGAAAACCATCAATGATAAACTGAACCGTTAATTTTTGTTCGATGTCGGCACGCATAGCAATTTCTTCCATCAGAAGAATGTATCCCATTACAGAGTTCTTCCCTGGATTGAAAGTGGTTTCCTTCAAGAGCAGTACCACATCAGCAGTTGAATTACTGCGACCAAAAGTTTTCAGGAAGTTTTCTTTAAACTCATCGTAAGTCTTCGATTTGTCGACACGCATGACCAAGTCCGCCTCGGTTCCCGCTTTCATCAACATTCGCACACAGCGAAGTCGAAAATGGTTGCTTTCGTTCACGCCTCTGCACATCCGTTCAAAATCTAAGATCCATTTGGAGCCTTCATCATTTTCACTGGCGGAAAATGGGACAACAAGCTGCTTAACCATTCGGATATCGTCCGTCACATTATTATCCATTGTCATTAGAGCAGCTAGTTTCTTCTTCTTCTCAGCCACCCTAATTGCTGCGTCGAGCAAGTCTTTTTCTTCTTTTAAATCGTCCATCTGATCGCTTTCAGACACTTTTCCCTCTATGTTAACGTTATGGTGGTTTTCAATTTCCAATTTCTCCAGACTTCCAGATACCTCCTCCATTCCACCACTTATGGCAAGTTTGCGTAGCTGTCTTAGTGTTGCGCTGGCTGGAAAAATTATCTCATTCTCCAGCAGCCACTCTGTAATTTTTTCTTTGTCCATCATTTCATCAGCCATTTATGAAATGATGAAAATACTTATTGTCGTGGATGCCACTGATCTTATACTTATGTAGGCTTGTACTTTAAAGTGTCTCGATCCCACTTCTGAAGTTATTGTCGCAGAATATCCACGGATGTTTATTTAATTCTTTGATTTGTTCCGCAGGTCAAATGTTAGTACTTCTCTCAATTTCGTTCAGCCAGGAAGTGACTCTGTCTCCCTCGCTCCGATCTCTCGTTTAGTGTCAATCGATACTTATACGACCAAGACGATATTTTACGCAAGGTGCAAGAGTCGATATTATGTGGGTTAACAATACTAGTGATATTCCCTCTCTGACCTAATTCCACATAGTTCTAGTTCGCAGAACTAGAACTATCGAAACTTAATACGATATTTTATACAAGGTGCAAGAGTAAATGTAAATACAATTGTAGGTTAACGATAATAATAGTAATACAATCTAACAGTTTGATTATTCTTCCTGACCAGCGTGGATGCGCTGACACTCCGCTGTTTGTGACGAGCCGTGGCTATAACCATGGTTCGTTGCACCCACCCTTTCTACCATGTGGGTGGTGGAGAGATTAGTGGCGTCGCTTGGCGGGTGCTGAGGTTCGCCGTTTTTCCGGGTTCTCCTATCCTTTGTGCCGAGTCTTTGGATTCGTCGATGTTAATCTCGTCACTTTATCGTGGCGTCGATAACGTTAGATTTTCTACTGCTGGTGTGATCGTGGAACTCTTTCTGCTGTTCTGGGTGCTTTATAGTTGGATTCTGCTTGGTGGGTCGATTATCCCATATGACGATGGTTCTCTCGGCGATGTCTGACGTCCCGTGGAGATTAGCAAACTTTGGTAGTTCTTTGTCCAGGCATTCTTGAATCTGCGGTGCTATGTCGGGTAGCCAAGGATCCGTGGGCAGTTCTGGCTCGTCTTCGGTGGGATCGGTGGCTTCGGAGTCAAATGGCTGGCTGGGGTCTTCTGGTAGGAGGGTTGTGTCGAAGGCGCTGGGCGTTTCGATCCTCCGTTGGTAGTCGCTTATGTGATCGACGATGGGTGTGGTATCGACCATGGGTACGATATGTTGGTATGCCGGGTGTAGTACTCGTGTTATACTACAGCCAGACTGGTACGTGAACAGGTGAGACGCGATGACGCCTCTGGTATCGCAACAACGACTTGTTTGGGCGACGAAGATCTCGGACATGGCTCTAGGCATGGCTCGTGGTATGGCTCTAGTGTGTTGGCGAGGATCGGGGTGGCGTCGGCCGTGGGTACCACAGGGCGGCGGTCGGTGCATCGTGGGAGCATCGTCCTGGTTTCCGGGCCCGCCCTGAGGGGCTCTGTAGATATCAGTTCGATTTTGGGCCCCGACCAGCGTGGGGTTAGCGTGGCTGATTCCCCTGTTGCTGGGCTGTCGGATATTGGTTGCCGTTGTCCTTTTTCGATGCTGTTGGTCGGTTTTGGTCTTCCTGTGTCGAGCGCCGTGTTCAAGTGTGTTTGTCTCGTGTGTGAGATCCTCGTGGTTTGTTTGGGATGCGTGTTCTCTGTTGTTGGCCTAGGAATCGGTTGCTCCGTAGTGACCGTGGGACTCGTTTTCCCGATTGCTTGGTTGTGGTTGGCTTGTGTTGGCCTCGGATTCGTGTTCTCCGTTGTGGGCCGGCATTTCGTATTCGTTGCGATTGGTTTGGGTGTCAAGTGCTTCGTTGCGTTATTGGGTGCCGTGTGCGTTGTGGTAGGTCGTGGACGTGGGCTCGTTGCGATTTGTTGGGGTTTCTGGTATCGGGGTTAAGCGTCTTGTACGTTCATGGTAGTAAGCACGGGTTCAGTGGGCATGGGGCGATGGTCTCGTAGCTGTAGCAGTGTGGTGCCTCATTGGATCGTCGATTTGATGGCACCTAGGAAGTCCATGCCGACAATAACTTGTCCCAACATGTTTAACAGGACCAGGAGCGGGACTTGAATCTCTCGTTGATCCAGCTCCAGCGCCTGTAGAACTTGTGAGATCTCTCTGACCGAGCCATCGGCCAGGCGTATGCGGATGCATACATCTTGCAGGTTGGTGTTGTTGTCTAGTTGTCGGGTGCGGTTTGCGCCGATGAATCTTCTGGATGCCCCGGTGTCGATTGTGGCTTCCGTTGCGTATCCTCCTATGCTTACCATCGCCACTATCCGGCCGTTGCTCACGTGTAGAGAGTTATTTAGTCGCGGGTTGGAGGAGGCGTCGTTCCCGGCTGATCTGTAGCCGGCCTTAGGTATCTCGGTGTGTTTCGCGGGGGTATGGTGTCCCTTAGGAAAAAATTCGTCGGGTTGTCCGTCTCCGTTGGCTTCCATGGTGTATTTCTGCTGTTAGTGGCACTGACTTACGTTTGGTTGGTGGTAATTCTGTACGGTAGCACTTTCGTTCGACACTCGTAGGTTCGGCACTGCGGAACTACGGTTTTGTGCTTGACGGGTATTGGTCCTCGCTAGCCTAGTCTCTTTCGGTGGCCGTGGGTCTTTACCCCACAAAGCTTCGTATTAAGGTGTTCTCAAAGTTTCCTTAAAGTCGCCTTAAAGTTACCAAAAGTCCCTGCTCGGGCGCCACTTGTAAGATACCTATTTCAGGCTGGAATATGCATCAGCTTGTCCAGAGTCCTCTACAAGAAATTTGTAGATGTATGGAAACTTAAGGTTCGGAGCTGGCCTTGAAATATCCGAAAGAGCAGTAGGCAAGATGGGAGAATTAATGACGCGGTTATTTCTGTTAGTTTTGGTTATTATTAAATGCTTTTATTCGATTTACTTGTGTACAATTCGATACCTGCTGGTCTTGCTAGAAGTGCTGTGGAATGGTGGACTTCTCATTGCAGTGTCTTGCGTTCGGTCTTGTAGCATACAACGTACAGGTTGAGGTGAGCGGGTGAAAACCTATACTGGAGGAGAGGTACGCGCTGGCATCGGCTTTTGTCTCTGGTCGGCGGGGTGTGGGTATAAGGACAAGATACCACCACTCTAGTGCTCAATCAATTTAAGAATCTATTAAATTCACGTACGAGGTGGGAAAGGGAACAGGAATAGGGATACGAGGGACTAGCGGGAAAGGTCAGCAAAGGTAGAAGAAGGAAGAAAACAAATCATCTATAGTCGGGTCATTGTTGGCTGCTTACCGCAACAGTGCGAGAACGCCCACCCTACCATGATCCTAAAGGGCCACCTATATTCAAGGATCCCTCCAACAACGACGACGGGGAATCACCTCTCTATCTGCAGACACTGCATGGTTCCTTCCGAAATTATTTAGCCTTGTTTCATATTAAAACAATATTTATTTATAGACTTCATGATGATTCATTTGATAAACCTAAATTCCCTTAAGTAAGTAATAACCTAAGAAATTGGTTGCGAACCTAACTCCTGAATCTTCCCAGCTCATGATATGAAAAAGGGTGATATAATATGATATTAGATATGTACGATAGAAGGTAATATATATAGGTATATGGTATAGAGGTATAAGTAGATAAGACTAGGTAAGTATATTTCGCGTAAATATTTTGAGGAATACGTAATATGTATATGTATTAAGTAAGGTATTTTCAAATTAAGATACTAAGTTGAAATAGGGGAGGAGGAGAATTCCGGTTAATCAGAAGGTCAGAGATAATTCACAAGAGTAACGTGCTTCCGCACAAGGCCAAGCCATTAGGCCGGATGGCCAAAGTCAAAATCAAAATCAGTCAACTTAAGCTACCTAAGATTCATTCCATCATGGGACTTATCATAGGTCGAAATCATTACGGTTGTACACACTTACAATACATTTTTCTTCCACGCAGAAAGATCTTTCGTTGTGTAGACGGCTGGATGATTGGATGAATAGATGATAAGATGAATGCGTTGTAACCCAAAAGCATGACTGGAAGATTAACTTGAATTAGTACCAATTTACATGATCACTACCTGACTTAAGCCATGTACAGCAATTCTCCTTGTCCATCTCGGTATATTGTGTTCAACTTGTAAGGAAGTTTCCCAGCCAAGGTACAGCCTCTCAGTCTGTCTAGGGCCCGGCCTTCACTACAGCAAGAGGCATATAGGCGGTGCGAGGTGCCGCTTTGGTAGGACGTAAACGTAGGGCAACATTGGCCCAGAGTGATGGGCCACGGTGACGGGCCGTCTGGTCGATAGGGGCACGAGGTGCTGGCTGACCTTGGGTATGTAGGAGGATAGGCAAAAGGGAAGGGGAAAGAGCCCGGTTTGTGAAGACAGGGGCATCCGCGTACTGTCTCACTTAGCTGGCGTCCCGGGAGGAAGGATGGTAGGCGAGGGGGAAGGGGGAGGGGGACGGGAAGGTAGCGGACTACGGCTCCACGCTTGGGTAGCTTGGGTAGCGGGGCGGAGGAACGGAGTCAACAAATGCTCAATCGGGGTGGAAGAGGTTAGGCAAGAGGGAGAGGGAAGACCAGTTCGTGGATGCCGGGGCATCTGTGTACGACACCACTGGCTGGCTTCCCAAACATGCGAGGGAGGGGACGGGAAGGTAGTTGACTACGGCTCCACGCTTGAGTAGGGGGGCAGAGGAACGGAAACTAATAAGCTACAAATTTCCATGTATGTATAAAAAAGATCCCGGAACAGGTTCTGTAGCTCCTCCGCTTCGGGGCCTGATAACCCGATCGAGAGGTCGTCTTCCTCTTCCTCTTCCTGGGCATTGCTACTACTGGTCGCCCGTGGGTCTGGTGGAGCGTCCGCCCGCAGCTCTGGTGGCGGCGTGGCTGGTCGTGGTTCGGGAGGCGGAGTGTCTGTCCGTAGTTCTGGTGGTGGAGTGTCTCGCCCGTCGTCGATGCCCAAATCCGTCCGCGGGTATTCCTCCGTACTTTCATCGCCACCCCGACTGGGAAATGGGCTGGGGACCATACTTTCGGTCTCGCTTGTGGTTCCCGACCCTTTGCCGCTGTCGGCCAGAGTTTCGGACTCGCCTGGTCCCTCCTCCTCGCTCGGTTCCGTCTCCTCGCTCGGCTCCGTCTCCTCGCTCGGCTCCGTCTCCTCGCTCGGCTCCGTCTCCTTGCTCACTGCCTTCTCTTTTCGGCCGGCTTGGAACGCCTTGGCGGCCTCTATCCATGCCTTTGTTTCCCTGGTGGCGCTGGGGTCCGTCGCTGGCTCCGTCCGGGTCCGTGACCATGTCCACTGCCAGCTGAGGGGGCAAGCTTCCCTTAGTCGGGGCTGGTGGCTGCTTTCGGTGGCTGGGTGTCGCGTTGCCATGGAAGCGTCTTTCCGAAGCGTCCATCCCGCAAGACCTCTGCCTCGCTATCGGTGCTGCTGTCCGGTTCTGGGTCCCTCTTTTTACGGACTGTCCTCCGGGCTGTGCCTGGCGGAGGAGGCCAGGAGTCGAGGCGTTTTTGTACCGCTACTGGTGGTGGGACTTCCATCTTTGGTGGTGTCGTGGCTCGCTTTTCAACGCACCCGTAGGGGGTCGTCGCTCCTGCTCCCGATGTCGCAGATGCTTCAGCTCGCTTTGGAGGGCTGCGTTCTCCCGTCGTAGGAGCTGAAGTTCCCCGATGTTTTCGTGGGGCCGTCCTCCCTGGATGGCGGCCACAGTTGCGTCGCCGGCGATGGCGAGCCGCCGTAGAGCCACCCGTGAGGTGGATGGGCCTTCGGCGAGCTCCTGTAGCGGGTGCACGGCCACGTGCGATGGGATGCCTCCGGGATCGGCATTCTGGGTGCGGTGTTCCCGGTGAAGGCGTGGGGTGGTGCTGCCTGGACCGGTGAGAGACCGGTGACAGCTACCCCACTGTTGGCCCGTGGTGAGCCGGGCGTTGTTGCGGTATGGATTGATGCGTTGGGCGCCGTGGCCTGGGGCTGACTGCCGTCTTCTCCCGAAGGCTGGGCGTCATCCGCACCCGTGTTACTCATTGCTGTTTTGCTAAGGAAGAAACCTTGATGGGCTAAAACCTAGCCATTTTGTCTATATGCCCTGACCTGCCTATAGGTGCCATTTACATTTGGTTCTATGACTTATGATTAGTCCCATAAGGGGAGTTATAAGTAGCTTACTGTGGCATTGCCGCGGTCCCTCCTTTCGGAGCAAGGACGTTAGGGCAGCGCACTGCCCTAAGTGGCCCTCCTGAACTCGCGTGGGAGGTGGCTGCTTTGTTCTGGTCTGCGATGTGTTCATGTTGGTCACTGCTGTCGTCGTTGTGGTCGTGGAACATTTTTAGATCCGCTAGTCCGGCGGTTCGGCGCTGCCGTCCAGGGTGTCGTTGTAGCCGTACTATTGTCGGGGAGATGAACTTGATGACCCGATACGGTCCCTCAAATTTTGGGGCCAGTTTTGCGGCGAAGTTGTCGGCGGCCTTGGATAGTTGGTGTTGGCGAAGCATGACCAGTGTTCCAATCACGGGTCGCCACTCGCGCCTCCTAAGATTATAATTTCGACTTTGCTCTTGAGAAGCACGCTGGGTGTTCTCTCGTACCACTCGGAAGATTTCGCTGAGTCTGGATACCATGTCCTGTGGGTCCTCGCTGGTCTGGCTTGGCCCTAGCGTCACCTCGTCGTACAGTGCTCCGGGTAGGCGTCGCTCTAATCCATGCATCAGGAAGGCGGGGCTGAAACCCGTCGTCTCTTAGGTGCTGCTATTCACGGCCAGACTCAGTTCTGGCAGAAGTTGATCCCAGGTTCGTTGGTCCTGTTCCACGTACTGAGCGATCATTGTCTTGATCGTCCTGTTGGCCCTCTCGGTTGGATTCTGCTGAGGGGTATACGGGGCAGTGTGTTGCAATTCCATCCCGGCCATTTTACAGATGTTTCTGAAGGAACGGCTCGTAAACTGAGTACCATTGTCGCATAAAAAGCTTTCTGGGCGCCCCGAAGTGGCTCAGGATGCGTTCTCGGAATGCCTTCTCCAGCAGTGCCGTTGTGGCTTTGCGAAGCGGTACCAGCTCCACCCATTTACTGAAGGAGTCCATGAAGACTAATAGCATGGTGTTGCCATGTTTGGATCGGGGAAGTGGTCCCACGAAGTCCGCGCAAAGTATGTCCAGGGGTCCCTGGGCTTGGCGGGTGTGCATCTGTCCTGCAGGCTTTATCTGGCTCACCTTAAATCTCTGGCAACTTGTGCATTGTTGCACGTATCGGGCGACATCCCGATAGAGTCCGGGCCAGTAATAGCGCTGGGTCACCCGCGTTGCGGTTTTGCGGATTCCTAGCTGTCCTGCCGTTGGGTGATCGAGACATTCCTCTAGTACTCGTCGCCGATGATCCTTAGAGACGCAGAGCTTCCATTGGATGGGGTCCTCGTCAGCTGATCATCTCCCTGTTTGCTTATAAATTTGCCCGTTCTCGATGAGGAACTCTGCGTGCTTTTCTGGCTGCGTCTGTATTCGCCTGAGTAACCGTTGTATCCACGGACAGGTGGGTCGGTCTTCCGCTGTTCGTTGGAGTGTTTCCACCGGTTGCCGAGACAGTGCATCTGCTACCACGTTTTGGCTTCCACGTCGGTATTGGATGTCAAACCGGAACTGTTGGAGTTCCAATGCCCAGCGTGCGATGCGTCCAGTCGGGTTGTCGATCGTGTTGAGCCATTTCAACGCGAGGTGGTCGGTAATGACGTCAAAATGGTAGCCTTCGAGGTAGCAGCGCATCTTCCTGATGGCCCAGACGATGGCCAGACATTCCTTCTCTGTGGCAGAGTAGTTTTCCTCTGCCTGGAGGAGGCGGCGGCTAGCGTAGGCTATGACACGCTCTTCTCCGGCGATCTGCTGCGTCAACACTGCTCCAAGGCCGTAGTCACTGGCGTCTGTTTGTAATACAAAACGTTCCTTGAAATCGGGACACGCCAAGACTGGCGCCTGGGTCAACTTTTCTTTGAGGTTATCAAATGCCTGTTGCTGCTCCTCCGTCCATTCCCATTTTTGGGTCTTCTTTAACAGTTTGGTCATTGGTTGGACCACCGTGGCGAAGTTCGGGACGAACCTCCGGTACCAGGAGGCCATTCCTATGCAGCGACGAAGTTCCTTCAGTGTGGTCGGCGGCGTAAGCTTCTGGACTGCGATGACCTTGTCCGGATCTGTGTGGATACCCTGTTCACTGATGACATGGCCCAGGTACACCAGGCTCTTCCTAAAGAAGCTGCATTTGTTCTGGTTCAGCCGGAGATTGGCTTTTCGTAGTCTTCGAAGGACCTCCCGCAGATGTGCTCTTCCAGGCTGGCTCCATGTTTGGGCCAATGACGCTGTCCAGGGCTCGTTGAAAGGTGCTGGTGCGGAGTGGAGACCAAATGGCATGACCTTCCATTGGAAGAGGCCTCTACCAGGAACGGTGAATGCTGTTGCCGCTCGGCTGTCTTCCGCCACCGGGATCTGCCAGTATCCGTTTTTGAGGTCCAGCGTGTAAATGTAGCAGGCGTTCCGGAGTCTCTCCAGAATATGAGTTATGCGTGGTAGTGGGTATGCATCGGGCACAGATCGGGCGTTTAACTGCCGATAGTCCACACACATCCGCATTTCGCCAGTCTTCTTCCCCACCAGTACGATTGGTGCGCTGTGGGTTTCGGGAGGGCTCGATTCGTCCGTCGTGAAGTAATTCTGTAACCTGGGCGTCGATTATCTTTTGCATGGCTGGATTTTTGGGGAAATACCGCTGCTTCACGGGCTTGTCGTCCCGCATGGTGATCGTATGCTCTGCGATCTGTGAAATTCCGATCATCCCGTCGAATTTGGCCAATTCCCCCTCCAAGAATTTGGTTGCCTCTGCTGTGGGAGGCTCTACGTGGTCGGTGGCTGGTGGCCAGGGAGAGAGGTCCTCCAATTCCATGGCTGTGACCGCAGCCAAGATTGATTGGTCGTAGTCGTCCCGATCGGTGGTGCGGAACGGATTCCTCGTCCGGCCTACTTTGGCGTCGGCCAGTGGCTCCAGGTTGTAGTCCACGTTTTGGTTCTTGTTGCCGGCGTCCTGTTGTTCCGGAGCCTCTCCGGTCGCGTCGGGCGCGGGGCTCGGTATTGATGTTGTCCGTTTGCTGCGAGTGCTGGGGTTTTCCTTGGGTTTTCTTGGAGTCAGCTCCTGGTTTGCTGGGCTGGTTGTCGCCGTCTCTGTCCAAGTCTTGGTTCGTTGTCGTTTTCTTGCTGGTGGATTCTGGTTCGACATGCCGTTGATGGCCGTCTCCACCAACGTTTCTGCCCGCGAAGGTGTCTGGGCATGAGGCTCCTGGTTTGGCACACTGGGTGTGGCGGCCGCTGCCAAAGTCTCTGTCCGTGACCGTTGCTTCGGGTTTGACTCCTGGTTTGGCCCGCTGGATACAGCTACCTCTGCCAAAGTCTTTACCCGTGATCGTAGTTTTGCAGGTGACTTCTGGTTTGACGCGCTGTTGTTGGCCGTCTCTGCCAAAGTTCCTGCCCGTGAAGGTGTCTGGGCATGAGGCTCCTGGTTTGGCACACTGGGAGTGGCTGCCGCTGCCAAAGTCTCTGCCCGTGATCGTAGTTTTGCAGGTGACTCCTGGTTTGACGCGCTGTTGTTGGCCGTCTCTGCCAAAGTTCCTGCCCGTGAAGGTGTCTGGACATAAGGCTCCTGGTTTGGCACCCTGGGAGTGGCGGCCGCTGCCAAAGTCTCTGTCCGTGATCGTAGATTTGCAGGTGACTCCTGGTTTGACGCGCTGTTGTTGGCCGTCTCTGCCAAAGTTCCTGCCCGTGAAGGTGTCTGGGCATGAGGCTCCTGGTTTGGCACACTGGGAGTGGCTGCCGCTGCCAAAGTCTCTGCCCGTGATCGTAGTTTTGCAGGTGACTCCTGGTTTGACGCGCTGTTGTTGGCCGTCTCTGCCAAAGTTCCTGCCCGTGAAGGTGTCTGGACATAAGGCTCCTGGTTTGGCACCCTGGGAGTGGCGGCCGCTGCCAAAGTCTCTGTCCGTGATCGTAGATTTGCAGGTGACTCCTGGTTTGACGCGCTGTTGTTGGCCGTCTCTGCCAAAGTTCCTGCCCGTGAAGGTGTCTGGGCATGAGGCTCCTGGTTTGGCACACTGGGAGTGGCTGCCGCTGCCAAAGTCTCTGCCCGTGATCGTAGATTTTCAGGTGACTCCTGGTTTGCCGCGCTGGTGATAGCTGTCTCTGCCAAGTCTTGGTTCGTAGTCGGGTGCCGGTCCAGGTTGCTTGACGGGGTTGTCTTCCTATGTTGTTTGTTGGAACTGATTTGCTTGGCACGGGGCGTAGTTTCGGTGGTGTCGGTTGTGGCTTGGGGAATCGGGGTGGCGGCTGGTTGGCTTGGGGTCACCAGAGGGTTTGGCGAAGGTTACTGTCCGGGTGTGCGGCAGCATGGCATTTTCTGGTTGTCGTTGGGGGGAATCCGGTCATGGCTTCAGCTGGAGATATGCTCGTCCGCAGTGGATTCTGGCTCGAACTCCACCCAAGAAGTCAAGGCCTAAGATTAGGTCGTCCAGCACCGTGGGCAAGACCAAAAGCGAGACTTGGGTTTCCTCCTGGTCGAGTCGCACCTTCACTGTTATCGCCTGCGTGATCTCCTTCCTTGACCCATCTGCCAGGCTGATCCTAGTCCTCACCTCGCGTTTGTTCATCGCTGTCCCGATCTCCTCGGCCATTCGCTGACTGATGAAGGATCGCGTGGCTCCAGTGTCGAGCGTAGCTTCGAAGGCTTTCCTATCGATGGTGACCAGCCCTGTGATCCTTCCTCCTATCATTCTTAACGGGTGGATTGCTCCTGATCCTGGGTGTGTGTCTCCGTCCGTGTCCCGTTGGAACGGAGACCCGGGCGTTCCTCCTCTTGGGTGATAACCCGATTGGAGACGTTCGATGTTCCGTTGGCATCGTTTGAGGTGCTCCGTTGAGCCGTCGTGCCGTTGCCGGGGTACGTGGCCCGGGGTCGGTTTGACTGTCCGGATCCATTGGTGCGAAGGGCGTCTCGGTCCCGGGCCGTTTCGTAGGCGGCGATGAGCTGCGTTAATTCAGTAAGTGAGCGAAAATCATGCCGGCGCGTGTACAGTTGATATTCCGGTCTAAGATTCTCATAGATCCTGTCTAGTTCTTGTTCACGGGTGTACCGGGCGCGCTGCATCATCAGCAGTTCAATCATGTAGTCCCTGAATGATTCTTTGGGCTTCTGGTCACGACTCCGGATGGTGTCTTCCAAGCGCTGGAAGTATCTAGGGGGCAAGAAGAAATCCAGGAATTCCTTGCGGAAATCAGTCCAGTTTTGTCCTTGCATCTAGAAGGTGCGGAACCATCCCTCAGCTTTGCCCGTTAAGAGGCCTGAGATGGCACGTGGTAGCTGCTCGGGGCTCCCTCCGTAGGATTCTACTCGCTGCTCCAGCCGCTCGATGAATGCCAATGGGTCCGCGTGGCCATCAAAAGTGAGTCCCCACTTCCTGAGCTTGTCCGCCAGCAAGGACTACGAAATATCTCCTCCTGGGCGAAAGACTCGCGGAGTCTGGGAGCTGCTTGGTTGGTAGCGCTCCTCGGGAATCGATGATCCGGCCGCTGTGGCCCGGGGCACGGTGGCGTTAGGTCCTGTTCCGTTTATCCCATGGCCTGGCTGAGGTGTGGCTTCTGGTACCTTGAGCATGCGCGCCTGGTCGTCGTTCTGGGCAATGGGCGTTGTCACCGGAATTACGAGTTGCCCAGTGCCAGACCCTCTGCTCCTGGGCAGCTCTGGAAACAGTAGGCGTGGTGGCCCTTGGGACGGAGGATGCGGCTGGGTGCCCTCTATGGCCACCGGATCGGCTACCGATTCCTGGATTCCTGTGGATTTGGAGTCTGGGTCTAGGGTGAGGCTAATCAACTCGGGCACGATCAACTGTCGTTTCTTCTCGTCCATGTCTCCTTCTCGTTTTGTACGAGTTTCTAGCCCCGGCGACGTAGCTGGGCTTCGATGCTCCCTGGGGCTAGGGATGTTTCCGAAGTGGGTGTTCAGCTCCTCAAGTCTGGCCTGTACTTCTTCCGAGTGTCCGCTGCGTGCGGCAAAGGCTGAGAGCAGGCCACGTAGCTCGTCTACGGTACCGGTTTCTCCTAGTCCAAATTCCTTGGCCAAGCTATGCAGCTAGTCCTTTCAGCGGGAGCCTATCCAACGGGTACTCATTCTGTTCCAAGAGAGGTTTGGTCCTGATCTGCGTTAGGTGGCGTGATTGGTGATCCTTATTGTGGGGATGTAGCACCAAAAATTCGTTGGCCCTGACAAGGGGGTGAGGCACGGCTCTGAAGATCGGGGTCCGGAGTGGAGTTGCGCTGCGGGGTACACGGCGCGGGGTGGGAAAGGCCACTGGGACTTGCACTGTGAGTCAGGGATCCTTGGAAGGGATATGCTTTACTGTGCCCGGACTCGCGGCGCGACACGGTAGGTCAGGGATCCTGGTTAAGGATGTGGTTTACCGTGGTAGAAGACGCGGCACGGTACTGTAGGTCAGGGATCCTGGTATAGGATATGTTTCACAGTCGTAGGATACGTGGCACGGCACTGTAGGTCAGGGATCCTGGCACAGGATATGTTTTACAGTGGCAGGATACGCGGCGCGGTGCTGTAAGTCAGGGAACCTGGTACAGGATATGTTTTACAGTCGTAGGATAAGCGGCACTGTAGGTCAGGGATCCTAGTTAAGGATGTGGTGTTGTTTTTGTTTAGGATTTGATTTGGAAGACTTTGGTTTGTCGTGATCGCTTTGAAGCCTCAGGCTGTCTGTCCTCCACCTGTGCTCCTCCTTATATGGGTTCCGTGCTCGGTTCTGGGCAGAGGGCTCTGCCGCTGGCTCGGCTCCAGTCGCTGCCGGCGCCTGCTCGCCGTGTCACTTTTGGCGCGTGGTCGCCTTGTTACCGTGGCTACTCGCTCCTGGTCGTCGCGTCGCTGTCGGCGTTGGCTCGTCGTGCCGCTGCAGCCGCTCTCTCTGCGCGCGAGGCTTGGTCAGCCACACGCTGTGGCTGCGTCGCTTCCGTTCTCTCGCAGGTACGGCGTGGTTGCCGATTTTCACTCCAATGCCCGCTCGGGCTCACACCGTTGCTGTAGATCTCTGTCCGACCGCATGTACGCGTGCGCGATGTAGCTTCACTTTACCTTTCGTCCCCTGGTGCTGTTTCTGGTCTCTCTGCGTGAGCTCACTCTCCCAGATTTTTGGTGGCGTCACTTGCCGTCTCTTTTTGGCGTGCTTACAAATTTTTGGCGTGCTTGCAAATTTTTGGCGTGCTTGCAAATTTTTGGCGTGGGTGATGCGCCGATGCTGTCGCTAGGGCGGGGGGGAAAAGGCCAGCCTCAGCTGTATTTCAGTCGGATTTCAAAGATTTGGTGCACTGCTGCTGTGAAGCTATGGTATCTATCGCTGCTGGCTGTCCGAGATCTAGCTTGCGGTAAGGCCCGTCGCGGGCCACGTGGCCACGTTGATCTGCTACTGATTAGTTGCTCTGCTAGGTTGTCTGTACTTGTTGCGGGGGGGTTTTTCGACGTGGTATTTGAAAGTGGCGTGGGTGGGGGGGGGGGGGGTGGTCGTATGATCTGGTCTGCCGGGCACTGGTCGTGGCTCTGGCTATCTTCCCTATTGTTCACACGATTTTATTTGTGGCGCTCTGCACTAACGATCCCGATCCTAATCTCTTGAGAGTCCCTGCTCGGGCGCCATCTGTAAGGAAGTTTCCTAGCCAAGGTACAGCCTCTCAGTCTGTCCAGGGCCTGGCCTTCACTACAGCAAGATTTTTATTGAAGACCATAGAGACGGGGTCGGGGAGGCATATAGGCGGTGCGAGGTGCCGCTTGGGTAGGACGTAAACGTAGGGCGGCGTTGGCCCAGAGTTATGGGCCACGGTGACGGGCGGTCTGGTCGATAGGACATAGGGCACGCCCAGTGGGACGTAGACCCCGTCGAAGTGGAACGCCTCGCCGCGCTTGGGTTCGAGGGCAGGGCACGAGGTGCTGGCTGACCCTGGGTATGTAGGAGGATAGGCAAAAGGGAAGGGGAAAGAGCCCGGTTCGTGAAGACAGGGGCATCCGCGTACTGTCTCACTTAGCTGGCGTCACGGGAGGAAGGATGGTAGGCGAGGGGGAAACTAAAGCAGCTGCTGGTTCGAAGTCACAAGACTGGGTTGTAATACGGCGAGACTTCTGCAGTTGGCACCAGAGTACTCGGTCTAGGGCGAAGCTAGCAGCAACGGCTGACGAGGTAGTGGGGTCAATGACCTCGGTGCATCGGCGGCGACCGAAATACTGTTTAATTGGAACCCGCTTCTGGGAACATATGCATGCGTATGTTGGATACGGGCATCTTGACAGGTCCAAAGCTGGTCAAAATGGAGAGATCTCCCTTCTGGCTTACCGCGTGAGGCAGTCCAACCGGCAGCTCACTTAGCTTTGAACGATTATGCCGAACGGCAGGGGTTAATATACCCTCAAGCGGTATGAGCACGCTGCCGTTCGGGAATGCCACCGGGAATGGTCCACTTTGTTCATCGTGGTAGACCCTAAGCCAGGTTATACCCGCTTTTAGCTGGGTTTCACTAAGTCGGTACTAGTGGTTCTAATCCTATATATAAAAATACACAATTTAAAGAAGACCTATACGGCGAATTAGCTAGATCCCAGTGGGAATTTTCACCACTGTAATCAAGGAAACTTTCGGACGTTCTGTAGATCTTCTTTCTCCAAGTGGGGTTACCAAAGTAGGGACTGAGCGCACAGGTGCGGCCGTGGTCTTAGGGTTATGTTCACCCTCGAGCTATATCAAAGAATTCGAAAAATGCGCTTGCTCAGAAAACTGGGTATTGACCTTTTTCTAGATCATACTCACGGATCTGGTCAGCTTATAAATGGTTGGCACAACTTATTTATAACTGACGAGCACACAATCACTACGCGTGGTATCGGGATGTATATAGGGTTAAGCAGAGCCCCAGCAAAACGAACTACTGCACACTTGGACGGTCACGAGGAGAAGAGATAGAATCCCGAAACAGCATGGTGCAGCCATGCAAAAACCCACGTTTTTCTTTCCAGTACCGTACTTTTCTTGCCTTATACTTTTGAATAAAAGCCATTAGCAATAAATATAAGTGCAATACGGAATAAAATATAATGCTGGCGCTGCCACCTGTTATTAAAACATCTGTTTCGTCAAAAAGCTCGGTGAAAGCTTATGCGATCAAAACCCTATATTTCTAATGGCCTATCTTCAGGCGGTTATACGAAAATAAACCGTTGAATTTTGAAATGTGCAACTTGATTAAAATGCACGACAAGCTATAAATATTGGAAGTTGACTTCTCGGCTTCGAAGGTTATAGGTGTTTTCATTACGCACATGCTGCTTTTGCATGGCTTCCGCAGCTGTCATCCGAATCAACTCAAAGGAGTCGTCCCGATCGAAAACAACAGATCGATCTTCCAACATGTTTAAGTTTCTTAAGAGTTGATACTTGGAACCATTAGTTACCATATTTTGACAAAAAGCAACGCGGTATGGGCTACTTTTGGTGGCGGCATGTACACTGGATCGCAACGCACAAGCGATAAAGCTATTCTGTTCGTCCCAATTGGATTGGTCGGGCTTAATGTAGGCTTTGATAGCGGCGAGTACGGAGCGATTTACACGCTCGGACGCATTCGTTTGTGGGCGTACTCGGCTGTGTAAGAATGTCGAATCTGGTATTTCTCTAACAGGTCCTTGAACTTGTGTGATTTGAATTGGACACCATTATCCGACACTATCACTTCTGGTACTCCAAAGCAATGGAAAAGGTCTTCCTCCATGAATCGAATCACTGCTTCCGCCGTGAATTTCTTTACCACCTTAAGAAAAGGAAATTTAGAGGAGTGATCTAGCACTATATGCCTATATTCCCCGATCGACTTCGTGGGTACGGGCCTAAAAAATCCACGTACAGCTTTTGAAACAATCGGTGGGTCTCACCTGCTTTGTTCATTCGCAGACGAAGAGGATGATTGGGATGTTTACAACATTTGCACAACTCGCAATTATTGACAAAGTTCTTCACATCGCCTACTAAGTTTGGCCAATAATATAAACGTCGAATTTGCTCTAAGGTCTTATTGATCCCACTGTGGGGCGATAATGGATGTTTGTGGCCTTGCTTAAGCACCTCTGTCACCAGAGCGCTGGGAACCCAAAGTTTCCAACACATGTCGTCGCTAATTTTATCGCCAACGGCGTGCTCCGCGCGACAATAAAGAAAATTATCCATTACCTTTATATCGGGTAACCGATTAGGATTAGCCTGGATTTTCGCCATGAGTTCTTGGTACTCGGCCGATTTAAATGCGTCAGATTTAAGGTCCACGAGACTATCAATGCCAATACACGATAGGTCCTCGGTATGCACTCGTGACAATGCATCCGGTACGATATTTTGACTTCCTTTTCTATGCAAAATCTTAAAAAAAAACCCTGCAGTTTCAGTGCCCATCGAGCAAGTCTCGAGCTTAAATCGGCTTGGGACATAAGCCATTTTAGCGATGCATGATCGGTAATAATGGAAAACTGATGCCCTTCCACATAGGCTCGGAATTTCTTGACGCACATTACCGCTGCCAAACACTCTTTTTCTGTCACAGAATAATTTCGTTGACATTTGTTTAATTTGCGCGACATAAAGACGATGGGTACCTCGTTTCCGGTGTCACAGTGGATGGAAAACGGGATGGTGAAATCGGGGCTATGCAACACGGGAGCGTTACACATCTATTCCTTTAGGGAATCGAACGCGGTTTGTGCCTCTTCTGTCCAATCAAATTTTCGTTTGCTCTTAAGTGTATCTGATATCGGAGACGCGATTCACGCATAGTTTTGAATGAATTTGTGGTACCAACCAGTGAGACCTAAAAACCTACGGACTTGTATCACGGATAGAGGGATCGGGAACTCCCGAATCGCTTGGACCTTCACAGCATCTGTCTGGATAGTTCCGTTGCCTATAACATGGCCTAAGTATTTTACCTCCTTTGGGCAAAACTTGGACTTCTCACGTTAATATAGTAATCTGGCGGACAAGATAGTGAGGACTTGAATATGTTGCTGAAACGATTCGGAGACTACCAACAAATCGTCAAGGTAAATGAATATCTCGTGTCGTAACGATGGCGGTATGACTTTATCCATCAGCTTGGACATCGTTTGAGGCGCATTGCATAATCCAAAGGGCATTACTGTGTATTGATACAACGGTCGCCCAGGAATAGTAAACGCCGTTTTTTCCCGTGCGCGTCTTTCCAAAGGAATCTGCCAATAGGCATCTTTCAAGTCAATACTTGAGATGAACTCAGCTCGAGGGAGACGACTAAGAATGCCACCGATCAGCATGGGATACGCGTTCTTTACCTTGACTTCGTTAAGTTTCCTGCTGTCGATACACAATCGTACCTTTTCAGGCTTACGAACGAGGACCACGGGCGAGGACCATGCGCTATCTGACTCTCCGATTACCCAAGCGATAACATTCGGTCTATTTCTAGATACATCAGCTTTTCTACAGCTGGAGACACAGCATAATGTCGCTGCTTGATTGCCTTAGCGCTACCCACATCGATATCGTGAGACAACCAGCTCGTTTTCCCAAGACCTTGCTTTGCAAAGGAGGGAAACAAGTTGACCGTTTTCGACAACTGCTCTTGCTGCTGCTTTGACAAGGGCACGTGCAACATACTATCGAATGACACACTTGCAATCGCTGGACTTAATGCTTTGTTGGCTAGAATAGCCGGTAGCAAATTGAAGCTGGACCAAAAATCTATGCCCAGATATAAGTCTTGCGCAAAGGACAATTTTAACGATTTAATCTGGCCTTGAAAGCATACTTTAGTCGTGACTTTGCCAATTACTGGTTGACTCTGGCCATCTACCGTACGTACTGCTGTTCTCAAAGGCTTGAACTGTGTCTGATCCCGAACCAGATCGGCTGCAAACGTTCCGCCTATGCAGCTAATGGATGCACCTGTGTCCATAAGTCCACTGAGCGTCCTTCCCAGTACGGTTACTTGCGCATAAGGTCGCCAGTCCTCAGACGCATTAACGACTGACGTCAATACATTTGCGCGCTCGTTTTTGAAAGTTTGGCGATATTGGAGCAATCGCTTCCGAGATCGAGTCGGGCCAATGGGTTTTTTCAAATCAGGGGGTAACATGCGAGTATGTGAAGGACAGTCTGGGAGTTTGGGTAAATCAGGGAGTAATGGAACTGTCGAAACTTCCATCAATTGGTGTTCGTTGCTTTCGAACTGATTGGTTTGCGTTCACCTGTCGAATGTGCACGGCTTACTGAGTGACGGCTTACTGACGGTTTGTACGTATCTCGTTTGCCACAGCCGTAGCAAAAGACGGTTCGATCCCCTACGCAGTCTTGATGCCGATGCCCTAGCGTACCACAGTTCCAACAGGAAAGGGTGACTGCCGCGATATCTTGCGGTTCTATTTCATCGACATCAGATTCCTCTTCCTGGTCTGTCTGCACCACAATTTCATGCACCTGTTTTCGTATGGGAATACGCTTCGGTTCAGCGCTGACGCTGGACTTAGCCACAGACTGCATGAACCTCTCTCGAGTGCGCACTATGTTTCGCAACCGAGCTACGGACAGAACCGGAATATATAAAATTTCATGTTGGATATCGGCCAACAGATTCGACTTCAGGACTTCCAACAATGCCATCTCGGACATGAGGCTGACCAACTTGTCGGCCAAAGCGACAATGGCTTCATAGAAGGCGTCGAATTGTTCGTTGTGCTTCTGCTTTCTTTGAACTATTGCCGTACGAATTTCTAAATCGGTACGCCCATCTCTAAATCGAATTTTGAGGGCTGAACTTAACTGAGGCCAGTTCACAGAGGGTACGCTTTTATGGTAGCGCCAAAACCATTCGCTAGCACTACCTTCAAAAAGATAAATTGCGTTTCTGGCATCAAGATCAAGGTTTCCTTCCAAGGTCTGCTTGGTTAGGGCTTCTATACGATAAATAAAATCTTCTACCGACATAGACGAATTTCCGGAAAAACGGACTTTCTACCCTGCGATTATTTGTCCAATCCTATCTGGTCGTAGTCCCGCTGTCTGTTGCGATCCCCATGGGGTTGCTGAGACAGTAGACTCGTTAGCCTGACTCACTTGGGTATTTACAGACTCTCGAGTGGGTATTTCGAACAACTGTTCAAACGTCTGGGTTTCCCCACTAGGTTGGACTGGTCCAGTAGCTTGGTTAATCGGCGGTGGTACCGCTTGACTTGACATACGTTGGAAACCTACTTCCATTGTCTGAGTCATTTTGGTCATGGCTTGAGACAACAACCCGATTTGAGCCATGGCATCCGTCAACGCCAGTGACATTTGAGTCAAGTCTGGGCTGGCTGCATCCGCTGGTTCACTTCTAGAAGCTGGCATTATGGTTGCGACGGCTTCAGAGGGACCAACAGACAAATTTTCAATCCTAGCAGCTGGATCTGCGTGCAATCCTGTGAACGGGTTCTCATTAGAGATTGTGCTACTGCTAATTCCTCCGCTAGGCTAGGACCGGCTGGTTGAAGAGTCTCGTTGCAAGCAGGACACACTGTCTTGGCACCTCTTCTCGTATTAAAACACGCCAAGTGAAATACGTGGTTACAGCTAGTTCTTAGAAGCTGAGTTTGATATTCTACACGTCGTACGCATATACTACAAATAATATCGGAATGTTCGTTTTGATCGATCTCTTCAAAACTCCAATCTAACGACATTATTTTTCTAATTGACTAAAAAAAATGATATATTCTACTCTCGCTGGTTAACTAAAACGTTTGAGATATTCTAGATATTTTATCCACCAAATTGGGAAACCATGCAACATCTGTCTAACAGAAAAGTGTCCCCAACTGACTAGTTGATGGGTTTATGTTATACGCAATACAATGGATCATTTGATTTGGACCGTATGGTAGTTCTGAACCACTGTCGGCTATCCGAGTAATCTGAAAACCCCTAACAACGCAATGGCTTTCTCGATCTACTGTAGGTTAACAAAACACAAGAAAGTTCTGGATTGCGAACCACCTGCTATCCAGGACCACAGTATCTGAGAGCCACGTAATCAGTAACCTTGATCAACATCCAAGAACACTCTTGAGACTCTCTCAAGGCAAAGTGGTATACAGTCAACACTATATACTACAATCGGAACTTGTAACATTGCTACTCAAGAACTACTTACTGTTGTCACCTGGTCCAAGCTAAACTTCAGATAACGATCCGCAAGGTACGGACAAGGCACAATAGGTACAATAGGCACGCCTATTGGAACACGCCATGTAAGCGGAGTTGCCTATCCTGTTAGATACTACATGTCCTCCACAATATCCAGGATGCGGGTAAACCCGAGTGCGGGGGTTTCAGTTCTATTAGAAGCTGTTACACAATCCAGCGACTCAACCATTCAGACAATGCAAGGATGAGTATAAGTCTCACGACACTGCATGGATATGCAGCTCGCATAGCTGTTGATGACTTTTTATATTTTACTGGTCGGGCAAGCCGAAATTGGGCCTCACGTTGGGCGCTTTTGTCTCTGGTCGGCGGGGTGTGGGTATAAGGACAAGATACCACCACTCTAGTGCTCAATCAATTTAAGAAAATATAAAAAATACAGCCTCTCAGTCTGTCCAGGGCCTGGCCTTCACTACAGCAAGATTTTTATTGAAGACCATAGAGACGGGGTCGGGGAGGCATATAGGCGGTGCGAGGTGCCGCTTGGGTAGGACGTAAACGTAGGGCGGCGTTGGCCCAGAGTTATGGGCCACGGTGACGGGCGGTCTGGTCGATAGGACATAGGGCACGCCCAGTGGGACGTAGACCCCGTCGAAGTGGAACGCCTCGCCGCGCTTGGGTTCGAGGGCAGAGCACGAGGTGCTGGCTGACCCTGGGTATGTAGGAGGATAGGCAAAAGGGAAGTTGAAAGAGCCCGGTTCGTGAAGACAGGGGCATCCGCGTACTGTCTCACTTAGCTGGCGTCCCGGGAGGAAGAATGGTAGGCGTGGGGGAAGGGGGAGGGGGACGGGAAGGTAGCAGACTACGGCTCCACGCATGGGTAGCTTGGGTAGCGGGGCGGAGGAACGGAGTCAACAAATGCTCAATCGGGGTGGAAGAGGTTAGGCAAGAGGGAGAGTGAAGTCCAGTTCGTGGATGCCGGGGCATCCGCGTACGACACCACTGGCTGGCTTCCCAAACGGTGATGTGGGTGGGCAGGTGGTTCGGCTCTCTTTTGTGCCGTTGTCGTTGCTCTTAATCTCTTTCTCTTCGCTCGCGGTGGTGGTTCCGGCGCTGGTTCTGGTGGGCTGGTTCCTATGCTGGTTCCGATGATGATTCCGATGTGCGGGTTCCGATGTGCTGGTTCCTATGCTGGTTCCGATGTACTGGTTCTGACACCGGTTCTGGTCCCTCAATAAAAGATAGGCGCTATATTTAAACTTGTATGGCTATTTAATATGGACGGCTTAGAACTAAAAATAATGAAAATATTGGCTAGTTGAAATGGATGGCTTAGAACTAAAAATAATGAAAATATTGGCTAGTTGATATGGCTTAGAACTAAAAATAATGAAAAAAAATATAGAAATAATTTTACAAGATGACGTGTGGGTGAGGTAGGTGGGGAGCTGAGACCGGTGATGGGTTGAGGTAGGTGGTGGTGGTTGGGAAGGGTACCTTCACAAACTGGAATACCATATTTATCCGTTTAAAATTAAACTTTAAGCACAAATCGGATGGACAAAACGGATCCTCATATCTGGCCCTACATCGAAAAAAAATAACACATTAAACTAAAGCAGCTGCTGGTTCGAAGTCACAAGACTGGGTTGTAATACGGCGAGACTTCTGCAGTTGGCACCAGAGTACTCGGTCTAGGGCGAAGCTAGCAGCATCGGCTGACGAGGTAGTGGGGTCAATGACCTCGGTGCATCGGCGGCGACCGAAATACTGTTTAATTGGAACCTGCTTCTGGGAACATATGCATGCGTATGTTGGATCCGGGCATCTTGACAGGTCCAAAGCTGGTCAAAATGGAGAGATCTCCCTTCTGGCTTACCGCGTGAGGCAGTCCAACCGGCAGCTCACTTAGCTTTGAACGATTATGCCGAACGGCAGGGGTTAATATACCCTCAAGCTGTATGAGCACGCTGCCGTTCGGGAATGCCACCGGGAATGGTCCACTTTGTTCATCGTGGTAGACCCTAAGCCAGGTTATACCCGCTTTTAGCTGGGTTTCACTAAGTCGGTACTAGTGGTTCTAATCCTATATATAAAAATACACAATTTAGAGAAGACCTATACGGCGAATTAGCTAGATCCCAGTGGGAATTTTCACCACTGTAATCAAGGAAACTTTCGGACGTTCTGTAGATCTTCTTTCTCCAAGTGGGGTTACCAAAGTAGGGACTGAGCGCACAGGTGCGGCCGTGGTCTTAGGGTTATGTTCACCCTCGAGCTATATCGAAGAATTCGAAAATGCACTTGCTCAGAAAACTGGGTATTGACCTTTTTCTAGATCATACTCACGGATCTGGTCAGCTTATAAATGGTTGGCACAACTTATTTATAACTGACGAGCACACAATTACTACGCGTGGTATCGGGATGTATATAGGGTTAAGCAGAGCCCCAGCAAAACGAAATACTGCACACTTGGACGGTCACGAGGAGAAGAGATAGAATCCCGAAACAGCATGGTGCAGCCATGCAAAAACCCACGTTTTTTCTTTCCAGTACCGTACTTTTCTTGCCTTATACTTTTGAATAAAAGCCATTAGCAATAAATATAAGTGCAATACGGAATAAAATATAATGCTGGCGCTGCCACCTGTTATTAAAACATCTGTTTCGTCAAAAAGCTCGGTGAAAGCTTATGCGATCAAAACCCTATATTTCTAATGGCCTATCTTCAGGCGGTTATACGAAAATAAACCGTTGAATTTTGAAATGTGCAACTTGATTAAAATGCACGACAAGCTATAAATATTGGAAGTTGACTTCTCGGCTTCGAAGGTTATAGGTGTTTTCATTACGCACATGCTGCTTTTGCATGGCTTCCGCAGCTGTCATCCGAATCAACTCAAAAGAGTCGTCCCGATCGAAAACAACAGATCGATCTTCCAACATGTTTAAGTTTCTTAAGAGTTGATACTTGGAATCATTAGTTACCATATTTTGACAAAAAGCAACGCGGTATGGGCTACTTTTGGTGGCGGCATGTACACTGGATCGCAACGCACAAGCGATAAAGCTATTCTGGTCGTCCCAATTGGATTGGTCGGGCTTAATGTAGGCTTTGATAGCGGCGAGTACGGAGCGATTTACACGCTCGGACGCATTCGTTTGTAGGCGTACTCGGCTGTGTAAGAATGTCGAATCTGGTATTTCTCTAACAGGTCCTTGAACTTGTGTTATTTGAATTGGACACCATTATCCGACACTATCACTTCTGGTACTCCAAAGCAATGGAAAAGGTCTTCCTCCATGAATCGAATCACTGCTTCCGCCGTGAATTTCTTTACCACCTTAAGAAAAGGAAATTTAGAGGAGTGATCTAGCACTATATGCCTATATTCCCCAATCGACTTCGTGGGTACGGGCCTAAAAAATCCACGTACAGCTTTTGAAACAATCGGTGGGTCTCACCTGCTTTGTCCATTCGCAGACGAAGAGGATGATTGGGATGTTTACAACATTTGCATAACTCGCAATTATTGACAAAGTTCTTCACATCGCCTACTAAGTTTGGCCAATAATATAAACGTCGAATTTGCTCTAAGGTCTTATTGATCCCACTGTGGGGCGATAATGGATGTTTGTGGCCTTGCTTAAGCACCTCTGTCACCAGAGCGCTGGGAACCCAAAGTTTCCAACACATGTCGTCGCTAATTTTATCGCCAACGGCGTGCTCGCGCGACGATAAAGAAAATTATCCATTACCTTTATATCGGGTAACCGATTAGGATTAGCCTGGATTTTCGCCATGAGTTCTTGGTACTCGGCCGATTTAAATGCGTCAGATTTAAGGTCCACGAGACTATCAATGCCAATACACGATAGGTCCTCGGTATGCACTCGTGACAATACATCCGGTACGATATTTTGACTTCCTTTTCTATGCAAAATCTTAAAAAAAAACCCTGCAGTTTCAGTGCCCATCGAGCAAGTCTCGAGCTTAAATCGGCTTGGGACATAAGCCATTTTAGCGATGCATGATCGGTAATAATGGAAAACTGATGCCCTTCCACATAGGCTCGGAATTTCTTGACGCACATTACCGCTGCCAAACACACTTTTTCTGTCACGAAATAATTTCGTTGACATTTGTTTAATTTGCGCGACATAAAGGCGATGGGTATCTCGTTGCCGGTGTCATCCGTTTGCATCAAGACGCCACCAACACCGGTGTGACTGGCATCACAGTGGATGGCAAACTGGATGGTGAAATCGGGGCTATGCAACACGGGAGCGTTACACATCTATTCCTTTAGGGAATCGAACGCGGTTTGTGCCTCTTCTGTCCAATCAAATTTTGCTCTTAAGTGTATCTGATATCGGAGACGCGATTCAAGCATAGTTTTGAATGAATTTGTGGTACCAACCAGTGAGACCTAAAAACCTACGGACTTGTATCACGGATAGAGGGATCGGGAACTCCCGAATCCCTTGGACCTTCACAGCATCTGTCTGGATAGTTCCGTTGCCTATAACATGGCCTAAGTATTTTACCTCCTTTGGGCAAAACTTGGACTTCTCCACGTTAATATAGTAATCTGGCGGACAAGATAGTGAGGACTTGAATATGTTGCTGAAACGATTCGGAGACTACCAACAAATCGTCAAGGTAAATGAATATCTCGTGTCGTAACGATGGCGGTATGACTTTATCCATCAGCTTGGACATCGTTTGAGGCGCATTGCATAATCCAAAGGGCATTACTGTGTATTGATACAACGGTCGCCCAGGAATAGTAAACGCCGTTTTTTCCCGTGCGCGTCTTTCCAAAGGAATCTGCCAATAGGCATCTTTCAAGTCAATACTTGAGATGAACTCAGCTCGAGGGAGACGACTAAGAATGCCACCGATCAGCATGGGATACGCGTTCTTTACCTTGACTTCGTTAAGTTTCCTGCTGTCGATACACAATCGAACCTTTTCAGGCTTACGAACGAGGACCACGGGCGAGGACCATGCGCTATCTGACTCTCCGATTACCCCAAGCGATAACATTCGGTCTATTTCTAGATACATCAGCTTTTCTACAGCTGGAGACACAGCATAATGTCGCTGCTTGATTGCCTTAGCGCTACCCACATCGATATCGTGAGACAACCAGCTCGTTTTCCCAAGACCTTGCTTTGCAAAGGAGGGAAACAAGTTGACCGTTTTCGACAACTGCTCTTGCTGCTGCTTTGACAAGGGCACGTGCAACATACTATCGAATGACACACTTGCAATCGCTGGACTTAATGCTTTGTTGGCTAGAATAGCCGGTAGCAAATTGAAGCTGGACCAAAAATCTATGCCCAGATATAAGTCTTGCGCAAAGGACAATTTTAACGATTTAATCTGGCCTTGAAAGCATACTTTAGTCGTGACTTTGCCAATTACTGGTTGACTCTGGCCATCTGCCGTACGTACTGCTGTTCTCAAAGGCTTGAACTGTGTCTGATCCCGAACCAGATCGGCTGCAAACGTTCCGCCTATGCAGCTAATGGATGCACCTGTGTCCATAAGTCCACTGAGCGTCCTTCCCAGTACGGTTACTTGCGCATAAGGTCGCCAGTCCTCAGACGCATTAACGACTGACGTCAATACATTTGCGCGCTCGTTTTTGAAAGTTTGGCGATATTGGAGCAATCGCTTCCGAGATCGAGTCGGGCCAATGGGTTTTTTCAAATCAGGGGGTAACATGCGAGTATGTGAAGGAAAGTCTGGGAGTTTGGGTAAATCAGGGAGTAATGGAACTGTCGAAACTTCCATCAATTGGTGTTCGTTGCTTTCGAACTGATTGGTTTGCGTTCACCTGTCGAATGTGCACGGCTTACTGAGTGACGGCTTACTGACGGTTTGTACGTATCTCGTTTGCCACAGCCGTAGCAAAAGACGGTTCGATCCCCTACGCAGTCTTGATGCCGATGCCCTAGCGTACCACAGTTCCAACAGGAAAGGGTGACTGCCGCGATATCTTGCGGTTCTATTTCATCGACATCAGATTCCTCTTCCTGGTCTGTCTGCACCACAATTTCATGCACCTGTTTTCGTATGGGAATACGCTTCGGTTCAGCGCTGACGCTGGACTTAGCCACAGACTGCATGAACCTCTCTCGAGTGCGCACTATGTTTCGCAACCGAGCTACGGACAGAACCGGAATATATAAAATTTCATGTTGGATATCGGCCAACAGATTCGACTTCAGGACTTCCAACAATGCCATCTCGGACATGGGGCTGACCAACTTGTCGGCCAAAGCGACAATGG
Organism: Drosophila obscura; assembly: GCF_018151105.1. NCBI lineage: Eukaryota > Metazoa > Arthropoda > Insecta > Diptera > Drosophilidae > Drosophila > Drosophila obscura. The sequence goes on along the minus strand of NW_024542793.1, from coordinate 102,858 downwards.
CTTCATAGAAGGCGTCGAATTGTTCGTTGTGCTTCTGCTTTCTTTGAACTATTGCCGTACGAATTTCTAAATCGGTACGCCCATCTCTAAATCGAATTTTGAGGGCTGAACTTAACTGAGGCCAGTTCACAGAGGGTACGCTTTTATGGTAGCGCCAAAACCATTCGCTAGCACTACCTTCAAAAAGATAAATTGCGTTTCTGGCATCAAGATCAAGGTTTCCTTCCAAGGTCTGCTTGGTTAGGGCTTCTATACGATAAATAAAATCTTCTACCGACATAGACGAATTTCCGGAAAAACGGACTTTCTACCCTGCGATTATTTGTCCAATCCTATCTGGTCGTAGTCCCGCTGTCTGTTGCGATCCCCATGGGGTTGCTGAGACAGTAGACTCGTTAGCCTGACTCACTTGGGTATTTACAGACTCTCGAGTGGGTATTTCGAACAACTGTTCAAACGTCTGGGTTTCCCCACTAGGTTGGACTGGTCCAGTAGCTTGGTTAATCGGCGGTGGTACCGCTTGACTTGACATACGTTGGAAACCTACTTCCATTGTCTGAGTCATTTTGGTCATGGCTTGAGACAACAACCCGATTTGAGCCATGGCATCCGTCAACGCCAGTGACATTTGAGTCAAGTCTGGGCTGGCTGCATCCGCTGGTTCACTTCTAGAAGCTGGCATTATGGTTGCGACGGCTTCAGAGGGACCAACAGACAAATTTTCAATCCTAGCAGCTGGATCTGCGTGCAATCCCTGTGAACGGGTTCTCATTAGAGATTGTGCTACTGCTAATTCCTCCGCTAGGCTAGGACCGGCTGGTTGAAGAGTCTCGTTGCAAGCAGGACACACTGTCTTGGCACCTCTTCTCGTATTAAAACACGCCAAGTGAAATACGTGGTTACAGCTAGTTCTTAGAAGCTGAGTTTGATATTCTACACGTCGTACGCATATACTACAAATAATATCGGAATGTTCGTTTTGATCGATCTCTTCAAAACTCCAATCTAACGACATTATTTTTCTAATTGACTAAAAAAAATGATATATTCTACTCTCGCTGGTTAACTAAAACGTTTGAGATATTCTAGATATTTTATCCACCAAATTGGGAAACCATGCAACATCTGTCTAACAGAAAAGTGTCCCCAACTGACTAGTTGATGGGTTTATGTTATACGCAATACAATGGATCATTTGATTTGGACCGTATGGTAGTTCTGAACCACTGTCGGCTATCCGAGTAATCTGAAAACCCCTAACAACGCAATGGCTTTCTCGATCTACTGTAGGTTAACAAAACACAAGAAAGTTCTGGATTGCGAACCACCTGCTATCCAGGACCACAGTATCTGAGAGCCACGTAATCAGTAACCTTGATCAACATCCAAGAACACTCTTGAGACTCTCTCAAGGCAAAGTGGTATACAGTCAACACTATATACTACAATCGGAACTTGTAACATTGCTACTCAAGAACTACTTACTGTTGTCACCTGGTCCAAGCTAAACTTCAGATAACGATCCGCAAGGTACGGACAAGGCACAATAGGTACAATAGGCACGCCTATTGGAACACGCCATGTAAGCGGAGTTGCCTATCCTGTTAGATACTACATGTCCTCCACAATATCCAGGATGCGGGTAAACCCGAGTGCGGGGGTTTCAGTTCTATTAGAAGCTGTTACACAATCCAGCGACTCAACCATTCAGACAATGCAAGGATGAGTATAAGTCTCACGACACTGCATGGATATGCAGCTCGCATAGCTGTTGATGACTTTTTATATTTTACTGGTCGGGCAAGCCGAAATTGGGCCTCACGTTGGGCGCTTTTGTCTCTGGTCGGCGGGGTGTGGGTATAAGGACAAGATACCACCACTCTAGTGCTCAATCAATTTAAGAAAATATAAAAAATACAGCCTCTCAGTCTGTCCAGGGCCTGGCCTTCACTACAGCAAGATTTTTATTGAAGACCATAGAAACGGGGTCGGGGAGGCATATAGGCGGTGCGAGGTGCCGCTTGGGTAGGACGTAAACGTAGGGCGGCGTTGGCCCAGAGTTATGGGCCACGGTGACGGGCGGTCTGGTCGATAGGACATAGGGCACGCCCAGTGGGACGTAGACCCCGTCGAAGTGGAACGCCTCGCCGCGCTGGGGTTCGAGGGCAGAGCACGAGGTGCTGGCTGACCCTGGGTATGTAGGAGGATAGTCAAAAGGGAAGTTGAAAGAGCCCGGTTCGTGAAGACAGGGGCATCCGCGTACTGTCTCACTTAGCTGGCGTCCCGGGAGGAAGAATGGTAGGCGTGGGGGAAGGGGGAGGGGGACGGGAAGGTAGCGGACTACGGCTCCACGCATGGGTAGCTTGGGTAGCGGGGCGGAGGAACGGAGTCAACAAATGCTCAATCGGGGTGGAAGAGGTTAGGCAAGAGGGAGAGTGAAGTCCAGTTCGTGGATGCCGGGGCATCCGCGTACGACACCACTGGCTGGCTTCCCAAACGGTGATGTGGGTGGGCAGGTGGTTCGGCTCTCTTTTGTGCCGTTGTCGTTGCTCTTAATCTCTTTCTCTTCGCTCGCGGTGGTGGTTCCGGCGCTGGTTCTGGTGGGCTGGTTCCTATGCTGGTTCCGATGATGATTCCGATGTGCGGGTTCCGATGTGCTGGTTCCTATGCTGGTTCCGATGTACTGGTTCTGACACCGGTTCTGGTCCCTCAATAAAAGATAGGCGCTATATTTAAACTTGTATGGCTATTTAATATGGACGGCTTAGAACTAAAAATAATGAAAATATTGGCTAGTTGAAATGGATGGCTTAGAACTAAAAATAATGAAAATATTGGCTAGTTGATATGGCTTAGAACTAAAAATAATGAAAAAAAATATAGAAATAATTTTACAAGATGACGTGTGGGTGAGGTAGGTGGGGAGCTGAGACCGGTGATGGGTTGAGGTAGGTGGTGGTGGTTGGGAAGGGTACCTTCACAAACTGGAATACCATATTTATCCGTTTAAAATTAAACTTTAAGCACAAATCGGATGGACAAAACGGATCCTCATATCTGGCCCTACATCGAAAAAAAAATAACACATTAAACTAAAGCAGCTGCTGGTTCGAAGTCACAAGACTGGGTTGTAATACGGCGAGACTTCTGCAGTTGGCACCAGAGTACTCGGTCTAGGGCGAAGCTAGCAGCAACGGCTGACGAGGTAGTGGGGTCAATGACCTCGGTGCATCGGCGGCGACCGAAATACTGTTTAATTGGAACCTGCTTCTGGGAACATATGCATGCGTATGTTGGATCCGGGCATCTTGACAGGTCCAAAGCTGGTCAAAATGGAGAGATCTCCCTTCTGGCTTACCGCGTGAGGCAGTCCAACCGGCAGCTCACTTAGCTTTGAACGATTATGCCGAACGGCAGGGGTTAATATACCTCAAGCTGTATGAGCACGCTGCCGTTCGGGAATGCCACCGGGAATGGTCCACTTTGTTCATCGTGGTAGACCCTAAGCCAGGTTATACCCGCTTTTAGCTGGGTTTCACTAAGTCGGTACTAGTGGTTCTAATCCTATATATAAAAATACACAATTTAGAGAAGACCTATACGGCGAATTAGCTAGATCCCAGTGGGAATTTTCACCACTGTAATCAAGGAAACTTTCGGACGTTCTGTAGATCTTCTTTCTCCAAGTGGGGTTACCAAAGTAGGGACTGAGCGCACAGGTGCGGCCGTGGTCTTAGGGTTATGTTCACCCTCGAGCTATATCGAAGAATTCGAAAAATGCACTTGCTCAGAAAACTGGGTATTGACCTTTTTCTAGATCATACTCACGGATCTGGTCAGCTTATAAATGGTTGGCACAACTTATTTATAACTGACGAGCACACAATTACTACGCGTGGTATCGGGATGTAAATAGGGTTAAGCAGAGCCCCAGCAAAACGAAATACTGCACACTTGGACGGTCACGAGGAGAAGAGATAGAATCCCGAAACAGCATGGTGCAGCCATGCAAAAACCCACGTTTTTTCTTGCCAGTACCGTACTTTTCTTGCCTTATACTTTTGAATAAAAGCCATTAGCAATAAATATAAGTGCAATACGGAATAAAATATAATGCTGGCGCTGCCACCTGTTATTAAAACATCTGTTTCGTCAAAAAGCTCGGTGAAAGCTTATGCGATCAAAACCCTATATTTCTAATGGCCTATCTTCAGGCGGTTATACGAAAATAAACCGTTGAATTTTGAAATGTGCAACTTGATTAAAATGCACGACAAGCTATAAATATTGGAAGTTGACTTCTCGGCTTCGAAGGTTATAGGTGTTTTCATTACGCACATGCTGCTTTTGCATGGCTTCCGCAGCTGTCATCCGAATCAACTCAAAGGAGTCGTCCCGATCGAAAACAACAGATCGATCTTCCAACATGTTTAAGTTTCTTAAGAGTTGATACTTGGAACCATTAGTTACCATATTTTGACAAAAAGCAACGCGGTATGGGCTACTTTTGGTGGCGGCATGTACACTGGATCGCAACGCACAAGCGATAAAGCTATTCTGGTCGTCCCAATTGGATTGGTCGGGCTTAATGTAGGCTTTGATAGCGGCGAGTACGGAGCGATTTACACGCTCGGACGCATTCGTTTGTAGGCGTACTCGGCTGTGTAAGAATGTCGAATCTGGTATTTCTCTAACAGGTCCTTGAACTTGTGTGATTTGAATTGGACACCATTATCCGACACTATCACTTCTGGTACTCCAAAGCAATGGAAAAGGTCTTCCTCCATGAATCGAATCACTGCTTCCGCCGTGAATTTCTTTACCACCTTAAGAAAAGGAAATTTAGAGGAGTGATCTAGCACTATATGCCTATATTCCCCGATCGACTTCGTGGGTACGGGCCTAAAAAATCCACGTACAGCTTTTGAAACAATCGGTGGGTCTCACCTGCTTTGTCCATTCGCAGACGAAGAGGATGATTGGGATGTTTACAACATTTGCATAACTCGCAATTATTGACAAAGTTCTTCACATCGCCTACTAAGTTTGGCCAATAATATAAACGTCGAATTTGCTCTAAGGTCTTATTGATCCCACTGTGGGGCGATAATGGATGTTTGTGGCCTTGCTTAAGCACCTCTGTCACCAGAGCGCTGGGAACCCAAAGTTTCCAACACATGTCGTCGCTAATTTTATCGCCAACGGCGTGTCCGCGCGACGATAAAGAAAATTATCCATTACCTTTATATCGGGTAACCGATTAGGATTAGCCTGGATTTTCGCCATGAGTTCTTGGTACTCGGCCGATTTAAATGCGTCAGATTTAAGGTCCACGAGACTATCAATGCCAATACACGATAGGTCCTCGGTATGCACTCGTGACAATACATCCGGTACGATATTTTGACTTCCTTTTCTATGCAAAATCTTAAAAAAAAAACCCTGCAGTTTCAGTGCCCATCGAGCAAGTCTCGAGCTTAAATCGGCTTGGGACATAAGCCATTTTAGCGATGCATGATCGGTAATAATGGAAAACTGATGCCCTTCCACATAGGCTCGGAATTTCTTGACGCACATTACCGCTGCCAAACACACTTTTTCTGTCACGAAATAATTTCGTTGACATTTGTTTAATTTGCGCGACATAAAGGCGATGGGTATCTCGTTGCCGGTGTCATCCGTTTGCATCAAGACGCCACCAACACCGGTGTGACTGGCATCACAGTGGATGGCAAACTGGATGGTGAAATCGGGGCTATGCAACACGGGAGCGTTACACATCTATTCCTTTAGGGAATCGAACGCGGTTTGTGCCTCTTCTGTCCAATCAAATTTTGCTCTTAAGTGTATCTGATATCGGAGACGCGATTCAAGCATAGTTTTGAATGAATTTGTGGTACCAACCAGTGAGACCTAAAAACCTACGGACTTGTATCACGGATAGAGGGATCGGGAACTCCCGAATCGCTTGGACCTTCACAGCATCTGTCTGGATAGTTCCGTTGCCTATAACATGGCCTAAGTATTTTACCTCCTTTGGGCAAAACTTGGACTTCTCCACGTTAATATAGTAATCTGGCGGACAAGATAGTGAGGACTTGAATATGTTGCTGAAACGATTCGGAGACTACCAACAAATCGTCAAGGTAAATGAATATCTCGTGTCGTAACGATGGCGGTATGACTTTATCCATCAGCTTGGACATCGTTTGAGGCGCATTGCATAATCCAAAGGGCATTACTGTGTATTGATACAACGGTCGCCCAGGAATAGTAAACGCCGTTTTTTCCCGTGCGCGTCTTTCCAAAGGAATCTGCCAATAGGCATCTTTCAAGTCAATACTTGAGATGAACTCAGCTCGAGGGAGACGACTAAGAATGCCACCGATCAGCATGGGATACGCGTTCTTTACCTTGACTTCGTTAAGTTTCCTGCTGTCGATACACAATCGTACCTTTTCAGGCTTACGAACGAGGACCACGGGCGAGGACCATGCGCTATCTGACTCTCCGATTCCCCAAGCGATAACATTCGGTCTATTTCTAGATACATCAGCTTTTCTACAGCTGGAGACACAGCATAATGTCGCTGCTTGATTGCCTTAGCGCTACCCACATCGATATCGTGAGACAACCAGCTCGTTTTCCCAAGACCTTGCTTTGCAAAGGAGGGAAACAAGTTGACCGTTTTCGACAACTGCTCTTGCTGCTGCTTTGACAAGGGCACGTGCAACATACTATCGAATGACACACTTGCAATCGCTGGACTTAATGCTTTGTTGGCTAGAATAGCCGGTAGCAAATTGAAGCTGGACCAAAAATCTATGCCCAGATATAAGTCTTGCGCAAAGGACAATTTTAACGATTTAATCTGGCCTTGAAAGCATACTTTAGTCGTGACTTTGCCAATTACTGGTTGACTCTGGCCATCTGCCGTACGTACTGCTGTTCTCAAAGGCTTGAACTGTGTCTGATCCCGAACCAGATCGGCTGCAAACGTTCCGCCTATGCAGCTAATGGATGCACCTGTGTCCATAAGTCCACTGAGCGTCCTTCCCAGTACGGTTACTTGCGCATAAGGTCGCCATCCTCAGACGCATTAACGACTGACGTCAATACATTTGCGCGCTCGTTTTTGAAAGTTTGGCGATATTGGAGCAATCGCTTCCGAGATCGAGTCGGGCCAATGGGTTTTTTCAAATCAGGGGGTAACATGCGAGTATGTGAAGGAAAGTCTGGGAGTTTGGGTAAATCAGGGAGTAATGGAACTGTCGAAACTTCCATCAATTGGTGTTCGTTGCTTTCGAACTGATTGGTTTGCGTTCACCTGTCGAATGTGCACGGCTTACTGAGTGACGGCTTACTGACGGTTTGTACGTATCTCGTTTGCCACAGCCGTAGCAAAAGACGGTTCGATCCCCTACGCAGTCTTGATGCCGATGCCCTAGCGTACCACAGTTCCAACAGGAAAGGGTGACTGCCGCGATATCTTGCGGTTCTATTTCATCGACATCAGATTCCTCTTCCTGGTCTGTCTGCACCACAATTTCATGCACCTGTTTTCGTATGGGAATACGCTTCGGTTCAGCGCTGACGCTGGACTTAGCCACAGACTGCATGAACCTCTCTCGAGTGCGCACTATGTTTCGCAACCGAGCTACGGACAGAACCGGAATATATAAAATTTCATGTTGGATATCGGCCAACAGATTCGACTTCAGGACTTCCAACAATGCCATCTCGGACATGGGGCTGACCAACTTGTCGGCCAAAGCGACAATGGCTTCATAGAAGGCGTCGAATTGTTCGTTGTGCTTCTGCTTTCTTTGAACTATTGCCGTACGAATTTCTAAATCGGTACGCCCATCTCTAAATCGAATTTTGAGGGCTGAACTTAACTGAGGCCAGTTCACAGAGGGTACGCTTTTATGGTAGCGCCAAAACCATTCGCTAGCACTACCTTCAAAAAGATAAATTGCGTTTCTGGCATCAAGATCAAGGTTTCCTTCCAAGGTCTGCTTGGTTAGGGCTTCTATACGATAAATAAAATCTTCTACCGACATAGACGAATTTCCGGAAAAACGGACTTTCTACCCTGCGATTATTTGTCCAATCCTATCTGGTCGTAGTCCCGCTGTCTGTTGCGATCCCCATGGGGTTGCTGAGACAGTAGACTCGTTAGCCTGACTCACTTGGGTATTTACAGACTCTCGAGTGGGTATTTCGAACAACTGTTCAAACGTCTGGGTTTCCCCACTAGGTTGGACTGGTCCAGTAGCTTGGTTAATCGGCGGTGGTACCGCTTGACTTGACATACGTTGGAAACCTACTTCCATTGTCTGAGTCATTTTGGTCATGGCTTGAGACAACAACCCGATTTGAGCCATGGCATCCGTCAACGCCAGTGACATTTGAGTCAAGTCTGGGCTGGCTGCATCCGCTGGTTCACTTCTAGAAGCTGGCATTATGGTTGCGACGGCTTCAGAGGGACCAACAGACAAATTTTCAATCCTAGCAGCTGGATCTGCGTGCAATCCCTGTGAACGGGTTCTCATTAGAGATTGTGCTACAGCTAATTCCTGCGCTAGGCTAGGACCGGCTGGTTGAAGAGTCTCGTTGCAAGCAGGACACACTGTCTTGGCACCTCTTCTCGTATTAAAACACGCCAAGTGAAATACGTGGTTACAGCTAGTTCTTAGAAGCTGAGTTTGATATTCTACACGTCGTACGCATATACTACAAATAATATCGGAATGTTCGTTTTGATCGATCTCTTCAAAACTCCAATCTAATGACATTATTTTTCTAATTGACTAAAAAAAATGATATATTCTACTCTCGCTGGTTAACTAAAACGTTTGAGATATTCTAGATATTTTATCCACCAAATTGGGAAACCATGCAACATCTGTCTAACAGAAAAGTGTCCCCAACTGACTAGTTGATGGGTTTATGTTATACGCAATACAATGGATCATTTGATTTGGACCGTATGGTAGTTCTGAACCACTGTCGGCTATCCGAGTAATCTGAAAACCCCTAACAACGCAATGGCTTTCTCGATCTACTGTAGGTTAACAAAACACAAGAAAGTTCTGGATTGCGAACCACCTGCTATCCAGGACCACAGTATCTGAGAGCCACGTAATCAGTAACCTTGATCAACATCCAAGAACACTCTTGAGACTCTCTCAAGGCAAAGTGGTATACAGTCAACACTATATACTACAATCGGAACTTGTAACATTGCTACTCAAGAACTACTTACTGTTGTCACCTGATCCAAGCTAAACTTCAGACAACGATCCGCAAGGTACGGACAAGGCACAATAGGTACAATAGGCACGCCTATTGGAACACGCCATGGAAGCGGAGTTGCCTATCCTGTTAGATACTACATGTCCTCCACAATATCCAGGATGGGGGTAAACCCGAGTGCGGGGGTTTCAGTTCTATTAGAAGCTGTTACACAATCCAGCGACTCAACCATTCAGACAATGCAAGGATGAGTATAAGTCTCACGACACTGCATGGATATGCAGCTCGCATAGCTGTTGATGACTTTTTATATTTTACTGGTCGGGCAAGCCGACCACGTTGGGCGCTTTTGTCTCTGGTCGGCGGGGTGTGGGTATAAGGACAAGAAACCACCACTCTAGTGCTCAATCAATTTAAGAATTTATTAAATTCGCGTACGAGTTGGGAAAAGGATCAGGATGGGGATACGGGGCCTAGCGGGAAAGGTCAGCAAAGGTAGAAGGAGGAACAAGGAAGGACAAGGTCATTGTTGGCTGCTTACCGCTGTGAGGTCCTATTTCAGGCTGAGGTAAGCATCAGTCTGCCCAGGGTCCGCTACAAGAAAATTTGTAGATCGCAGGTGACTTTCAGGTTTGGATGTTTACAATGACTTAACTCGCGGATCTAGTTACTTGGTCTTGGAGCCGGTGGACTGGGTGTGTCTTGTATTCGGGCTGATGGACTGCCTAGTGCAGTGTCTTGGGTGTGTGACTGAGGGACTGCGTAGTACAGTGTCTTGGGTGTGTGACTGAGGGACTGCCTTGTGCAGTGTCTTGTGTTTGGGCTGATGGACTGCCTAGTGCAGTGTCTTGTGTTCGTGCTGATGGACTGCCTAGTGCAGTGTCTTGTGTTTGGGCTGATGGACTGCCTACTCTTTCAGCCGATCTTGGCCCTTTTATGCAGCTGGCGATCGCACCTGAGACCCGGAAATAATTAAATCTTGCTAACTTATGATTACGACAATAAATGTGGGGCTAGTGGGTCGAAGCTGGGTGCTTCGTTGACAATTGTTAGTGGGGCGGTGTGTTTTTGCTGAGGCTGCATCCCGGAAGGTGCAGTTGCAGTTGGGAAAGGTGATATCTGAATTCGGGTCGATGTTTCGATAATTTTATGCTAGCTTGACTTATTGTGAAATAACGCCAATGATATCTCTTATTGCGAAATTGTGTCGGCTTGGCTTATTGCGACATTGTAGGCTGCTGATTTCACAATTGTCTCAAGAGGTGGAGTGTTGTTGATCGAGAGTTCTTAATTAATTGTGTGCTTAAGACTATTTTATTTCCGGGGTGCTGACACACCGCTATTTGTGGAGAACCGTGGCTAGAGCCATGGTTCGTTAGCTCGGTGTATATCATTTTGGTTATTGTCTCCCGCCAGCGTGGATGCGCTGACCCTTCGCCGTTTGTGACGAGCCATGGCTAGAACCATGGTTCGTTACACCCCCCCCCTTCTTCCGGGTGGGTGATGGAGAGATTAGTGGCGTCGCTTGGCGGGTGCTGAGGTTCGCCATTTTCCTGTCCTTTGGCTTGTGCCGAGTCTCCGGATTCGTCGCTTTTAAACTCGTCACTTTAGCGTGGCGTCGGTAACGTTATATTTTCTACTGCTGCTGTAATCGTGGCCTTTCTGCTGTTTTGGGTGCTTTGTAGTTGGTGTCTGCTTGGTGGGTCGATTATCCCATATGACGATGGTTTTCTCGGCGGTCTTCTTCTGTCGTTCTTTGTCCAGGCATCCTTGAATCGGCGGTGCTATGTCGGGTGGCCAAGGATCCGTCGGTATTTCTGGGTCGTCTTCGGTGGGTTCGGTGGCTCCGGGGTCAAAGATTTGATTCGGGTCTTTCGGTAGGACGGGTCTGTCGAATGTAAATGCTTGGATCTGCGGGGCCAAGTCCGGCGGCCACGGCTCCGGGACTGGTTCGGGCTCATGTCCGGTTGGATCGGCGGCTTCGGAGTCAAATGGCTGGCTGGGGTCTTCGGGTGAGAGGGTTGTGTCGAAGGCGCTGGGCGTTTCGATCCTCCGTTGGTAGTCGCTTATGTGGGCGACGATGGGTGTGGTGTCGACCATGGGTATGATGTTTTGGTACGCCGGGTGTAGTACTCGTGTTATACTACAGCCAGACTGGTACGTGAACAGGTGCGTCGCGATGACCCCTCTGGTATCGCAGCAACGACTCGTGTGGGCGACGAAGATCTCGGACAAGGCTCTAGGCATGGCTCGCTGCATGGCGTTAGGAATCATGTCAGTACGCGGAAGGTACTCCATTGTGTTGGCGAGGATCGGTGTGGCGTCGGCCGTGGGTCGGACCGGACGGCTGTCTGGGCATCGTGGGGGCATCGTGTTGGTTTCCGGGCCCTCGTTGAGGGGCTCTGTGGATATCAGTTCGATTATGGGCCCCGTCCAGCGTGGGGTTAGCGTGGCTGTTTCCCGTGTGGCTGGGCTGTCGGATGGTGGTGGCCGTTGTCCTTTTTCGCTGCTGGCGGTCGGTTTTGAGGGTGTCCGTGCGTTCCCTGCTTCCGATGCGGTGTCTCTGCGTGCTTGCTCTGTTGCTTGTCTTGGACCTGGGCTTCCTGTGTCGAGCGCCGGGTTCAAGTGTGTTTGTCTCGTGTGTGAGATCCTCGTGGTTTGTTTGGGGTGTGTGTCCCCTGTGGTTGGCCTAGGACGCGGTTGCTCCGCAGTGACCGTGGGACTCGTTTTCCCGATTGCTTGGTTGTGGTTGGCTTGTGTTGGCCTCGGATTCGTGTTCTCCGTTGTGGGCCGGCGTTTCGTATTCGTTGCGATTGGTTTGGGTGTCAAGTGCTGCGTTGCGTTATTGGGTGCCGTGTGCGCTGTGGTAGGTCGTGGACGTAGGTTCGTTGCGATTTGTTGGGGTTTCTGGTATCGGGGTTCGGCGTCTTGTACGTGGATGGTAGTAAGCACGGGTTCAGTGGGCATGGGGTGACAGTCTCGTAGCTGTAGCAGCGTGGAGCCGCATTGGATCGTCGTTTCGGTGGCACCTAGGAAGTCCATGCCGACAATGACTTGTCCCTACATGTTTGGCAGGACCAGGAGCGGGATTTGAACCTCTCGTGTCCTCCTATGGTCACCATCGCCACTATCCGGCCGTTGCTTACGTGTAGAGAGTTATTTAGTCGCGGGTTGGAGGAGGCGTCGTTTCCGGCTGATCCCGTGTCAGTTGGGGACGCATGTCGTTTCCCGACGTGTTTTGGCGGCAGCAATTTACGGTCCGTGTGCCGCGTTTGCCACATTCCCAGCAGAATAGGATGGAGGGATTATGGCAGTCGTATGCCGCATGCCCCGCTTCACCACACCGGCGACAGGCTGCGCGTGGGTTGATGATGGGGGTCGTGATCATGTGATGGGCTACTTCGGGATTTGCCGTACTTTTTGGATGAGCTGGTGGTCTCCCTGGTGTGTCTGTCGATTCCCAATGGGGACTCAGAAATGGCGGCTGGTGCGAGTCGCAATTCCTCTGCTCTGAAGCCGGTCTTGCGTATCTTGGAGTGTTCCGCGGGGGTGCGAAAGTGGTCGGGATGGTCCGATCTTGGATGCTCTCGAACTCGGTGGCCAACATTGTGAGCTGTGCTAAGCTTTGTAGTTCGTGTCGCCGCACGTACATCTGGTATGCTGGCAGGGCGTTATCGTAGATCCTGTTCAGTTCCTTGGCTACGTCGTACCTGGCGTGGTGCATGAGTAGACGTATCTCGATGAGGTAATCCTTGAACAATTCTCCTACCGCTTGCTTGCGGGCTCGGATCTGGTCTTCCAATTGTTCAAAATACCGTGGCGGCAAGAAGAAAGTCAAGAATTCTTGGCGGAAATATTCCCATGAGCTGCCTTGTAGTTGGCTGGTGCGGTACCAGCGACTGGCCCGATCGGTGAGAAGCTCTGTCATGGCCCGAGGTAGCTGATTTGTGTCCACCCCATATGAGAGCGCACGTTCTTCGAGTAGTTCCAGAAATGTAAGTGGGTCGTCCTGTCCGTCGAACCTGATTCCCCATTTCCGAATCTGTTCCGCGATGTGGGCGGTGTGGCTGTGGTGGCGTCCATCTATGGAAGAGTCCATGGCTGGCACGATCCTCTGTGTGGGCGAGCGGCTGGTCTCAGTAACTGGAGGTCTGGGCAAATCGGCTGGCGTTACGATGCGTGGTGGGCCAGGTGTGCTGTATTCGGACGCGGTGGGGACTTGTAACCCGAATTTTGGGACGGTTTTCCGCTGGTCAGATGTCCTAGGAGTGGTGGGGATGGGTGACCTGGAGCGTCCTGCTGGTTTGGCGTATTGCCGTTCAAGGTCTTCTAGTCGAACCCAGGCGTCCTGCGAGAGTGTTCCGGCGACTAATGTGGCGAATCTCTTTCGTCGTTCCTCGACTGTTCCTTCGTGGCCAAATCCGAATTCCTCGGCCAGGGTTTCCAGCTCGTCCCGCCGGAGTTTGTAGATCCAGCCGGTGGTGACTCCTGGATTGGTATGGTGTCCTTCCGGGCAAAATTCGTCGGGTTGACCGGCTCCGTGGGCTTCCATGGTGTGTTTCTGTGGTTAGTAGCACTGACTTACGTGTTGTTGGTGGTATTTCTGCTTGCGACCGGATTTTGCGTTTTGTGCTTGACGGTTATTGATCCTTGCTAGCCTAGTTTCTTTCAGCGGCCGTGGGTCTTTACTCCACAAAGCTGCGTATTAAGGTGTTAGTCTCCTTAAAGTCACCAAAAAGTCCCTGCTCGGGCGCCACTTGTGAGGTCCTATTTCAGGCTGAGGTAAGCATCAGTCTGTCCAGGGTCCGCTACAAGAAAATTTTGTAGATCGCAGGTGACTTTCAGGTTTGGAGCGGCCTTGTCTTGATTGGAGAAATCGTGGTTGGTTGTTTTTTTGTTGGTGTTCTTTGCTTTGTTCTTTTATTATTAAATTCCTGTTTGTTTACAATGACTTAACTCGCGGATCTAGTTACTTGGTCTTGGAGCCGGTGGACTGGGTGTGTCTTGTATTCGGGCTGATGGACTGCGTAGTGCAGTGTCTTGTGTTCGGGCTGATGGATTGCCTAGTGCAGTGTCTTGGGTGTGTGACTGAGGGACTGCCTAGTACAGTGTCTTGGGTGTGTGACTGAGGGACTGCCTTGTGCAGTGTCTTGTGTTTGGGCTGATGGACTGCCTACTCTTTCAGCCGATCTTGGCCCTTTTATGCAGCTGGCGATCGCACCTGAGACCCGGAAATAATTAATTCTTGCTAACTTACTGATTACGACAATAAATGTGGGGCTAGTAAGTGGGTCGAAGCTGGGTGCTTCGTTGACAATTGTTAGTGGGGCGGTGTGTTTTTGCTGAGGCTGCATCCCGGAAGGTGCAGTTGCAGTTGGGAAAGGTGATATCTGAATTCGGGTCGATGTTTCGATAATTTTATGCTAGCTTGACTTATTGTGAAATAACGCCAATGATATCTCTATTGCGAAATTGTGTCGGCTTGGCTTATTGCGACATTGTAGGCTGCTGATTTCACAATTGTCTCAAGAGGTGGGGTGTTGTTGATCGAGAGTTCTTAATTAATTGTGTGCTTAAGACTATTTTATTTCCGGGGTGCTGACACACCGCTAATTGTGGAGAACCGTGGCTAGAGCCATGGTTCGTTAGCTCGGTGTATATCATTTTGGTTATTGTCTCCCGCCAGCGTGGATGCGCTGACCCTTCGCCGTTTGTGACGAGCCATGGCTAGAACCATGGTTCGTTACACCGCAAAAGTGCGAGATCGCCAACCCTACCATGATCCACCTATATGCAAGGATCCCTCCAACAATGCCGACAGTGAATCACCTCTCTATCAGCAGACACTGCATGGTTCCGTCCGAAGTTATTTAGAATTGTTTTATACTAAAACAATATTTATTTATATAATTCATTATGTTTCATTTGACAAACTAAATCCCCTTAATTAATTAATAACCTAAGAAATTGGTTGCGAACCTAACTCCTGAATCTTCCCAGCTCATGATATGAAAAAGGGTGATATAATATGATATTAGATATGTACGATAGAAGGTAATATATGTAGGTATATGGTATAGAGGTATAAGTAGATAAGACTAGGTAAGTATAGTTCGCGTAAATATTTTGAGGAATACGTAAATATGTATAGGTATATGTATTAAGTAAGGTATTTTCAAATTAAGATACTAAGTTGAAATAGGGGAGGAGGAGAATTCCGGTTAATCAGAAGGTCAGAGATAATTCACAAGAGTAACGTGCTTCCGCACAAGGCCAAGCCATTAGGCCGGATGGCCAAAGTCAAAATCAAAATCAGTCAACTTAAGCTACCTAAGATTCATTCCATCATGGGACTTATCATAGGTCGAAATCATTACGGTTGTACACACTTACAATACATTTTTCTTCCACGCAGAAAGATCTTTCGTTGTGTAGACGGCTGGATGATTGGATGAATAGATGATTGGATGAACAGATGATAAGATGAACGCGTTGTAACCCAAAAGCATGACTGGAAGATTAACTTGAATTAGTACCAATTTACATGATCACTACCTGATTAAGCCATGTACAGGAATTCTCCTTGTCGATCTCGGTATATTGTGTTCAACTGGAATACCATATTTATCCGTTTAAAATTAAACTTTAAGCACAAATCGGATGGACAAAACGGATTCTCATATCTGGCCCTACATCGAAAAAAAATAACACATTAAACTAAAGCAGCTGCTGGTTCGAAGTCACAAGACTGGGTTGTAATACGGCGAGACTTCTGCAGTTGGCACCAGAGTACTCGGTCTAGGGCGAAGCTAGCAGCAACGGCTGACGAGGTAGTGGGGTCAATGACCTCGGTGCATCGGCGGCGACCGAAATACTGTTTAATTGAAACCCGCTTCTGGGAACATATGCATGCGTATGTTGGATCCGGGCATCTTGACAGGTCCAAAGCTGGTCAAAATGGAGAGATCTCCCTTCTGGCTCACCGCGTGAGGCAGTCCAACCGGCAGCTCACTTAGCTTTGAACGATTATGCCGAACGGCATGGGCTAATATACCCTCAAGCTGTATGAGCATGCTGCCGTTCGGAAATGGCACCGGGAACGGTCCACTTAGTTCATCGTGGTAGACCCTAAGCCAGGTTATACCCGCTTATAGCTGGATTTCACTAAGTCGGTACTCTTGGTTCTAATCCTATATATAAAAATACACAATTTAAAGAAGACCTGTACGGCGAATTAGCTAGATCCCAGTGGGAATTTTCACCACTGTAATCAAGGAAACTTTCGGACGTTCTGTAGATCTTCTTTCTCCAAGTGGGGTTACCAAAGTAGGGACTGAGCGCACAGGTGCGGCCGTGGTCTTAGGGTTATGTTCACCCTCGAGCTATATCGAAGAATTCGAAAAATGCACTTGCTCAGAAAACTGGGTATTGACCTTTTTCTAGATCATACTCACGGATCTGTTCAGCTTATAAATGGTTGGCACAACTTATTTATAACTGACGAGCACACAATCACTACGCGTGGTATCGGGATGTATATAGGGTTAAGCAGAGCCCCAGCAAAACGAACTACTGCACACTTGGACGGTCATGAGGAGAAGAGATAGAATCCCGAAACAGCATGGTGCAGCCATGCAAAAACCCACGTTTTTTCTTTCCAGTACCGTACTTTTCTTGCCTTATACTTTTGAATAAAAGCCATTAGCAATAAATATAAGTGCAATACGGAATAAAATATAATGCTGGCGCTGCCACCTGTTATTAAAACATCTGTTTCGTCAAAAAGCTCGGTGAAAGCTTATGCGATCAAAACCCTATATTTCTAATGGCCTATCTTCAGGCGGTTATACGAAAATAAACCGTTGAATTTTGAAATGTGCAACTTGAGTAAAATGCACGACAAACTATAAATATTACAGTCTCTTGTGTTCGGGCTGATGGACCGCCTAGTGCAGGGTATTGTGTTCCGGCTGATGGACCGCCTAGTGCATTGTCTTGTGTTCGGGCTGATGCACTGCCTGTTTCTTTGGCCGATCTTGGCCCTTTTATGCAGCTGGCGATCGTACCTGAGACCGTGAGTTTTCGTGGTCTGTCTTCGACCGGGACACACCGCTATTTGTGGAGAACCGTGGCTAGAGCCTTGGTTCGTTGGCTCTGGGTATATCAGTTTGATTATTCTTCCCGACCAGCGTGGATGCGCTGAAACTCCGCTGTTTGTGACAAGCCGTGGCTGTAACCATGGTTCGTTACACTGTCAGTATCTCATTACTCAGTTTCTGGATGCGTCGACGCATCAGACAGAGATCAGCTCTAGTATCCACTAGGCCTTTAAAGATGACCACAGGATGCACAACATTTTTCACGAAATAATCTACCAAACTTTCTTCATCCAGTGACACTGGCTTTGCAATTTCCATCAAAGCGTATAGAAATTCGTATAACGCTTCCCCCTTCTTTTGCATACATTTTCCTAGCTTCCTACGTACTTCCGCAGAAGATTTTTTAACTATAAACTCCTGCCGCAATGACTCCTTTAGTGAATTCCAGTCCCTAATATTTTTCTGACTGCGTACAAATAATTTTGCAGCTCCATTAAGCAAGTGTTTGGAATAGATGAACAAATGAAGCGTGCTCCACTGCACGGTGACAGAACATTCTTCTAACTCGTGTGTAATGTCCTATTTCAGGCTGAGGTATGCATCAGTCTGTCCAGGGTCCTGAATTACAAGATATTTATAATTCACGAGGACTTTATCGGGAAACCAGGAACTTTGCCAGAAAACTGAAATAGAAATCACAACACTTTTTGGTTCTTTTAATTTTAATAGTTTTCTTTATTCTTCCGTATGATTATTCTACCCGGTTATGTTAGGTTTTACTTGTACTACGACGCGGATGGTGATTTTGACTGCCTCTCGCGATGGCTGATTGACTGCTTCCGACGATGGCTGGTGGACTGCCTCCGACGATGGCTGGTGGACTGCCTCCGACGATGGCTGGTGGACTCCCTTTTCTTCATGCAAGGCAGTGCCTTTTATAGATCGGCCGGCCTTCGATTTTCCCATGAATGTCTTACAGATATCTTATTTCTACTCCAGAATGTGGGAAGGGTTCTTACATAAATATATATTGCCGAATTATAGTCTGCGCGTGCAGACGGGCTGATCGGTAACAGAAGGTTACCTAATCATTAGCCCTGCAGTCAGTGTCCAATATTCCCGGTAAGGAAAGTCGGAGACTGCTGACTGGCTTGCGCATGTGGGGGGTTTTGCTCGGTAATCGAGAGTTACCTAAGCAATCGCCTCCCAATAGGTGTCCAATGTCCCCGGTGAGGTGATCGATATGCACCGGTACCGTGGGAAAGGAATTTCGTTGGCACTTCGGGAATATATATTGTTAGGAATATTTATTATATATTATTTTAGCTACTTATTGCGTAAGCCCCTTCTGCTGGTCTCCTGTCTTTTGGCGTGTGCTGAGTTTGCATTTTTGCTGGGTGTTGATCGCTTCACCTGGGAGTAGCGTTGGCTGCGTCATCTGCTTGTGACGAACCATGGGATCCATGGTTCGTTACACCCCCCCCTTTCTTCCGGGTGGGTGATGGAGAGATTTGTGGCGTCGCTTGGCGGGTGCTGAGGTTCGCCTTTTTCCGGGTTATCCTGTCCTTTGGCTTTTCTGTCTGTTGGCCGCGCGTGTGCTGAGGTTGATATTTCCTTGCTTTGTCTCGTCTCTTGCTGTGCATTGTGGTGGCGCATGTGCTGAGTTTTCATTTCTTTGGGTGTTGACCTCGTCATTTGAGAGCGTTCGTTACTTCCGTGGTAGTGGGGGTTGGTTACATATTCTGAGCACGCGGGTTTTTTTTTTTTTTTGTTCTTGGCTGCGCGTGTGCTGCGTTCTCGTCTTTGGGTTCGTTGGCTTTGGCTGGTCAGCTGCCGATATATGGAAACCAGAGTCGGGGCTAGGGGGATTGCGGGGGGCTGGTGGTAGTATTTGCCTCGTCGGGGGCATCACTGTCCTCGTGGAATTCCTTCAGGTCGTTGATGTTAGCAACCTTCGCTTTTCGGCTGCCCGGATGCTGTAGTTTTACAATGTTCGGTGATGCAAAACCTTTGACTCGGTATGGTCCATCGTATTTCGGTGCCAGCTTAGCGGC
Organism: Drosophila obscura; assembly: GCF_018151105.1. NCBI lineage: Eukaryota > Metazoa > Arthropoda > Insecta > Diptera > Drosophilidae > Drosophila > Drosophila obscura. The sequence goes on along the minus strand of NW_024542793.1, from coordinate 83,447 downwards.
GAATCCGTCGGCCGCGTTGGAGAGGTGGTGTTGTCGTAGAAGTACTAGGGATCCAATAGTGGGGCGCCATTGCCGGCGGCGGAGGTTGTAATGCCTTCCTTGTTCTTGGCTTGCCCTCTGGATGTTATTTCTGACAATGGTGAATACTTCGCTGAGTTTGGTTGCCTTGCCGAGAGCGGTCTCTGGGGGGCTTCCGGTGCCGGTCGTGACTTCGTCGTAGAGGGCTCCAGGCAAACGGGGCTCTCTTCCATGCAGTAGGAAAGCTGGGCTGAATCTCGTTGTCTCCGAAACGCTGGAATTTATTGCGAGGGATATTTCCGGTAGTAGCTCATCCCAGGTATTTTGACGATCCCCTACGAATTGGGCAATCATGGTCTTGACCGTCCGATTTGCCCGTTCCGTTGGATTTTCCTGGGGGCAGTAGGGTGCGGTATGTTGCAGTTCTACTCCTGCTGTCTGTAGAAATGACCGAAACGATCGACTTGTGAATTGCGTGCCGTTGTCGCATACGAAGCGTTTGGGTATGCCGAAATGGCTCAGGATTCGTTCTCGGAAAGCCAGTTCCAGGGTAGCGGTGGTGGCCTTTTTGAGTGGTACCAATTCGACCCATTTCGTGAAAGTGTCAAAGAAGACGAGCAGCATCGTGTTTCCTTTCTTTGATCGAGGTAGTGGTCCAACGAAGTCAGCGCATAGTGTAGCGAATGGCTCTTCGGCTTTGCGAGTAAGCATCCGTCCCACCGGCTTGCGCTGTTGAGCTTTGAACTTCTGGCAGCTTACGCAGCCGCGGACATATTTCCTCACGTCTCGGTAGAAACCTGGCCAATAGTACCGTTGGGATATTCGGGTGATGGTTTTCCTGACCCCTAGGTGGCCGGCTGTGGGTTGGTCGTGGCATTCGTGAAGTATTCTGGCTCGTTGATCTTTTGCTACGCAGAGTTTCCATGCTATATGGTCGTCGTCGTCGGCGCCATGGCCCAGATGTCGATATAGTTCCCCGTTAGCATAGGTGTAGTCGGGGTATTTCTGAGGCTCGTCTTGGACTTGTTTTATCCGGTGCTGGAGCCAGGGGCAGGCTGTCTTCTCCTCTTCGATCCGTGCGAGTGTTCCTAATGGCTGCCTGGATAGTGCATCTGCGACTACGTTCTGTTTGCCCGCTCGATAATGCACGTCATATTGGTATTGCTGAAGTTCGAGGGCCCATCTCGCTACTCTACCGTATGGGCTGTCAAGCGTGACTCGTTCTTTGCCTTCGATTTCTTGGGTGAGAACTGCGCCAACTCCTAGATTGCTCGCATCTGTTTGCAGCGAGAACTTGACGTTGAAATCGGGGCACGCAAGGACGGGGGCGGTCGTGAGAAGTGTCTTCAGTAGGTCAAAAGCAGCCTGTTGTGCTTCGGACCATACCCATGGTTGGTCCTTCTTGAGTAGGCGAGACATTGGTTGGACGACCGTCGCGAAGTTTGGTACAAATCTTCGGTACCAGGACGCCATCCCGATGCATTGGCGAAGCTCTTTTAGGTTGGTGGGCGGCCGGAGTTCTTTGACGGCAGCAATTTTGTCGGGGTCGGTGTGGATTCCCTCATTGCTGATCATATGGCCGAGATACTTGATTTGGGTTTGAAAGAATGCGCATTTTTCTGCATTTATCCTTAGTTTTGCTTTCCGGAGTCGGGACAAAACCACTTTCAAGTTGCGTAGATGTTCATTGAAATCTCGCCCCACGATGACAATGTCATCTAGGGTACGCGAATGCATATGGCTCCATGTCTGTACCAATCACGGTGTCGAGCGCCCGCTGAAATGTTGCCGGTGCCGAGTGCAGACCAAAGGGCATAACCTTCCATTGGTAGAGGCCCCGGCCCGGTACGGTGAAAGCTGTTGCTTCTCTACTTCCGTCGGCCATGGGGATCTGCCAGTATCCGTTTTTCAGGTCGAGGGTGGTGATGAACCGCGCGTTTTGTAACCGTTCCAGAATATAGTTGATCCTCGGCAGCGGGTATGCGTCGGGGATGGAATGCGTGTTGAGTTGCCGGTAGTCCACGCACATGCGCCATTTCCCATTCTTTTTACGGACGAGTACAATTGGGGCGCTGTGGGGGCTCCGGGAGGGCTCGATGAGGCCTTCCGAAATCAATTGGTCCACTTGTTCATCAATTATTCGCATCATTGCTGGGTTCTTAGGATAGTACCGCTGTTTTATGGGCCGGTTATCCCTCATGACAATAGTGTGCTTGGCGATGTCCGACGTTCCGTGGAGGCCATCAAATTTTGGTAACTCCTCCTCTAGAAATGCTTGGATCTGCGGCGCTAAATCTGGCGGCCACGGCTCCGGGACTGGTTCAGGCTCATGTTCTGTTGGGTCGGCGGCTTCGGAGTCAAGTGGTTGGCGTGGGTCTTCGGGTAAGAGGGTTGTATCGAAGGCGCTGGGCGGTTCGATCCTCCGTTGGTAGTCGCTTATGTGGGCGACGATGGGTGTGGAGTCGACCATGGGTACGATGTTTTGGTACGCCGGGTGTAGTACTCGTGTTATACTACAGCCAGACTGGTACGTGAACAGGTGAGTCGCGATGACGCCTCTGGTATCACAACAACGACTTGTATGGGCGACGAAGATCTCGGACATGGCTCTAGGCATGGCTCGGTGCATGACGCTAAAAATCATGTCAGTACGCGGAAGGTACTCCATTGTGTGGGCGAGGATCGGTGTGGCGTCGGCCGTGGGTACGACAGGGCTGCGGTCGGTGTATCGTGGGGCCATCGTACTGGTTTCCGGGCCCGCGTTGAGGGGCTCTGTGGATATCAGTTCAATTATGGGCCCCGACCAGGGTGGGGTCAGCGTGGCTGTTTCCCTTGTTGCTGGGCTGTTGATCTGTTGCTGCCGTTGTCGGTGTCGATTTTGTTGTCTTGGTTCAGGGCTGATTGTCGTCTCTGAGGGTGTTTCTATGTTCACTTTCTCCTGGGAGGAGAGGGTACTTACATGCTCTGTTGCTGGACTTGGACCTGGGCTTCCTGTGTCGAGCGCCGGGTTCCAGTGCGTTAGTGCTTGTCTCGTGGGTGAGATTCTCGTAGTTTCTTTGGGGTATGTGTCCCCTGTGGTTGGCCTAGGACGCGGTTGCTCCGTAGTGACCGTGGGACTCGTTTTCCCGTTTGCTTGATTGTTGTTTCGTGTTGTTGGTTTCGGCTTCATGTTCGTGGGCCGGCGCTTTGCCTCTGCTGGGGCTGGGCTGGGTGTCGTGTTCTTCGTGGCGATCTGGGTCGTTTTGTTCATTGGGGTAGGTCGTGGTCGTGTGTTCGCTGAGGTTTGTATGGGTGTCATGTTGGCGTGGCTGGGTGCCGAAATTGTTGGGATAGGTTGCGGACGTATGACGGCCGCCGTTGGCTTCAGTTTCTGGTGTCGGGGTTCGTTGCCTTGTACTCTGTTGGTCGGAACGGTGTGGATATGTGGTGTGTGGCACTGATCTCGTAATTGTAGAAGTGTGGTACCGCACTGGATCGTTGTTTCAATGGCGCATAGGAAGTCCATGCCGACGATAACTTGATCCAACATGTTTGGTAGAACCAGGAGGGGTATTTGAACTTCTCTTTGATCCAGTCTGATGTGCGCCAGTAGAATCTGGGTGATCTCTCTGACCGAGCCGTCGGCCAGGCGTATGCGGACGCATGCATCTTGTAGGTTGGTGTTGTTGCTCTAGTTGTCGGGCGAGGTTTGCACTGATAAAGCTTCGGGATGCCCCTGTGTCGACGGTGGCTTCCGTTGCCTGTCCTCCTATGGTTACCATTGCCACTATCCGGTTCTCGTTCATGTGTAGCGGGGTTTTTATTCGTGGGTCGGGCAGACGTCGTTCCCGGCTGATCCCGTGTCAGTCGAGGACGCGAGTCGTTTCCCGACGTGTTCTGGCGACAGCAATCGATGGTCCGGGTGCCGCGCTTGCCACATTCCCAACAGAACAGGATCGAGGGATTTTGGCATTCATATGCCGCATGCCCTGCTTCACCACACCGGCGACAGGCTGCGCGTGGGTTGGCGATGGGGGTCGTAATCATGCGATGTGCTACCTCGGGCTTTGCCGTACTCACTGGGTTGGATGGCTGTCTTCTTGGTGAGTCTGCCGAGTCCCAATGAGGCTTCCGGAATGGTGTCCGATTGGAATCGTCGCTCCTCTGATCTGTAGTAGGCCGTGCGTATCTGGGCGTGTGTCGGGATGGTGCGAGAGTGCTCGGGATGGTCCGCTCTTGAATACTCTCAAACTCTGTGGCCAGCAGTGTTAGCTGTGACAAGTCCTGCAGTTCGTGGCGGCGCACGTACATCTGGTAGGCTGGGAGGGCGTTGTCGTAGATCCTGGTTAGCTCCTTGGTTGCGTCGTACCCAGCGTGGTGCATAAGTAGACGTATCTCGATGAGGAAATCTTTGAACAGTTCCCCAGCCAATTGCTTTCGGGCTCGGATCCGGTCTTCCAATTGTTCAAAATACCGTGGTGGCAAGAAGAACGTTAAGAATTCCTGGCGGAAATTTTCCCATGAGGAACTTTGTAGGCGGCTGGTGCGGAACCAGCGACTGGCACGGTCTGTGAGGAGTTCGGCCATGGCCCGCGGCAGATGATTTGTGTCCACCCCATACGAGAGCGCGCGTTCTTCGAGCAGTTCGATGAATGATAGAGGGTCATCTTGGCCGTCAAACTGGATTCCCCACTTTCGGATGCGTTCCGCCATTGGTGCAGCGTGGTGGTAGTGGTGCCCTTCCATGGGTCGGTCGATCGCTGGCAAGATCCTTGGCACGGGTGCTGGGTGGGTCTCTGTAGCTAGGGGCCTTGGAAACGGGGCAGCAGGAGTGCGGTATTCGGTGGCTGCGGGGACTCGTAGTCCGGTCTTAGGATCCATTTGGCGAGTGTCGGATGGTCCAGGAGTAGTGGGCAGTGGTGACTTGGAACGAGAGCGTGAAGCTGGCTTGGCATAGTGCCTCTCGAACTCTCCTAGGCGGACCCAGGCTTCTTGCGCGAGTGGCCCGGCGACTAGAGCGGCAAATTTCCTTCGGCGTTCATCGACCGTTCCTTCGCTGCCGAATCCGAATTCTTCGGCGAGGACTTCTAGTTCGTCCCGACGGAGCTTGTGGATCCAACCGGTGCTGACCCCTGGATTGGTAAAGTGTCCCGCAGGTATACCTCCTCTGGTTGTTCATCGTCGTGATGTTCCATGTTGATTTCTGTTGATTTTTGGCACTGAGTCACTGTTGAACGGCACTTTTAGGATCGGCACTGCGTATACTTTCGCGTTTATTTTCGCGCCCGGATTATGTAAGTGCGCGGACTTGTTATCGATTCAATTTCCTTTTTGATGGCAGTGGGTCTTTAATCCACGAAGTCCCTGATTTCGGTTTTCTTGAAGTTTCCACGAAAAATCCTTTAAAGTCCCTGCTCGGGCGCCACTTGTAATGTCCTATTTCAGGCTGAGGTATGCATCAGTCTGTTCAGGGTCCTGAATTACAAGATATTTATAATTCACGAGGACTTTATCGGGAAACCAGGAACTTTGCCAGAAAACTGAAATAGAAATCACAACACTTTTTGGTTCTTTTAATTTTAATAGTTTTCTTTATTCTTCCGTATGATTATTCTACCCGGTTATGTTAGGTTTTACTTGTACTACGACGCGGATGGTGATTTTGACTGCCTCTCGCGATGGCTGATTGACTGCTTCCGACGATGGCTGGTGGACTGCCTCCGACGATGGCTGGTGGACTGCCTCCAACGATGGCTGGTGGACTCCCTTTTCTTCATGCAAGGCAGTGCCTTTTATAGATCGGCCGGCCTTCGATTTTCCCATGAATGTCTTACAGATATCTTATTTCTACTCCAGAATGTGGGAAGGGTTCTTACATAAATATATATTGCCGAATTATAGTCTGCGCGTGCAGACGGGCTGATCGGTAACAGAAGGTTACCTAATCATTAGCCCTGCAGTCAGTGTCCAATATTCCCGGTAAGGAAAGTCGGAGACTGCTGACTGGCTTGCGCATGTGGGGGGTTTTGCTCGGTAATCGAGAGTTACCTAAGCAATCGCCTCCCAATAGGTGTCCAATGTCCCCGGTGAGGTGATCGATATGCACCGGTACCGTGGGAAAGGAATTTCGTTGGCACTTCGGGAATATATATTGTTAGGAATATTTATTATATATTATTTTAGCTACTTATTGCGTAAGCCCCTTCTGCTGGTCTCCTGTCTTTTGGCGTGTGCTGAGTTTGCATTTTTGCTGGGTGTTGATCGCTTCACCTGGGAGTAGCGTTGGCTGCGTCATCTGCTTGTGACGAACCATGGGATCCATGGTTCGTTACACGTGTAACCACTGCTTTACATCTGGGCTATTTGTTCCTGAGAAAGTCGAAACAATACCCTCTACGTGTTTCAGGGTAAACAAAGATCGGGACTGTGGTATGGCAATCTCTGGAAATTCTCTCCATCCGAACCACCATCATCATCATCATCTCGAATGCCGAAGTGAGCAAGAAGTCTATGCTGTAAATCGCGTTTTCTACCAGTCGTGGACAACTTTAGTACAGATAATTTCGAGCGCAGATCTGCATCTCGCATTAACATGATCTGTTCTAGTTGCATTTTGAATATCGATTACGTTAAATGTCAAGAATCAAAAGATTAATGTAATATATGTAATGTAATAAAGCTTAGCGATAACTTATCGAATTAATCAAGGGTTAATCAGTTGATTATTATCAAAAGTTCTTAATTCAGGCATTAACTTATCTACCGCACTTCAGAAGATCTGCTTCTCTCGACTGCTTGTCGTTCCTCGGCACTTGCTTGCCGACCACACCAGAAAACTGCTTAACTCGCCTCCTTGTTGTTGCTTGGCACTTGCTTGCTGACGCTGAACAAGAAATACTGCTTCACTCGCCTCCTTGTTGTTGATCGGCACTTGCTTGCCGACGCCTTCCAGAAGATCTGCTTCTCTCGTCTGATATTTCGTTGCTCGGCACTTCCTTGCCGACGCCGTCCAAAAAATACTGCTTAACTCGCCTTTTGTCGTTGCTCAGCACTTACTTGCCGACGTCGTCCAAAAAGTGCAGCTTGACTCGCCTTTTGACGTTGCTCGGCACTTGCTTGCAGACGTCGTCAAAAAAATACTGCTTGCCTGTCGTCCTTTCGACTTCCAAGTTTTTCGTCCCCTTTGTACCAGATTCGATTTACGTTTCTGTTTTGCAGCACTCGGTTCTGCCTTTCGTTGCTTGCCAATGCTCGCCAACGCCTTCTCACAGTCAAATTTCCTGACGCTTGGACTGTCGACAACTATTGATCGTCAATCTACTCTTGTCTTTTCCAGCCTTTTCTGCTGCTTCGTGTCGCCTTGCGCACATACACACAAATCCATCGTGTCGCCGAGTCGATTCCACGAAAACGTCTTTTTCCTTGTCCACCCATACATACACATGCACTGTCGCCGCTTAGTCTGTTGAGTCCCCAAATTGTAGGTGTTCGGAGCAGCAGCCGTTAAAAGTTCTTAAGAAATTAATATCACATAGTCACACATCATCTCTTATACTGAAAATACAGTACATTCCCGTACCCACACACATATGTCATTACTGCTTATAGTGCATTGCTTCGCCCTGTTCTCGCATCAGTCCAAAATATTTTTCGAACGCATCGAATCGTAGTTCACGGCCTCAACCCCTTGTAACCTGTCGAAAAATAAAAAAACCGTTGTAAACGTTACCAACGGATTAAATTATTTGTAAATGTGGTGTCAGAGTTGCTAAAAAGGCTCGGCAGCTTCAAACATTTTGGTGACCCCGACGTGATCGAAGTGGACTTACAGTGCGTTAAAAGTGTTTAAACCATTCAATTAATCCAAGTTTGAAGGTTTCACGTGACATTTGTGAAAAAAGTAGCGAACCAATTGGCGTTGTGGCCGACCGTAGCAGTTCTGTTCCGCTATTCGTTTTTGTATTCTCTTTCACCGTCTGCTTCAGCCTGCCCAACGCACTGTCGACACTAGCTGCATAGAGTGGTCCGTTAGTTTTCTTCGCCTCCTCTTTGGTCGTTTGCTTCAGCCAGCTCTTGTTAGAGGCTGCAGTAATATCTCTCTGGAATTCGAACTCGAAAGCAGAGTACATCTCGAACGTTCTCTCTTTTGCATAATTGTTGGTTTTTCCGTCGTCGCTTCGTTGCTTTTACCGGTGCATACATATCGCATATACAAGTGCCAAAAAAGTGAACGCAAAGGCGTTTGAACTCGACTGAACTCGCGAATTGCATAGACATATTTAATTTTGATCGACTAGCACCCAAGTTCCTGTTCCGGTATCTCGTATTTCCTTCATGAGACTGAAGGTGTTTAAGCCGCAAAGTAGGCACCGATGCAGCCCATAGGCTGCAAGCTCATGCTCCCGAAGCATGAAAGCTTTTGGAGCGGCCTCTTCATTGCTCATTAGATCTAAGCTTAATCATGTGTAGTTTAGTTGAAATCAGACCTTTGAATACAGAACGACGCGCACGCGCATTATTTTCCGAAAATTCTTTCATCTTTTTTATTTTGTTTGGGCACCTAAATCCCACGATCCAAAAGAATTGAAGGAAGAGACAAGCAGGCAAGGATCTCCTACTACAAACATTGGTCCTTCGAGCCGGATTTATCCTTTTTGTGGATCTTCAAGAAGATCAAGGAGAATCCTCCCCCCAATCCGCTCGCCCCAGCTAGCTCTTGAGAACCAAAACCAGCTAAGTAACGAAATCTTCCAAAAGTTCATTAAATTGGGTAGAGGTCTGTGTTGTGTGTAAAAAAAAAATTCCAAAGAAAAGTGCAAGTAAATACGGTTTAAAGAAGAGAAAGAACGAAGAGAATATATCCGCCATTTTTTCCATACGCATATGTACATGCGTACATATATATGTATGTATAACCTCTCCGATTTCTGGTGCCAAAAACTCTACGAGGGCAGCGAACCGAGAAATATACATATGTACATGCACGAACTCTCCAAGTTTTCCCCCTTCGCGAACATACTGCGTCGAACACCTTGGATCGAACATACTGCATCGAACACCTTGGATCGAACATAGGGCATCGAACACCAACTTGCACATAATACATACATCGTTCATATGTACTTGTCTTTTTCTGCACTTATTTTTTTCCCTCTTGCTTTACACATATATTACTCACAGTTTAACAAAAAAACACACACAGAAAAACCTCCCAAAAAAAAGTACGTTCCGTTTGTGTAATCCTTCTCTTCATATACATATATATTTAACTTAATGTTTTGCATGCGTTTACATGAGTAATTCCAATAAAATCTATCTTATACAATTTAATTGCATGCCATATCCAATAAATCTAGTGTATGCAATGAAATCCGTAAGCGGAACTTAATAAAAAGAAACAAAACACAAATTATCTGCAAATAAAAACAAACAAAAACGAGAAGGAACGTGTGAGTCGCTTCTGGGGACGCGACTCTACTTATACCCGTACTCAGTCAGCATTTACATTTTTGAGCATATAATTATTTAGAATAAAAAAAAAAAAAACATTTGACATTTTACATTTTTTTGCTACATCTGTTATCTACATCTACATATACTATGTATATTATACATCTAACATGTATATTCTACATGTACCATTCATATTCTACATCTCCTCCGCTAGGGGTTGCTCGCGCACTGAACGCGGCAGAGTGTGCGAGCGAGAAGGAAAATGAGTTGCGTTGTCGTGGGCGGGAGGGGGAGGGGAAGCAACTGAAAATTAATTTCTTCATTCTGGCTATAATTATGATCCGATCTGATTCAGATTCGGCAGTCTGGTAGATATGGTCATTCTCTACGATACTGCGTTTTTAGTTTTATCGTATCTTTAAAAATGTGCCTGCTACAGATTTTCGTCCTTTGTGTGGGCGGAAGGGGGCGGGGCGAAATTCTGAAATACACTTGTAGCAGTGTGATATCACATAAGTCTGGAAACCAAATTTGGTTTCTCTAGCTCTTATAGTCTCTGAGATCCAGGCGCTCATCGAGACGGACAGACGGACAGACGGACGGACGGACGGACGGACGGACGGACGGACAGACAGACATGGCTATATCGACTCGGCTATTGATGCTGATCAAGAATATATATACTTTATGGGGTCGGAAAATTTTCCTTCTCTGCGTTACACACATCCACTTTTACCACAAATCTAATATACCCCTTAACTCTTTTTTGAGTACGGGTATAAATATTCGTCGTATCCAACTCCGAACATACATACGTACATACAAGCATAGCTGAGAGCGGCTGCGTATTCCGTTGTGTGCATCAGAAGTTGATACCCCGCAAACGGCGGGTATACTCTTTTTAGAGAGTGTTGAACACTTGGATTATTTTCCGTAAAAAAATAAATATTACTATATAATTTTTTTTTATAAAAAAAAAAGAACCCAAAAGTGAACAAGCTATTTACTGCAGATTCCATTCCAGCATTCCGAAGAAAAAAAGAGAGAATAAACAACATATAATTTAAAAAAAAAACCTAACCAATATATATATAAAAACGAGAAGGAACGTGTGAGTCGCTTCTGGGGACGCGACTCTACTTATACCCGTACTCAGTCTGTATATACATTTTTGAGCTAATGATTTTTTAGAATTAAAAAAAAAACCTTTTACATTTTTTTGCTACATCTGTTATCTACATCTACATCTACAATGTATATTCCACATCTAACATGTAGATTGTACATGTACCATTTATATTCTACATCTCCTCCGCTAGGGGTTGCTCGCGCACTGAACGCGGCAGAGTGTGCGAGCGAGAAAGAGAATCAGTAGCGTCAGCAGCGCTGGAGAAGGAGAGGGAACCAACAGAAAATTCATTTCTTCATTCTGGCTATAATTATGATCCGATCTGATTCAGATTCGGCAGTCTGGTAGATATGGTCATTTTCTACGATACTGCGTTTTTAGTTTTATCGTATCTTTAAAATTGTGCCTGCCACAGATTTTCGTCCTTTATGGGGGCGGAAGGGGGCGGGGCGAAATTTTGAAATACACTTGTAGCAGTGTGATATCACATGAGTCTGGAAACCAAATTTGGTTTCTCTAGCTTTTATAGTCTCTCAGATCTAGGCGCTCATCAAGACGGACAGACGGACGGACAGACGGACATGGCTATATCGACTCGGCTATTGATGCTGATCAAGAATATATATACTTTATGGGGTCGGAAACGTTTCCTTCTCTGCGTTGCACACATCCACTTTTACCACAAATCTAATATACCCCTTAACTCTTTTTTGAGTACGGGTATAAATATGAAACATATTAGATTTAAATATTAAACATATTAAATTTGAATATGAAACATATTAAATTTAAATATGAAACATATTAAATTTAAATATGAAACATATTAAATTTAAATATGAAATATATTAAACTTAAATATTTCTATATTAATATCAAAATTTAAGTGAAAAATATTAAATTTTAATACAACCACTCTTGGATGAAAATCAATGGCATAAATATTAAAATCTAAGTGAAAATATGAATGTAGGCTTTGATAGCGGCGAGTACGGAGCGATTTACACGCTCGTACGCATTCGTTTGTGGGCGTACTCGGCTGTGTAAGAATGTCGAATCTGGTATTTCTCTAACAGGTCCTTGAACTTGTGTGATTTGAATTGGACACCATTATCCGACACTATCACTTCTGGTACTCCAAAGCAATGGAAAAGGTCTTCCTCCATGAATCGAATCACTGCTTCCGCCGTGAATTTCTTTACCACCTTAAGAAAAGGAAATTTAGAGGAGTGATCTAGCACTATATGCCTATATTCCCCGATCGACTTCGTGGGTACGGGCCTAAAAAATCCACGTACAGCTTTTGAAACAATCGGTGGGTCTCACCTGCTTTGTCCATTCGCAGACGAAGAGGATGATTGGGATGTTTACAACATTTGCATAACTCGCAATTATTGACAAAGTTCTTCACATCGCCTACTAAGTTTGGCCAATAATATAAACGTCGAATTTGCTCTAAGGTCTTATTGATCCCACTGTGGGGCGATAATGGATGTTTGTGGCCTTGCTTAAGCACCTCTGTCACCAGAGCGCTGGGAACCCAAAGTTTCCAACACATGTCGTCGCTAATTTTATCGCCAACGGCGTGCTCCGCGCGACGATAAAGAAAATTATCCATTACCTTTATATCGGGTAACCGATTAGGATTAGCCTGGATTTTCGCCATGAGTTCTTGGTACTCGGCCGATTTAAATGCGTCAGATTTAAGGTCCACGAGACTATCAATGCCAATACACGATAGGTCCTCGGTATGCACTCGTGACAATGCATCCGGTACGATATTTTGACTTCCTTTTCTATGCAAAATCTTAAAAAAAAACCCTGCAGTTTCAGTGCCCATCGAGCAAGTCTCGAGCTTAAATCGGCTTGGGACATAAGCCATTTTAGCGATGCATGATCGGTAATAATGGAAAACTGATGCCCTTCCACATAGGCTCGGAATTTCTTGACGCACATTACCGCTGCCAAACACTCTTTTTCTGTCACGAAATAATTTCGTTGACATTTGTTTAATTTGCGCGACATAAAGGCGATGGGTATCTCGTTGCCGGTGTCATCCGTTTGCATCAAGACGCCACCAACACCGGTGTGACTGGCATCACAGTGGATGGCAAACTGGATGGTGAAATCGGGGCTATGCAACACGGGAGCGTTACACATCTATTCCTTTAGGGAATCGAACGCGGTTTGTGCCTCTTCTGTCCAATCAAATTTTCGTTTGCTCTTAAGTGTATCTGATATCGGAGACGCGATTCACGCATAGTTATACCCGTACTCAAAAAAGAGTTAAGGGGTATATTAGATTTGTGGTAAAAGTGGATGTGTGTAACGCAGAGAAGGAAAATTTTCCGACCCCATAAAGTATATATATTCTTGATCAGCATCAATAGCCGAGTCGTTATAGCCATGTCTGTCTGTCCGTCCGTCCGTCCGTCTGTCCGTCTGTCCGTCTCGATGAGCGCCTAGATCTCAGAGACTATAAGAGCTAGCGAAACCAAATTTGGTTTCCAGACTTATGTGATATCACACTGCTACAAGTGTATTTCAGAATTTCGCCCCGCCCCCTTCCGCCCCCACAAAGGACGAAAATCTGTGGCAGGCACAATTTTAAAGATACGATAAAACTAAAAACGCAGTATCGTAGAGAATGCCCATATCTACCAGATTGCCAAATATGAACTAGATCGGATCATAATTATAGCATGAATGAAGAAATTAATTTTCAGTTGCTTCCCCTCCCCCTCCCGCCCACGACAACGCATCTCATTTTCCTTCTCGTTCGCACATTCTGCCGCGTTCAGTGCGCGAGCAACCCCTAACGGAGGAGATGTAGAATCTAATTGGAACATGTACAATCTACATGTTAGATGTAGAATATACATTGTATTTGTAGATGTAGATATCATATGTAGCAAAAAAATGTAAAATGTAAAATTTTTTTTTCTAAAATTCTTAAAAATCATAAGCTCAAAAATGTATATACTGACTGAGTACGGGTATAAGTAGAGTCGCGTCCCCAGAAGCGACTCACACGTTCCTTCTCGTTTTGAATGAATTTGTGGTACCAACCAGTGAGACCTAAAAACCTACGGACTTGTATCACGGATAGAGGGATCGGGAACTCCCGAATCGCTTGGACCTTCACAGCATCTGTCTGGATAGTTCCGTTGTCTATAACATGGCCTAAGTATTTTACCTCCTTTGGGCAAAACTTGGACTTCTCCACGTTAATATAGTAATCTGGCGGACAAGATAGTGAGGACTTGAATATGTTGCTGAAACGATTCGGAGACTACCAACAAATCGTCAAGGTAAATGAATATCTCGTGTCGTAACGATGGCGGTATGACTTTATCCATCAGCTTGGACATCGTTTGAGGCGCATTGCATAATCCAAAGGGCATTACTGTGTATTGATACAACGGTCGCCCAGGAATAGTAAACGCCGTTTTTTCCCGTGCGCGTCTTTCCAAAGGAATCTGCCAATAGGCATCTTTCAAGTCAATACTTGAGATGAACTCAGCTCGAGGGAGACGACTAAGAATGCCACCGATCAGCATGGGATACGCGTTCTTTACCTTGACTTCGTTAAGTTTCCTGCTGTCGATACACAATCGTACCTTTTCAGGCTTACGAACGAGGACCACGGGCGAGGACCATGCGCTATCTGACTCTCCGATTACCCCAAGCGATAACATTCGGTCTATTTCTAGATACATCAGCTTTTCTACAGCTGGAGACACAGCATAATGTCGCTGCTTGATTGCCTTAGCGCTACCCACATCGATATCGTGAGACAACCAGCTCGTTTTCCCAAGACCTTGCTTTGCAAAGGAGGGAAACAAGTTGACCGTTTTCGACAACTGCTCTTGCTGCTGCTTTGACAAGGGCACGTGCAACATACTATCGAATGACACACTTGCAATCGCTGGACTTAATGCTTTGTTGGCTAGAAAAGCCGGTAGCAAATTGAAGCTGGACCAAAAATCTATGCCCAGATATAAGTCTTGCGCAAAGGACAATTTTAACGATTTAATCTGGCCTTGAAAGCATACTTTAGTCGTGACTTTGCCAATTACTGGTTGACTCTGGCCATCTGCCGTACGTACTGCTGTTCTCAAAGGCTTGAACTGTGTCTGATCCCGAACCAGATCGGCTGCAAACGTTCCGCCTATGCAGCTAATGGATGCACCTGTGTCCATAAGTCCACTGAGCGTCCTTCCCAGTACGGTTACTTGCGCATAAGGTCGCCAGTCCTCAGACGCATTAACGACTGACGTCAATACATTTGCGCGCTCGTTTTTGAAAGTTTGGCGATATTGGAGCAATCGCTTCCGAGATCGAGTCGGGCCAATGGGTTTTTTCAAATCAGGGGGTAACATGCGAGTATGTGAAGGAAAGTCTGGGAGTTTGGGTAAATCAGGGAGTAATGGAACTGTCGAAACTTCCATCAATTGGTGTTCGTTGCTTTCGAACTGATTGGTTTTCGTTCACCTGTCGAATGTGCACGGCTTACTGAGTGACGGCTTACTGACGGTTTGTACGTATCTCGTTTGCCACAGCCGTAGCAAAAGACGGTTCGATCCCCTACGCAGTCTTGATGCCGATGCCCTAGCGTACCACAGTTCCAACAGGAAAGGGTGACTGCCGCGATATCTTGCGGTTCTATTTCATCGACATCAGATTCCTCTTCCTGGTCTGTCTGCACCACAATTTCATGCACCTGTTTTCGTATGGGAATACGCTTCGGTTCAGCGCTGACGCTGGACTTAGCCACAGACTGCATGAACCTCTCTCGAGTGCGCACTATGTTTCGCAACCGAGCTACGGACAGAACCGGAATATATAAAATTTCATGTTGGATATCGGCCAACAGATTCGACTTCAGGACTTCCAACAATGCCATCTCGGACATGGGGCTGACCAACTTGTCGGCCAAAGCGACAATGACTCCCACACGATCCTCTGTGTGGGCGAGCGGTTGGTCTCCGTAACTGGAGGTCTGGGCAAATCGGCTGGCGTTACGATGCGTGGTGGGCCAGGTGTGCTGTATTCGGACGCGGTGGGGACTTGTAACCCGAATTTTGGGACGGTTTTCCGCTGGTCAGATGTCCTAGGAGTGGTGGGGATGGGTGACCTGGAGCGTCCTGCTGGTTTGGCGTATTGCCGTTCAAGGTCTCCTAGTCGAACCCAGGCGTCCTGCGAGAGTGTTCCGGCGACTAATGTGGCGAATCTCTTTCGTCGTTCCTCGACTGTTCCTTCGTGGCCAAATCCGAATTCCTCGGCCAGGGTTTCCAGCTCGTCCCGCCGGAGTTTGTAGATCCAGCCGGTGGTGACTCCTGGATTGGTATGGTGTCCCTCCGGGCAAAATTCGTCGGGTTGACCGGCTCCGTGGGCTTCCATGGTGTGTTTCTGTGGTTAGTAGCAGTGACTTACGTGTTGTTGGTGGTATTTCTGCTTGCGACCGGATTTTGCGTTTTGTGCTTGACGGTTATTGATCCTTGCTAGCCTAGTCTCTTTCAGTGGCCGTGGGTCTTTACTCCACAAAGCTCCGTATTAAGGTGTTAGTCTCCTTAAAGTCACCAAAAAGTCCCTGCTCGGGCGCCACTTGTGAGGTCCTATTTCAGGCTGAGGTAAGCATCAGTCTGTCCAGGGTCCGCTACAAGAAAATTTTGTAGATCGCAGGTGACTTTCAGGTTTGGAGCGGCCTTGTCTTGATTGGAGAAATCGTGGTTGGTTGTTTTTTTGTTGGTGTTCTTTGCTTTGTTCTTTTATTATTAAATTCCTGTTTGTTTACAATGACTTAACTCGCGGATCTAGTTACTTGGTCTTGGAGCCGGTGGACTGGGTGTGTCTTGTATTCGGGCTGATGGACTGCGTAGTGCAGTGTCTTGTGTTCGGGCTGATGGACTGCCTAGTGCAGTGTCTTGGGTGTGTGACTGAGGGACTGCGTAGTACAGTGTCTTGGGTGTGTGACTGAGGGACTGCCTTGTGCAGTGTCTTGTGTTTGGGCTGATGGACTGCCTAGTGCAGTGTCTTGTGTTCGGGCTGATGGACTGCCTAGTGCAGTGTCTTGTGTTTGGGCTGATGGACTGCCTACTCTTTCAGCCGATCTTGGCCCTTTTATGCAGCTGGCGATCGCACCTGAGACCCGGAAATAATTAATTCTTGCTAACTTATGATTACGACAATAAATGTGGGGCTAGTAAGTGGGTCGAAGCTGGGTGCTTCGTTGACAATTGTTAGTGGGGCGGTGTGTTTTTGCTGAGGCTGCATCCCGGAAGGTGCAGTTGCAGTTGGGAAAGGTGATATCTTAATTCGGGTCGATGTTTCGATAATTTTATGCTAGCTTGACTTATTGTGAAATAACGCCAATGATATCTCTTATTGCGAAATTGTGTCGGCTTGGCTCATTGCGACATTGTAGGCTGCTGATTTCACAATTGTCTCAAGAGGTGGGGTGTTGTTGATCGAGAGTTCTTAATTAATTGTGTGCTTAAGACTATTTTATTTCCGGGGTGCTGACACACCGCTATTTGTGGAGAACCGTGGCTAGAGCCATGGTTCGTTAGCTCGGTGTATATCATTTTGGTTATTGTCTCCCGCCAGCGTGGATGCGCTGACCCTTCGCCGTTTGTGACGAGCCATGGCTAGAACCATGGTTCGTTACACCGCAAAAGTGCGAGATCGCCAACCCTACCATGATCCTTAAGGGCCACCTATATTCAAGGATCCCTCCAACAATGCCGACAGTGAATCACCTCTCTATCAGCAGACACTGCATGGTTACGTCCGAAATTATTTAGAATTGTTTTATACTAAAACAATATTTATTTATATAATTCATTATGTTTGTTCAGTCGCATATTTATGCAGTAATTAATATTACATAATATACACTTATCGAATAAGTCAGGTCGACCCATGTAACGGGAGACATAATAACAAACGACAAGGCATTGTAGCTGAGTCAACAATAACCGCTTCTGCAGCAATTTCTGCCAACGATGCGATCGCTCGTCAGAGGGCAAAAACACTGGTGCAATTGCTGACTATCACAATTGCCCAATAACACAATATCATATTAAATCCAAATTAATTTAATATTAATTCAAATTCCCTTTTACCATATGCTTACTAGACTCAGCACTTTCTGTACCTTTTGTTACCTATAAATAGAAATTAAGTTTGTTGAATAAAATCAGTATCAGAAACAGTACCATCACTGCCTGTTCACTCATTCTCTACAACTGCAATCAACAGAGGCTGTCGCCGTGTCTTCAGACCCTCATTTGCTCGACGTAGGAATCCCTCTCCGCAGTCCAACTGGTTCAAGTTCTAGTTGCGACGACAAATTTGTAGACGGTTTATGTACCGTATGCATACCAAAACACACACACAAACACACATTAACATTTGGTGACCCCGACGCAGGAAAACCTGCAGATCAAACTGAAGAAGTCACCAGGACTTTTCAATACAAACTGGCAACAAGCCACATACTTACGGTAGAATCTCCTACCAATAAGTAGAACAAATTGGCAGATCTGTCACTTTCAGATCATAAGCCAACAAGATCAACGATTAATAAGATCAAGATCACAAGTGCGTTTCACCAGCACAAAACCTCCATCCAGTACGTCGTCTGTACTTATACTTTGTACCACATCGGTTGCGAATAGGAGCGTATCCAGCTGCAAAGCGAAGAAAATACTCCCAACGGGTCAAAGTATAAGTAAGAGGCGAAATGGATTCCAACAAGGAGGAACACGCTGCCGCCACAGAGGCATTAAATGAGCAGCAAGAAATTGGAGATGAAATTTCGAAGATAATTAGGAACTTCAAAAAAGACTCTCCAGAAAGGAAACAGAATATAACGTACTTCCAAACAAAAAAGGCGGCTCTCGAGGATGCATGGAACAGATTTAACGAAATCGACACCAAGATATCAAAGGCATATAAGACCGACCACTACGTTAAATTTCGTGAGGACTTGCGTAAAACACTAAAAACGTACGTTGCGATGTTTACTGAAAGCATGGACAAGCTAAATCAGGCATCAAGTGCTCAGGTGGGTAAAAATGACGAACCACAATCGAATGATCAGAGCCAGCATCCAACGGAGGTTTACAGCAAATTGCCTTCACTATGTCGCCGACAAAAGGCCATAGTAGCGTCCATAAAACGCATTCTGAGACAATTCTCAGAGGCGGGAGGACGTACATCAAGTGATTTGATAAAATCACTATGGACTCAAGCACAAGAAGTCCATTTTACTATTCACGAAGAATACGATAACCCAGAGGAAGGAGGATACAACATGGAAGCCTACCTGACCCTGGAAAAAGAGGTTCAAAGTGCATTGGCAAAACCAGCCACATCAAACAATAATGACGTGCAGCTTCCACGCATTAACATTCCCAAGTTTGATGGGGACATACTGAAATGGTCCCAGTTCTATGACCTGTTTTCATGTATGATACATGAAACAAACATGCCCACAGTATGGAAGATGTGGTATCTGAAAACAACCGTAACTGGAGAGGCAGAAAGATTGATCCGACATATCGATCTAAAGGAAGAAAACTATTTGAGCGCCTGGGAAATTCTGATTGATACATACAACAATCCCAGAGACGTCGCTAGCACGGTATTAAACCGCTTCCTAAATTATAACACAGTTAATGACGACTCCAAGTCATTAAAAGAGTTGTACGTTACAACTATCGAATCCCTGGCATCACTAAAGGGATTGGGCATCAATATATCCACATGGGATCCAATATTGATTGCCGTCATCAAAAATAAGCTGGATGTCACTAACAGAGCCTTGTACGAGCAATCATTGGGAAGCTCAAAGGAAATACAGGCCTTGGACACAATGCTTCAGTTCCTAGAACAAAGAGTTCGAGTTCTAGGAACAGGCAAAAAGACACAAATGTCAAGGAAAGAGCCAAAAGGCACAACATGTGCAACAGTAAATACTGGAAAATCGAAGACGCCTCTCTGCTCATTCTGCAAGAAGGCAAGCCATTGGCTCTACGGATGCGATGAGTTTCGCTCCAAATCACCATCAGAACGACTAAATTGGGTACAAAAGCAGAAATTGTGTGTCAACTGTTTTAAAACAAGCCACAAAACAAATGCATGCCCAGGTCGGACATGTTTCAAATGCGACAAAAAACACAATACACTGCTGCACTTGGACATACCATCGGGCGTAAGTACAGAACCAAGAGCACCGACGGTTGGCGCAGCAAGTAACAATAATTACAACCTGTTAGCTACAGCAAAAGTAGCAGTAGAAGCAAACAATGGACAGAGAGCCAATTTCAGAGCCTTGCTGGATTCAGGATCACAGATCAACCTGATCTCTGAACGAATGGCATCAATGTTGTCAGTAAAACTTAATGATACAACATTACGCATCGAAGGAATTGGAGGTCAGTCAAAGACCAGCAGAGCACGAGTAAATGTTCTAATAAAATCACTTCACGGCGGATTTACGCAAAGAATTGAAGCATTCGTACTACCTCAGATAATTGCTGATCAACCAGCGCAGGCACTCGATGAAATGAACTTGAACATACCAAACAATTGCCCATTGGCAGATCCGGATTTCTATAAACCGGGAAAGGTCGACATGCTCATCGGAGCAGAACACTATTATTCGCTACTACTCCCAGACCAAAAACAGCCAAAGTCAGGAGGTCCGTTACTGCAAAATACAAAATTGGGATGGATTGTGGCAGGAAAAATCAGGTCTGCACACAACTCCGCATCCATTTGTGCAATTGGACTCAACGAGCTAATGGAAAAATTCTGGACTCTGGACAATTTAGAGACGGAAGAAAAACCACGCACGCCAATCGAAGCACATTGCGAAGCTCACTTTATAGAGAACTTACAAACAGCATCGGATGGCAGGTTGATAGTAAAACTCCCTTTTTCCGAACACTCTTCAGCCCTGGGGGGGTCTTTGGAAACTGCAACGAAACGATTCCTGGCATTAGAGCGACGGATTTCACCAGACACCTGGAAAGGCTATGTGGAATTTATGAATGAATATGAAGGACTTGGACACATGAAGATGGTCCCAGCAACTCAAGTGCCGGAAAGACACTACTTCATACCACACCACTGTGTACTCAAGAGCACCAGCACAAAGTTACGGGTCGTGTTTGATGCATCATGTAAATCAACAAGTGGAAAGTCTCTAAACGACATTCTGCATGCCGGACCCACAGTTCAGAGTGAACTTATGTCCATTCTACTACGTTTTCGTATACATAAGTACGTATTCACAGCGGACATCGAGAAAATGTACCGACAAGTGTGGATAAATCCAGAGGATCAGTTTCATCAGATGATAGTCTGGAGAAACAATCCATCTGAAGATATCAGGTACTATCGCTTAAAAACAGTCACATATGGGACCACATCTGCTCCATTCCTGGCAACGAAATGTCTGGATCATTTGGCAACTCGGAGCCAACACAGATTACCTATTGGATCTGCTGCATTGAAGAACGATTTCTATGTGGACGACTGTCTTACTGGCGCGGATACCATTCAGGAAGCGATACAAGTTCAACAAGAACTTAATAAAATATTGCTACCGTTCGGTCTTAAACTTCGCAAATGGTGCTCCAACAACGACCAGCTCTTGCAAGGAATCCCTAAAGAGGACATTGTCAACAACGTCAAACTAGGTGAAACATTAGAGCAATACAGCGTGAAAACGCTGGGTCTCATTTGGATGCCAAAACAGACCAACTGCGAGGACGAACCACAAAAGCCAAGCAACACGCATCACCAAAAGGGTCGTGTGCCAAATCGAATCTTCCTGCCAAAATCCATAGTCATGGCAAAATATTATGCAACAGCTGTGGAATTAAACTCGATTGGGACGATGAACTGCCATCAACCCAAAACAATGGAAGCAGATGACCCAATCATTAAACCAATGGAATTCCCCGCACGTATATGATGGAAAAGTGCCAGTCACCAGGATCTCATACTTGTCTACGCATCGGAACGAGCCTAGGCGCGGCGGTACGCCCCCAGGTCTCTGTACGACTATTATGCTCAAAATCTCGAGTAGCACCCACCGCCAAACAATCCCACCACATCTATTGAGCCCAGTTTGGTGCCGAACTCACCAATCGAGTTAGAAAGGATCTCCATATGAACTTGACACAGTATCAGGAAGCTTCTGGACTGATTCCACCGTTGTACTGTCCTGGATTAACGCATCGGCGTCCACATACCACACATTCGTGGCAAATCGAATCGCCAAAATCCAGGCATTGACGAACCAATTACAATGGCGTCATGTTTCATCAACAACGTATTTTAGCGTACATGTTTCGCTTCTGCTACAAAACTAATAGAGCACCTACAACGACACTTTGCGCAGGAGAATTAAGGCGTGCTCGCACTATGATCCTACGAACGATTCAACAAGTTGAGTTCACAGCGGATTTAAAACAATTAAAACGCTATAAAACATTGGATAAAAAGAGTTCGATCATTTCGTTATCTCCCTTACTAGGAGATGATGAGCTCATCCGAGTTGGCGGAAGACTCGAAGAAGCTCAAATTCCGTTCAATGCAAAACATCCAATCCTGCTACCGTACAACGACCCAATAGTCAAAATGATTATGCGTGAGCTTCATGAGGAAAATCTGCATTGCGGTGCCCAAGCATTAAGGGCAATCGCAAGACAACAATATTGGATTATCAACGACAAGACGATGGCTAGAAGCATCATACATAGCTGTATGAGATGCACCAGAGCCAGACCAAAGCTGATGCACCAGATCATGGGCAATCTTCCAGCACAAAGAGTCACGCAAGCACGCCCATTCCTTAATGCAGGCGTTGACTACTGTGGACCAATTATGATCCACCATAAAATCCGAGGAAAACGGCCAGATAAGGCATACATTGCCGTATTCTGCTGCTTCTCCACAAAGGCTGTACATCTGGAGTTAGTAAGTGACTTAACCACAGATGCATTCTTGGCAGCACTCCGGCGATTCCTTAGCAGACGCGGGAAGTGTCAGACTATTCATTGCGACAACGCAACAAATTTCGTCGGCGCAAATAACAAGCTAAAGGAATTGAAAGAAGCAATATTTAGCGAAAAGGCACATGCTCTGATCACAAATCATTGCAACAAAAAACAAGTGGATTTTAAATTCATTCCTCCTCGGGCCCCATCGTTTGGCGGCCTCTGGGAAGCTGCGGTAAAATCAGCGAAAAGGCTGTTAGTTACAACCACAGAAACAGCATCCTTGACGTTTGAGGAGCTGAACACAGTCATAATCGAAATTGAAGCAATTCTGAACTCCCGACCCATAACTCCAATGTCAAATGATCCAACGGATACAAGTGCGCTTACTCCAGGGCATTTCCTGATCGGTGAACCTTTGACCGCAGCACCTGACGTCAACACCGACGTCAGGAAAACTCTGGTTAAGCGCTGGGAATTGGTTTCACGTTTAAAACATGCATTTTGGAAACAATGGTCTACGGAATACCTCCACGAACTACAAACTCGCCATAAATGGAAAACCACCGCTCCAAACGTGACCGAAGGATTATTAGTTTTGGTGAAGGAAGACAACCTTCCAGTAATGAAATGGCCAATGGGTCGCATCATCAAAACTTATCCTGGGCAAGACAACCATGTACGAGTGGTTGATGTCAAAACATCGTCCGGCGTATACAAACGCCCCATCAGTCGTCTCGCTCCATTATTCTCAGAGGAGGTAGCAACAAAACGCTCCAAAAATGCTATTCAAGACATTGCGGAAATAAAGGAGCCACCAACACAGCGAAAAAGGTTATCATTACCTACACTAACATCCACATTGGTAGTGTTACTTCTCATGCTGCCATTAGCATGTTCACAATCAATAAATGTGACGCAATTTGCAAACAAGCCCGGAATATTCTATGAGAAACTTGGAACCTCAAGAATGACCACTTCCGAATGGACCATGATTGTATACTACGACTTGGATCCATATTGGAAGGATATGCAAGTCATGTAGCCGGAATGTCCGAACTAAGACACATGTGCCCTGAACTAAAAAATGTTCCAGCGTGCAACTCCATATTTCAACACTTTCAACATTTGTACAAAGAACTACAAACAGGAAATATGCTAATGAAGGCCTCTCGACAACGCAGATCACCGCTGGATATAGTAGGAAACGTGGCACACCAGCTATTCGGTGTACTTGACTCTACATATGCTGAGAAAATGGCCAAAGTAATCGAAAAGGTACAAACCAACGAAGACTTTCTGCTACATCTACTACGAAATCAAACGTCAATTGTCGACTCCACAATGAACGTGATCAGGAAGGATAAGTCAGCCATGGACAACCGCCTAAAGGTATTGGAACAACAAGTGGCAACCATCAGCCGAGAAAGAGGAACATATCATGGCGATCATCTAATTCAGTCATACCTAGGGCTCACAGCACAACTAACTCTGCTGACAACGAGTCTTCAACGTATGCAGTCTGACATATCTGATGTATTAATCGGCATTCACCATCGGACAATAAGCCCAACGCTAGTATCTCCTGAGCAATTAAGAGAGCAACTAGACCAAATCCGGGATCACTTGCCAGCTGATCAAATGTTGCCTGTCACAACACAAAATGTGATACAATTATACAGGCTAATGCGCGCTGAAGGAACACTGACTACCACACACGTCATTTTCAAGGTGACACTACCGTTAGTTTCAACATTTCAGCTCGAAGTTTTCAGTATCATGCCGATTCCGGTCTGGGACTCAACAAGTTGGAGCTTGTTCAATCTCAAAACAACCATAATCACTGTAAACACTCACCGAGATCAATTCATGGGATTTACTCCAGAAGAATTTCGACGCTGCTTTAAACTACTCAACGCAGAATACATCTGCTTTGATCATCAAACAGTCTTCAATGTCGACAATCGCTGTGAGTTTCAGCTGTTTAACAATAAAACAGCACCTTTATGTGAAGTGACCCACACGAAGGCGGACATGGTGTGGTCCAAAACTCAGCAAGCAAATAAATGGATTTTTGCAACACACTCTACAATGAGACTTCAGGCAGTTTGCAACGGGTCTCCATCAACCATACAACTAGAAGGAACTGGCTTGCTCTCACTGTCACCTGGATGCACTGCTCGCAATACAGAAATAAGCATCAGTACCTTCAGCACAACAATCAGTGAAGTCAAATCAACCTACACTCGATTTGGGGACATACGCTTACCAACGACACCCCCTTCGCCAGCAACTGCACAATTGGAGAACCAGACATCAGACTATCTTCAAGAATTGGAAGATTTACGCCTGCAATTAGTGGCAATCAATCAACAAAGGCTGCCACACCATCTCAACACAGTGCAGCATCATCAAATCGCTACTTATGCTGCTCTAGCAATATCAATGCTATTGATTATTGCGTTTATTCTCCGGAAGAAGTATCAATCATGGAACCCAAGGCCGTCAACAATCAACCAAGCAGAGCCACGCGGATCATCACCCCCAATCCCCATTCCACGCCGCTTTTCAGTCGACTTGGGCGATGGTTGAACACCAGTTCAACGGCCGGGAGAATGTTCAGTCGCATATTTATGCAGTAATTAATATTACATAATATACACTTATCGAATAAGTCAGGTCGACCCATGTAACGGGAGACATAATAACAAACGACAAGGCATTGTAGCTGAGTCAACAATAACCGCTTCTGCAGCAATTTCTGCCAACGATGCGATCGCTCGTCAGAGGGCAAAAACACTGGTGCAATTGCTGACTATCACAATTGCCCAATAACACAATATCATATTAAATCCAAATTAATTTAATATTAATTCAAATTCCCTTTTACCATATGCTTACTAGACTCAGCACTTTCTGTACCTTTTGTTACCTATAAATAGAAATTAAGTTTGTTGAATAAAATCAGTATCAGAAACAGTACCATCACTGCCTGTTCACTCATTCTCTACAACTGCAATCAACAGAGGCTGTCGCCGTGTCTTCAGACCCTCATTTGCTCGACGTAGGAATCCCTCTCCGCAGTCCAACTGGTTCAAGTTCTAGTTGCGACGACAAATTTGTAGACGGTTTATGTACCGTATGCATACCAAAACACACACACAAACACACATTAACAATGTTTCATTTGACAAACTAAATCCCCTTAATTAATTAATAACCTAAGAAATTGGTTGCGAACCTAACTCCTGAATTTTCCCAGCTCATGATATGAAAAAGGGTGATATAATATGATATTAGATATGTACGATAGAAGGTAATATATGTAGGTATATGGTATAGAGGTATAAGTAGATAAGACTAGGTAAGTATAGTTCGCGTAAATATTTTGAGGAATACGTAAATATGTATAGGTATATGTATTAAGTAAGGTATTTTCAAATTAAGATACTAAGTTGAAATAGGGGAGGAGGAGAATTCCGGTTAATCAGAAGGTCAGAGATAATTCACAAGAGTAACGTGCTTCCGCACAAGGCCAAGCCATTAGGCCGGATGGCCAAAGTCAAAATCAAAATCAGTCAACTTAAGCTACCTAAGATTCATTCCATCATGGGACTTATCATAGGTCGAAATCATTACGGTTGTACACACTTACAATACATTTTTCTTCCACGCAGAAAGATCTTTCGTTGTGTAGACGGCTGGATGATTGGATGAATAGATGATTAGATGAACAGATGATAAGATGAACGCGTTGTAACCCAAAAGCATGACTGGAAGATTAACTTGAATTAGTACCAATTTACATGATCACTACCTGATTAAGCCATGTACAGGAATTCTCCTTGTCGATCTCGGTATATTGTGTTCAACTGGAATACCATATTTATCCGTTTAAAATTAAACTTTAAGCACAAATCGGATGGACAAAACGGATTCTCATATCTGGCCCTACATCGAAAAAAAATAACACATTAAACTAAAGCAGCTGCTGGTTCGAAGTCACAAGACTGGGTTGTAATACGGCGAGACTTCTGCAGTTGGCACCAGAGTACTCGGTCTAGGGCGAAGCTAGCAGCAACGGCTGACGAGGTAGTGGGGTCAATGACTTTCGGACGTTCTGTAGATCTTCTTTCTCCAAGTGGGGCTACCAACGTAGGGACTGAGCGCACAGGTGCTGCCGTGGGCTTAGGGTTATGTTCACCCTCGTGCTATATCGAAGAATTCGAAAAATGCACTTGCTCAGAAAACTGGGTATTGACCTTTTTCTAGATCATACTCACGGATCTGTTCAGCTTATAAATGGTTGGCACAACTTATTTATAACTGACGAGCATACAATCACTACGCGTGGTATCGGGATGTATATAGGGTTAAGCAGAGCCCCAGCAAAACGAACTACTGCACACTTGGACGGTCATGAGGAGAAGAGATAGAATCCCGAAACAGCATGGTGCAGCCATGCAAAAACCCACGTTTTTTCTTTCCAGTACCGTACTTTTCTTGCCTTATACTTTTGAATAAAAGCCATTAGCAATAAATATAAGTGCAATACGGAATAAAATATAATGCTGGCGCTGCCACCTGTTATTAAAACATCTGTTTCGTCAAAAAGCTCGGTGAAAGCTTATGCGATCAAAACCCTATATTTCTAATGGCCTATCTTCAGGCGGTTATACGAAAATAAACCGTTGAATTTTGAAATGTGCAACTTGAGTAAAATGCACGACAAGCTATAAATATTACAGTCTCTTGTGTTCGGGCTGATGGACCGCCTAGTGCAGGGTATTGTGTTCCGGCTGATGGACCGCCTAGTGCATTGTTTTGTGTTCGGGCTGATGCACTGCCTGTTTCTTTGGCAGATCTTGGCCCTTTTATGCAGCTGGCGATCGTACCTGAGACCGTGAGTTTTCGTGGTCTGTCTTCGACCGGGACACACCGCTATTTGTGGAGAACCGTGGCTAGAGCCTTGGTTCGTTGGCTCTGGGTATATCAGTTTGATTATTTTTCCCGACCAGCGTGGATGCGCTGAAACTCCGCTGTTTGTGACAAGCCGTGGCTGTAACCATGGTTCGTTACACTGTCAGTATCTCATTACTCAGTTTCTGGATGCGTCGACGCATCAGACAGAGATCAGCTCTAGTATCCACTAGGCCTTTAAAGATGACCACAGGATGCACAACATTTTTCACGAAATAATCTACCAAACTTTCTTCATCCAGTGACACTGGCTTTGCAATTTCCATCAAAGCGTATAGAAATTCGTATAACGCTTCCCCCTTCTTTTGCATACATTTTCCTAGCTTCCTACGTACTTCCGCAGAAGATTTTTTAACTATAAACTCCTGCCGCAATGACTCCTTTAGTGAATTCCAGTCCCTAATATTTTTCTGACTGCGTACAAATAATTTTGCAGCTCCATCAAGCAAGTGTTTGGAATAGATGAACAAATGAAGCGTGCTCCACTGCACGGTGACAGAACATTCTTCTAACTCTTGTAACCACTGCTTTACATCTGGGCTATTTGTTCCTGAGAAAGTCGAAACAATACCCTCTACGTGTTTCAGGGTAAACAAAGATCGGGACTGTGGTATGGCAATCTCTGGAAATTCTCTCCATCCGAACCACCATCATCATCATCATCTCGAATGCCGAAGTGAGCAAGAAGTCTATGCTGTAAATCGCGTTTTCTACCAGTCGTGGACAACTTTAGTACAGATAATTTCGAGCGCAGATCTGCATCTCGCATTAACATGATCTGTTCTAGTTGCATTTTGAATATCGATTACGTTAAATGTCAAGAATCAAAAGATTAATGTAATAAATGTAATGTAATAAAGCTTAGCGATAACTTATCGAATTAATCAAGGGTTAATCAGTTGATTATTATCAAAAGTTCTTAATTCAGGCATTAACTTATCTACCGCACTTCAGAAGATCTGCTTCTCTCGACTGCTTGTCGTTCCTCGGCACTTGCTTGCCGACGCACACCAGAAAACTGCTTAACTCGCCTCCTTGTTGTTGCTTGGCACTTGCTTGCTGACGCTGAACAAGAAATACTGCTTCACTCGCCTCCTTGTTGTTGATCGGCACTTGCTTGCCGACGCCTTCCAGAAGATCTGCTTCTCTCGTCTGATATTTCGTTGCTCGGCACTTCCTTGCCGACGCCGTCCAAAAAATACTGCTTAACTCGCCTTTTGTCGTTGCTCGGCACTTACTTGCCGACGTCGTCCAAAAAGTGCAGCTTGACTCGCCTTTTGACGTTGCTCGGCACTTGCTTGCAGACGTCGTCAAAAAAATACTGCTTGCCTGTCGTCCTTTCGACTTCCAAGTTTTTCGTCCCCTTTGTACCAGATTCGATTTACGTTTCTGTTTTGCAGCACTCGGTTCTGCCTTTCGTTGCTTGCCAATGCTCGCCAACGCCTTCTCACAGTCAAATTTCCTGACGCTTGGACTGTCGACAACTATTGATCGTCAATCTACTCTTGTCTTTTCCAGCCTTTTCTGCTGCTTCGTGTCGCCTTGCGCACATACACACAAATCCATCGTGTCGCCGAGTCGATTCCACGAAAACGTCTTTTTCCTTGTCCACCCATACATACACATGCACTGTCGCCGCTTAGTCTGTTGAGTCCCCAAATTGTAGGTGTTCGGAGCAGCAGCCGTTAAAAGTTCTTAAGAAATTAATATCACATAGTCACACATCATCTCTTATACTGAAAATACAGTACATTCCCGTACCCACACACATATGTCATTACTGC
The DNA here is from genome assembly GCF_018151105.1 of Drosophila obscura. NCBI lineage: Eukaryota > Metazoa > Arthropoda > Insecta > Diptera > Drosophilidae > Drosophila > Drosophila obscura. The sequence goes on along the minus strand of NW_024542793.1, from coordinate 54,087 downwards.
TTATAGTGCATTGCTTCGCCCTGTTCTCGCATCAGTCCAAAATATTTTTCGAACGCATCGAATCGTAGTTCACGGCCTCAACCCCTTGTAACCTGTCGAGAAATAAAAGACCGTTGTAAACGTTACCAACGGATTAAATTATTTGTAAATGTGGTGTCAGAGTTGCTAAAAAGGCTCGGCAGCTTCAAACATTTTGGTGACCCCGACGTGATCGAAGTGGACTTACAGTGCGTTAAAAGTGTTTAAACCATTCAATTAATCCAAGTTTGAAGGTTTCACGTGACATTTGTGAAAAAAGTAGCGAACCAATTGGCGTTGTGGCCGACCGTAGCAGTTCTGTTCCGCTATTCGTTTTTGTATTCTCTTTCACCGTCTGCTTCAGCCTGCCCAACGCACTGTCGACACTAGCTGCATAGAGTGGTCCGTTAGTTTTCTTCGCCTCCTCTTTGGTCGTTTGCTTCAGCCAGCTCTTGTTAGAGGCTGCAGTAATATCTCTCTGGAATTCGAACTCGAAAGCAGAGTACATCTCGAACGTTCTCTCTTTTGCATAATTGTTGGTTTTTCCGTCGTCGCTTCGTTGCTTTTACCGGTGCATACATATCGCATATACAAGTGCCAAAAAAGTGAACGCAAAGGCGTTTGAACTCGACTGAACTCGCGAATTGCATAGACATATTTAATTTTGATCGACTAGCACCCTCCGCGTCAGCCGTTTTCTATAACCGAAAACATGGGGAAGAGAAAGAATAGTAGAAAGAGTGGATCGTTTGCTATGGGCAATGAAATTCTGTGACATTTGGAGCTGCTCCATCTGGTGAAAGTTTTAGTGCGAACGCAGCCAGCACCCAAGTTCCTGTTCCGGTATCTCGTATTTCCTTCATGAGACTGAAGGTGTTTAAGCCGCAAAGTAGGCACCGATGCAGCCCATAGGCTGCAAGCTCATGCTCCCGAAGCATGAAAGCTTTTGGAGCGGCCTCTTCATTGCTCAGTAGATCTCAGCTTAATCATGTGTAGTTTAGTTGAAATCAGACCTTTGAGTACAGAACGACGCGCACGCGCATTATTTTCCAAAAATTCTTACATCTTTTTTATTTTGTTTGGGCACCTAAATCCCACGATCCAAAAGAATTGAAGGAAGAGACAAGCAGGCAAGGATCTCCCACTACAAACATTGGTCCTTCGAGCCGGATTTATCCTTTTTGTGGATCTTCAAGAAGATCAAGGAGAATCCTCCCCCCAATCTGCTCGCCCCAGCTAGCTCTTGAGAACCAAAACCAGCTAAGTAACGAAATCTTCCAAAAGTTCATTAAATTGGGTAGAGGTCTGTCTTGTGTGTAAAAAAAAAATTACAAAGAAAAGTGCAAGTAAATACTGTTTAAAGAAGAGAAAGAACGAAGAGAATATATCCGCCATTTTTTCCATACGCATATGTACATACGTACATATATATGTATGTATAACCTCTCCGATTTCTGGTGCCAAAAACTCTACGAGGGCAGCGAACCGAGAAATATACATATGTACATGCACGAACTCTCCAAGTTTTTCCCCTTCGCGAACATACTGCGTCGAACACCTTGGATCGAACATACTGCATCGAACACCTTGGATCGAACATAGGGCATCGAACACCAACTTGCACATAATAAATACATCGTTCATATGTACTTATCTTTTTCTGCACTTATTTTTTCCCTCTTGCTTTACACATATATTACTCACAGTTTAACAAAAAAACACACACAGAAAAACCTCCAAAAAAAAAGTACGTTCCGTTTGTGTAATCCTTCTCTTCATATACATATATATTTAACTTAATGTTTTGCATGCGTTTACATGAGTAATTCCAATAAAATCTATCTTATACAATTTAATTGCATGCCATATCCAATAAATCTAGTGTATGCAATGAAATCCGTAAGCCGAACTTAATAAAAAGAAACAAAACACAAATTATCTGCAAATAAAAACAAACAAAAACGAGAAGGAACGTGTGAGTCGCTTCTGGGGACGCGACTCTACTTATACCCGTACTCAGTCAGCATTTACATTTTTGAGCATATAATTATTTAGAATTAAAAAAAAAAAAAAAAAATTTGACATTTTACATTTGTTTGCTACATCTGTTATCTACATCTACATATACTATGTATATTCTACATCTAACATGTATATTCTACATGTACCATTCATATTCTACATCTCCTCCGCTAGGGGTTGCTCGCGCACTGAACGCGGCAGAGTGTGCGAGCGAGAAGGAAAATGAGTTGCGTTGTCGTGGGCGGGAGGGGGAGGGGAAGCAACTGAAAATTAATTTCTTCATTCTGGCTATAATTATGATCCGATCTGATTCAGATTCGGCAGTCTGGTAGATATGGCCATTCTCTACGATACTGCGTTTTTAGTTTTATCGTTTCTTTAAAATTGTGCCTGCCACAGATTTTCGTCCTTTATGGGGTCGGAAGGGGGCGGGGCGAAATTTTGAAATACACTTGTAGCAGTGTGATATCACATGAGTCTGGAAACAAAATTTGGTTGCTGTAGCTCTTATAGTCTCTGAGATCTAGGCGCTCATCAAGACGGACAGACGGACGGACGGACGGACGGACGGACGGGCGGACGGACGGACAGACGGACAGACGGACATGGCTCTATCGACTCGGCTATTGATGCTGATCAAGAATATATATACTTTATGGGGTCGGAAACGTTTCCTTCTCTGCGTTACACACATTCACTTTTACCACAAATCTAATATACCCCTTAACTCTTTTTTGAGTACGGGTATAATAAAATTATTTTTTATTTTGAATTGTGCTGTGCCATTGCCAAAATTTTCCACACGAACAGTCAGTGTTCCATTCCATCGTTCCAACATTTCGTTAATTAAAGATATTTACGGGGGTGCCAAGCTAAATCTGTCGACCACCTGAAGCTTGTGACGTTGCTTCGGCCGGGGTATGCTCGCCACGCCGGGTTCACAGAAATTTGTTAGGTTTCTGGCTGTGGTAGCTGAAAGGGATATCTCGGTTCAAGAATAACGCAAGCAAGTAGTAGGTTAAAAAAAAGTTTCTTTATTGGTCTTAATTTTACAGAGTTGGAAATAGGTTGGATCGTGGGGACGTGTCTTCCTTCGGGATCTTCCTTCGGTTTTGGCTACTCGGCCGCACGTGGCTGTTTGCGACGGGCTGCGCGCGTTTGGAGGTCGACTAGTTCGAGGGTACTCCGACGAGAGTATGGAGGCGGAGGTTTGAACACACTCTGAAGAGAAGATCGGTGCGGAGGTTGGAGCACACTCCGAGGAGAAGAGCGATGCGGAGGTTTGGACACGCTCCGAGGTGAAGATTGATGCGGAGGTTTGGACACGCTCCGAGGAGAAGATTGATGCGGAGGTTTAGACACGCTCCGAGGAGAAGATTGATGCGGAGGTTTGGACACGCTCCGAGGAGAAGATTGATGCGGAGGTTTGACACGCTCCGAGGAGAAGATTGATGCGGAGGTTTGGACACGCTCCGAGGAGAAGATTGAGGCAGAGGTTTGGACACACTCTGGAGAGGATTCAGAGGTTTGGACACACTCTGGAGAGGATTCAGAGATTTGGACACACTCTAGAGCGGATTCAGAGGTTTGGACACACTGGAGAGGATTCAGAGGTTTTGACACACTCTGGAGAGGATTCAGAGGTTAGGACACACTCTGGAGAGGATTCAGAGGTTTGGACACACTCTGGAGAGGATTCAGAGGTTTTGACACACTCTGGCGAGGATTGAGAGGTTTGGACACACTCTGGAGAGGATTCAGAGGTTTGGACACACTCTGGAGAGGATTCAGAGGTTTTGACACACTCTGGCGAGGGTTCAGAGGTTTGGACACACTCTGGAGAGGATTCAGAGGTTTTGACACACTCTGGAGCGGATTCAGAGGTTTGGACACACTCTGGAGAGGATTCAGAGATTTTGACACACTCTGGCGAGGGTTCAGAGGTTTGGACACACTCTGGAGAGGATTCAGAGGTTTGGACACACTCTGGAGAGGATTTAGAGGTTTTGACACACTCTGGCGAGGGTTCAGAGGTTTGGACACACTCTGGGAAGGAGAGGTAAAGTATTGAGCAGAACGAGTGGAAAGGTAGATATTACCTTTGGCACAAGATCCGCTGTAAAATTCTGGTTTCTTAGGCCAGGGCTTTCCGAGTTGGACTGCCCCGATTCGATCTGGCGATCCTCCTTTTATTGCCGGTGATCAGCTGTGTGTGCCCCGATATGGGCCTAACGCGTTCTGGTTTTTTCCATAACGCGTCCCGGCCCAGCTGTTAGTGTGACCGTGGTTCGGTGCATGTTGGCCACACTAGTCTTTGGCGCGCGTGCTGCTTTTTAAATTTGAACGTGGTGTCTTTTTATATTTTTTATTAAGGAACTTCAGGGTTTTTTCGCTTACTCTAATCTTATTTATATGTATGAATGTACGAGTACCTAATGTATGACTATGTAAAGGAATAATATGGACTATATGTGGCGCCGGCGCTTTGTGTGGTGGCGCTGGGCGTCACACTCCCCCCTCCTTTCCTCTGGGTGCGTCGTCGGTTTGGCTTTGCTTGGGTTTGGCGTTAAACCACTTGCCAATGCTGACGTCCCCTGCTCTTCCTTTTTTGACCCAGCATGCTTCTTCTTGCCCTTTCCTTATTTTAAACCGCCGTTTTTCGTGGGCCGGGCGCTCGGCACTCCTCTTTTTGACCAGCTCGATGTGGTTTGCCTCCAGTCTTGTTCCTGTCGCTATTTCCCATTGGGCCGGGATGGTGCTGCTCTTTGGTCCGTGTCGCCATTCGGGTTCTGGTGTTGGCCTTCCTTCGGACATTGTTTGCCTCTCGTGCTCCAGTTCCAGGATGTCGGCGTCCCGTTCTTCCTCTTCGACCATTTTCGCCCAGCCGACGGCTATCGTTGGTCTCGGCTTTGGTAGTTTAGGTTGTGGTGTCGGCATCGGTGCGGTGGGGACTGGTGGCGGCAGTGCTGGCGTTGGTTGTTGTTGCCTCGCCCAGCTGATCCGCTTCTTGCCTGCTACGGTCTCCGGTGTGTCCGTCCTTGGCTCTGCTTGCTGTGCCGCGTTGCGAGATGTCGTCGGTTTCTCCTCATCGGTTTTGGGTTTTTTCGGTGGGGCCATCACCTTTGTCTTGGAGACCCTCATCCTGTTCGTGACCTCTGTTGCCTCCAGTCTCTTCGTCCGTCTTCCTTCGGCTTGTTTGGCGACCATCCTTTCTTTAAATTTTTTGGCCGATGCGTCGAATTTATCCATGTTTCTGCAAATAAAGAGAGATGGGACCGTTATCGCTTCTGTTGATTGTTCTGCTGGGAGTGCTATTTTTAGTTGTGAGACGTGTGCCCGCATTTGTTTGTTAGTAGTGGTTATTTTTACGGTTACGATGACTGGCGATATTAGTTCGAGTACTGTACATGGTCCGCAGTATTTTGGTTCAAGTTTTGCTGTTGTCTTGTCTATTTTTTTTTATAGCTGGTGTGTTCTAAGCCATACTACGTCTCCCACTTTCGGCGCCCATTCTCTTCTTCTCATGTTGTAGTGTCGTGTTTGATTTGCTGCTGCGATCTCCATGTTTTGTTTTGCTATTGCTGCTACTTGCTGTCTCCAATCTGTGTTTTCCTGATCTGTTTTATTGATTCCTGATCCTCGCGTCACCTCGTCGAACAAATTACCCGGTAACCTCAGTTCCCTGCCGAATAGCAAGTATGCCGGGCTGTACCCTGTTGATTCTGATCTGCTGCTGTTGATTGCTAACGTGAGTTCCGGTAATTGTTCATCCCATTTGTTGTGTTTTCCTGCCGCAAATTGTGCGATCATTGTTTTCAGTGTTCTGTTTGCTCTCTCAGTCGGATTTTCTTGTGGTGTGTAATACTCTCTGCACACTGAGTCCATCCTGGGGGAACGGTGGGAATTTTTGAAATATGTGAAACACCGATTCACATTGACACCATCCACCATCCACCATCCATGAGAAACAGCTGTTGCTTACAATTGCGTGAGGTGAAAATTTGTTTACTTTAATTAAAATGAATATAAATAACATTTCAATGGTCGTGAATGTGATTCAGCAGCAAAACATATTCTTGCACAAGCTAATCATGTTGTTGGACATGGACGATGATGATGAAGATAACTTTGACGAGGAGGAGATAATAGAATGGATATCTGTTTTGAAAACACTGAAGTCCGGAAGGTTGTGGTCATTTGTGAGTGCTTCTAATAAATGCAACCAATGTTTAAAGTACAAATATATATGTTATGTTTTTCAGAAGCGGTTCGGTACATTTTGGGAAAAGGATGTACCCGAAAACATCGAGGCGTTTTTTAAGGAAAGTTTTAGGATGGATAGATCCTGCTTTTCTCTGTTGGTTACTCGCTTGGAAGTGCTACGGAAGAAGGACACAAACTGGCGAGCTGCAATTCCTCTGGAGAAGCGTATCGCCATATCTTTTTATACTTTGGGATCTTCTTCTGTAAAGAGTGTTTTTCGGAGTGTCAGCCAACAGCGTCTGCAATATCCTGCATGAGTTTTGCAGAGATTTCATCAACGAATTCTCAGAGGAATACATGTCTAAAAACTATCTCACTTCAGAGAAAATTGACGAGTGTGTCCAAGCATTTGAAGAAATTGGGTTTCCTCAGTGCCTGGTGCAATTGGTAATAATGCAATAAAATCATCCATAATATATGTATATACATATATGTAAATTAATTTCATTACTTAATTTTTATGTTAGATGGATGTCACATCGAAATAAAACCACCTGCAGCTGATATTTGATATTTTTTATTTTTTGCGTGCTTTGTGAGATCTGATGGGGTTATTTTGTTTTATTTTTATATTTTCCTGTCTGTCATTGTTTACATTTTCGTAGTGATCTCCGAGTTTTTGTTGTGAAATATGGTTGCATTTGACAATTATCGAAAAAATACCGCACTGAAACGTGAGAATTAAGAACATCCCAGATGGATGGTGGAATAACTGGGAAATTTTCGGAACGGCAAAACCTTATGGACTATCCCAGAAATGGATGGTGGATGGTTCCCAGTGTGAAAAGGCTATAAGGTGCTGTGAATATATGTGTTATTCCCCATGTTTTTAATACCTGCTGCGTCTTTCTGCTGGTGAATTGTACTCCGTTGTCTGAGATTAGCTGTTTCGGGGCTCCTCCCCTTGCCAGGATTTTTTCTCTAAACGCTTTTATGAGCGTGTCAGCTGTTGCCTGTCTGGCCGGTGTGACCTCTACCCATTTTGAGAATTTATCGATGAATACTATCATAACCGATGCATGCGATGTTCTCGGTAACGGGCCTACAAAATCTACGCATATCGTCTCCCACGGTGCGTCTGCTATCCTTGTTAGCATTTTTCCGGCTGCTGCTTGTTGTGATACTTTATACATCTGACAACTCTCGCACGTTGTCGTATTCGATGTTTTGTTCGTCTGATACCTAGGTGTCCGGCCGTTGCATTCGAATGGTTCTCTTTTAATACTCGGCTCCGATCTTGTTTCGCCACACACAACTTCCATGGTTGATCGTCCTCGTCTGTTTGGCTCGGTATATGTCTGTATAACCGTTCGTGCTTGATCACGTAGTCGGGTGTTTCTTTCGGTGTTGTTGTTACTTGTCTCCATTTAGCTTGATACCATGCGCAATCTACTACTCTAGATACTCTCAGTTCCTCGCGTGGTAAGCGGGATAGTCCGTCCGCCACTGCGTTCAATTTTCCTTTTCGGTATCTGATTTCGAAGGTAAATGGCTGTAGACCCAACGCCCACCGTGCTACTCTTCCGGATGGACTTTCGATGGAATTAAGCCAGTTTAGTGCTAGGTGGTCAGTGACCACTATAAATTTGTATCCCTCTAAATACATTTTCATTTTGTGGATGCTCCAGTAGATCGCGAGACACTCCTTTTCGGTAGCTGAGTATCTTGTTTCCTCGCTCTTTAGTTTCCGGCTTGCATACGCAATCACGTGTTCCCCATCTGCATCTTTCTGGGTTAATACTGCTCCGATTCCGCAGTCGCTTGCGTCGGTCTGTAGGATGAACTGTTTGCTAAAATCCGGGCATGCTAGGACTGGTGCTTCAGTCAGGCATAGTTTTAGGTCGTTGAACGCGAGTTGTCGTGTCTCATCCCAGACAAATTTTTGCCCTTTTTTCAGTAAGTCTTGTAGTACTCGTTCGGTAAAGTTTGGCACGAATCTTCCATACCATGATTCCAAACCCAGGAAGCTATGTAACTGCTTTAGGGTCGTTGGTGCTGCCAATTCTTTGACCGCCGCTACTTTGTCCGGGTCTGTATGTATTCCCTCCTCGCTTACCATATGTCCTAGGTATTTGAGTTTCTTTTGAAAGAAATGGCATTTTGCCGCGTTTATGCGTAGATTCGCTTTCCTTAGCCGTTCTAAGACCTCTTGCAGTTTTACTCGGTGTTCCTCCTTCGTCCGCCCGATCACGACTATGTCGTTTAGGTATGCGAAGGCGAATGGTTCCATGTCCGGTCCGATCACCGCATCTAAAGCTCTTTGAAAAGTTGCCGGTGCTGTTGTTAGTCCGAATGGCATGACTTTCCATTGGAATAATCCCCGCCCCGGGGCTGTGAATGCGGTATATTGTCTGCTTTGTTTTTCCATTGGGATTTGCCAATATCCTGATTTTAGGTCTAGCGTACTTATATACCTTGCCTCTCTAAGCTGGTTTAGAATGAAATCCATTCGTGGCATCGGGTACGCGTCTTTCTCGGTTTTCTCGTTCAGTAGCCTGTAGTCCACACAGAGTCTCCATTGATCTGATTTTTTCTTTACCAAGACTACCGGTGCGCTGTATGGGCTCCGTGAGGGTTCTATAAGGTCTTGTCTGTTTAGTTCGTCAATTTCCCTATTAATAATCTCCATTTGTGCTGGGTTTCTTGGGTAACAGCGTTGCTTAATTGGTCTATCATCCTTTAAGTATAATCTATGTGTTGCTATATTACTTACTCCTTTTAATGTCTCGAATTTCTGTACTTCTTTCGAGATCCAATCCTTTATTTCGTCGTCGCTTGGCTCCGGCTGTGTTGAACCTGCTTTTTCCCCCGATGGGCTCGGGTATGCTTCCCCGCTGATCGTTACTGTGGCCGCGGCACATGTGATTATTGCTCCTGCGTTTCTTAGGAAATCCATCCCTAATATCGGGGTGTCCGGAACTCCAGTCATGATTAGGAATGATTGACTGGTTTCCCGTCCTCCAAGTTCTACTTTTGTCTCGAAATTTGTTGTTGTTCTCCGTGTGCTGCCATCCGCTAGCCGTATTAGTCTCCTTTCTGTTCCTTCTATTCCTTCGCGACTTAGACTCTTGGCCGTGTTTTCGTTGACCATACATCTCGTGGCGCCTGTGTCTATGATTACTTCCATCATTTGTTTTCCGACTCTGGCCCACCCTAGGAGCTGATTGTCCTCATACTTTAGTTGGGTTGTGTCCCGCTGTTTACGTTCTGGGTCCCGGATGTTTCGCGCGTTTGTTCCGGACCCTGGCCGTTTCCCTGTGGCTTCCTGCAGCAGTCTATGGTTCGTACCCCTTGTTTGTTGCATGTCCAACAGTACAGTATTGGCTCTCTGTTGTATGTTCGACTTTCGTGTCCGTTTTGTAGTCTCCGCTGTGGTCGTTGCCCCAGTGTCTGGTTATTCTGCTGAGTATTGGTCGTGGTTTTGGACAGGCCTGCATCTCTCTCCAGTTTCTCAAACTCCTCCGCTGTTATAATGAATTCCGATAGAGTCTGGAATTCTTTTCTTTTTACATAAAGTTTGATCGGTAGCCTACAATTCCGGTATGCCATGTCTAGTTTCTCGTTCTCGGTATATGTCCCGAACCTCATCAATTTCCGTAAGTCTTGTATGAATTCTCGTATGGTCTCTGTTTCTGCTTGTTTCCGTTCTGATACGAGTTGTATCAGTTCCTCATGGTATTGTGGTGACATGAAGGTTTCCTTCAACTGGCTTTTCACGTCCTCCCATGTCGTTATGGCGCCGGGTTTTGTGTGCCACCAGTCCAATGCACTCTTCTCCAGTATTACTGGCATTGCAAATACTATGTGGTCTACCTCGATCCCATATGTCTCTGCTAATTCCTCCATTCGGCTAAGGAATTCGAGTAATTCTCCATTCCCCGTGAATGTGAGGTCCCACTTCCTTATTTTTTCTATTATGGCCACCGCTTCTGGTGAACCTTTTCGTATCTGTTTTGGAAACAGTGTTCTCTTTTTTGCCGTTTTCGGTTCCCCTTGAGGGTCTTCCATAGCTGTTTTGGCTTGTGTTAATATTCGCGGTGATTGTTTTGGGCTCCTGCCTCTTGTCTGGGTTGTTCCGAGCTGGTCCAGTCTCTCCATTATTTCCTTGCTGAGGTCCTTCCTTGTATTAGTTGTTTCCGCAATATTTCCACTCCTTCGGTTTTTTCCAATCCAAATTCCTCGCAGTAGCTGATCAGCTCTGCTTTTGTCGCTTGATTGATCCATACTCTTGCCATCTTGACCTTAAGATATTTTTACTTTACACTACCACAACCTGCTCGGGCGCCACTGTGACGTTGCTTCGGCCGGGGTATGCTCGCCACGCCGGGTTCACAGAAATTTGTTAGGTTTCTGGCTGTGGTAGCTGAAAGGGATATCTCGGTTCAAGAATAACGCAAGCAAGTAGTAGGTTAAAAAAAATTGTATTAATAAAAATTAATTGTACAGAGTTGGAAATAGGTTGGATCGTGGGGACGTGTCTTCCTTCGGGATCTTCCTTCGGTTTTGGCTACTCGGCCGCACGTGGCTGTTTGCGACGGGCTGCGCGGGTTTGGAGGTCGACTGGTTCGAGGGTACTCCGACGAGAGTATGGAGGCGGAGGTTTGAACACACTCCGAAGAGAAGATCGGTGCGGAGGTTGGGACACGCTCCGAGGAGATGATTGCGGCGTAGGTTTGAGCACGCTCTGGGGAGAATATTGATGCGGAGGTTTGAACACGCTCCGAGGAGAAGATTGATGCGGAGGTTTGGACACGCTCCGAGGAGAAGATTGGTGCCGAGGTTTGAGCACACTCCGAGGAGAAGATTGATGCGGAGGTTGGAGCACACTCCGAGGAGAAGAGCGATGCGGAGGTTTGGACACGCTCCGAGGAGAAGATTGATGCGGAGGTTTGGACACGCTCCGAGGAGAAGATTGATGCGGAGGTTTAGACACGCTCCGAGGAGAAGATTGATGCGGAGGTTTGGACACGCTCCGAGGAGAAGATTGATGCGGAGGTTTGGACACGCTCCGAGGAGAAGATTGATGCGGAGGTTTGGACACGCTCCGAGGAGAAGACTGATGCGGAGGTTTGGACACGCTCCGAGGAGAAGATTGAGGCAGAGGTTTGGACACACTCTGGAGAGGATTCAGTGGTTTGGACACACTCTGGAGAGGATTCAGAGGTTTGGACACACTCTGGAGCGGATTCAGAGGTTTGGACACACTCTGGAGAGGATTCAGAGGTTTTGACACACTCTGGAGAGGATTCAGAGGTTTTGACACACTCTGGAGAGGATTCAGAGGTTTTGACACACTCTGGCGAGGATTCAGAGGTTTGGACACACTCTGGAGAGGATTCAGAGGTTTGGACACACTCTGGAGCGGATTCAGAGGTTTGGACACACTCTGGAGAGGATTCAGAGGTTTGGACACACTCTGGAGAGGATTCAGAGGTTTGGACACACTCTGGAGAGGATTCAGAAGTTTTGACACACTCTGGCGAGGGTTCAGAGGTTTGGACACACTCTGGAGAGGATTCAGAGGTTTGGACACACTCTGGAGAGGATTCAGAGGTTTTGACACACTCTGGCGAGGGTTCAGAGGTTTGGACACACTCTGGGAAGGAGAGGTAAAGTATTGAGCAGAACGAGTGGAAAGGTAGATATTACCTTTGGCACAAGATCCGCTGTAAAATTCTGGTTTCTTAGGCCAGGGCTTTCCGAGTTGGACTGCCCCGATTCGATCTGGCGATCCTCCTTTTATTGCCGGTGATCAGCTGTGTGTGCCCCGATATGGGCCTAACGCGTTCTGGTTTTTGCCATAACGCGTCCCGGCCCAGCTGTTAGTGTGACCGTGGTTCGGTGCATGTTGGCCACACTAGTCTTTGGCGCGCGTGCTGCTTTTTGAATTTGAACGTGGTGTCTTTTTATATTTTTTATTAAGGAACTTCAGGGTTTTTTCGCTTACTCTAATCTTATTTATATGTATGAATGTACGAGTACCTAATGTATGACTATGTAAAGGAATAATATGGACTATATGTGGTTCGACAAAGAAAGAAACCAAGCCTCTTCCTTCCTCTTCAAAATCTCAAAATAATACAGAGTCACGCGTTACTCGCAACGTAGGACAAAAAATGGCTGAGTCCAAGAAAACAGCGTTAAACGATTTTATAGCGGCATCGGACCGTCTCAGCAAATTCAAGGCCCGAATCAATACTCCATCCTCCCTGGAGGTTTCTCTGTTTTCGCTAAAGATCCGTCTGGACGAGGTAAAAACATTATGGGAAAAGGTGCGGCTAGAGTGTGAACTCTGCACCAAGGTTCTTAACCAAACTGAGCCCGACAGTGAAGCGATGCAAGCCATGCAGGCAAAATACGAGCATTGCTATTCGGTGTACGAGAGATGCGCAACAAACTTACAAGAGCAAGTCGAAAACGCATCGACTCCCATCCTTTAGCGGCCCCTATCTCTCAGCAAGGTGGTTTCAGTCGTCTTCCCCCAATCGAAATCGAAACTTTCAATGGCGATTATCTAAAATGGTCTACGTTCCGAGATCTATTTTCCGCCATTTATACAAATAATCCAAGGCTGACCAAGGTGGAGAAATTGTATCACCTCTGCCACAAAACTCGCGAGGAGGCCAAGTACATCGTGGAAAAGGCTCCGCTCACGAATGAGGGTTTCGACTCCGCGTGGAACTCCCTAAAAGAGCGTTTCGAGAATAAGAGAACTCTTGTTAACAGCCAACTTAGGATCCTGTTCAGCTTTTCACCTATCCAAAATGAATCGGGAGCTGCTTTAAAGGAGCTCCAAGGTGCTATTCAAGGATGCCTCACGGCCCTTGAACACTCCGACGTTCCCATTGATAACCGCTTTGCTGATGGAGTGCTGGTATTCCTTGTTTCCTCAAAATGGCCTCAAGTGACCTTGTCGCTTTGGGAGCAATCTCTTCCCAGCAAAAGCGAAATTCCGTCATGGCCAGCAATGAATAAATTCCTGAGTGAGCGATATTTGTCACTCGAAGCGATGGAGAACGCGAATACCTCCATGCAAGTGCTTTCCCGGCACGATAAAAGGGAGAAAAACTCGAAAAAGGTCAACTCCTTTGAGGCAAAGGTCAGCGTCAAAACGCGCACATGCAACCTTTGCTCGAAAGAAAACCATCCTGTGCGCTTTCTCAAAATGTCTGCTCATGATACAGCCAACTACATAAAGCAACAAAGGTTGTGTATGAACTGCTTCACTAGAGGGCACCAAATCAAAGATTGCACGAGTCAACATAATTGTTTTACGTGCAAACTTCGCCACCACACGCTTCTGCACCGTGGATGGATCCTCACAGGACCAGTAGCTGAGTCAACTCGCCCCTCAATTTCTTCCTTTGCTACAAGGATAAAGGTCAGCACAGAACAGCGTTTAGAAAAACTTCTAACGAAGTTTTGGGAGGTGGAGGATCTTCCAGCCGTGATGGCAGAAGAGTCTTCTGATTCCGTCTGTGAAGACAATTTCATTCAAACTACTCGTAGAGATTCAAGTGGCAGATATATGGTGTCATTACCCTTTCGAAATCCTGAGTGTGTCGACTTAGGCCATTCAAGATCAATCCCGCTGGCTCAGTTCCTCAAAAATGAAGGCCGTTTACAACGGAACCCACCTTTAAAAGAGCAGTAAGACAGTGTCCTCCAGGAGTATGTAGACTTAGGTCACAAGCGACGAGTACCTCCAAGCAATGACTCTGACAACTTCTATCTGCCCCATCATTCTGTCCTTAAACCAGACAGCACCACTACAAAGTTACGGGTAGTATTTAACGCCTCCAGTCCATCTTCAAATGGCAAGAGTCTTAACGACATCCTACATCCAGGACCGATTCTCCAATCAGATCTGACCATTCAGATACTGAAATGGCGTTTCTTCCAATTCGTTTTTAATGCTGACATCACAAAGATGTATAGGCAAATCACCCTCGAGCCAACGCAGACAAAGTTCCAAAGAATCCTTTTCCGGAACAAAGAGGGCGAGCTCGGGGACTATGAGCTTACAACCGTCACTTTCGGTGTGAATTGCGCACCATACTTAGCTATTCGCGTGCTCAAGAAACTTGCTCAAGATGTGCGGGAGATATACCCACTGGCAAGCGACATCATATCCGATTCCATGTATGTTGACGATGTGCTTGCTGGCGCGCACACAAAACAGACGGCCATTGCATCGATCAAAGAGCTTCGCTCCGCTCTAGATATTGCCGGGTTTCCGTTGAGGAAGTGGACTTCTAACTCGAAGCAAGTCCTTCAGGACATTCTTGCGGACCATTTACTGTGCGCCGATTTCCTTGAAATGGAGGATTCCAGCTCTGCAAAAACATTAGGTATCCGGTATTAGGCTCAGAATGACGAATTCTTTTTTAAACCATCCGAGGTAGACCTACGTTCCTCATACACGAAAAGGGAGGTCCTATCCCAAATATCGAAATTATTCGACCCAGCGGGATGGCTGGCTCCATTTGTAGTCCGAGCGAAAATCTTTATGCAGGAAATCTGGCTTAAAGAGCTCGGATGGGAAGACTCTCTGCCAACAGACCTCCTCCAAAGGTGGCGAGACTTTCTTCTCAGCTACCCCTCTCTCCGCGAGATTCAGATACCAAGGTGGGTACAGTATCACCCCAGGGCAAAACTGCAGTTCCACGGGTGATGCATCCCAACGTGCTTTTGGTGCCGCAATCTACGTTCGTGTAGAACGTGACCGAGAGGTCTCTGTCCATCTACTCACAGCGAAAACCAGGGTAGCTCCTGTGAAGACCGTGTCCTTACCTCGTTTGGAACTATGCGGGGCGGTACTTCTTGCTGAGCTGTCCTCGTCGCTCCTTCCTCAACTGTCCATTGATAGCTACGAGTGCTTTTATTGGACAAACTCCACCATCGTGTTAGCTTGGCTGAACAAGCCACCATGCAAATGGACAACGTTTGTGGCTAACCGAGTGACTAAGATCAAGCAGTCCGTCAGCCCGGGGAAATGGTCTCACGTAAGATCGGAGCACAATCCGGCTGACTTAGCGAGCAGAGGGGTTTCCGCCCAAGATCTGGCTAGCAGCGATCTATGGTGGCACGGGCCAGAATGGTTGCAGTTGAGCCCAGACCAATGGCCCATCCCAGTCGAACCTCTGCAAGAGACAGACGTAGAACAACGTCCTGTCAAGTGTAACCTGTCTCAGTCACCACCAGATTCCAGTTTTCTAGCCGCTTCTCAGAGTTCGGAAAGGCCCTGAGAGTCCTGTCCTATGTTTTTAGATTCCTCAAGCGGTGTCAGAAGCCGGACAACCAATTTCCAGACGAGCTCAGTAGCATCGAGCTATCCGATACACATCCATACTCAGCGCTTAGAATATTCCAACGAATTCCGGCACTTGCTAAATAAGCAACCTCTTCCTACGTCTAGCTGCATCATTAACTTGAATCCACTTATCGACCAAAACGGGGTCATAAGAGCATGCGGTCGTGTGAGAACATCGGAGTCCCTAAGCTATGATGAGAAGCACCCGATCATTCTCCCGTATTCAAACGCATTTACACGTCTCCTCGTTCAGTCCACTCATCGCATCGCACTGCATGGGGGGAACCAATTAGTGATGCGGCTCATCCGATCCAAATATTGGGTTCCGAAACTACGGACCTTAGTCAAAACAACGATAAACTCCTGTAAGGTCTGTGTGGTCCATCGCAGAAAGTTGCAAACCCAGCTTATGGGAGACTTGCCCGAAGAGAGGACAATGTTCTCTCGTCCATTCACTCGTACAGGTGTCGACTTCGCTGGACCATTCGAGATCAAGACGTACGCAGGTCGAGCTTGCCGCATCACCAAAGGGTATGTGTGTGTCTTCGTAGCAGCACCTCACGTGGCGCTTTAACCCTCCAAGCGCACCTCACATGGGCGGCCTGTGGGAAGCGGGTGTGAAAAGTTTCAAGACGCTTTTCTACAAGTCTACCTCAACATGGAAGTATACTTTCGAAGAACTGTCGACCCTCCTTTCCAAAATCGAAGCGTGCTTGAATTCGCGGCCCATTTCCCCCATGTCAGAAGATCCAACTGACCTTCTAGCCCTAAGTCCAGGCCACTTTTTGATTGGCGGCCCGCTGGTTTCAATTGCGGAGCCAGAAATAAAAGAGAACGCAGAGTCCATCATCAACCGATGGCAGCGTCTAAAGGCCCTTAATCAGCAGTTCTGTTTCCGTTGGAATGAAGAATATCTGAAAGAGTTGCACAAACGAAATAAGTGGCAACTTCCAACTCGAAACCTCCAAGCAGGCGATATGGTTGTCGTAAAGGAAGATAACCTGCAGCTAAGTGAATGGCGCCTAGGAAGGATTGAACGAACCTATCCCGGGGTCGATGGCATGGTCCGCGTGGTCGATGTTTTAACTGTCCGTGGGACCATTAAGCGGCCAGTAGCAAAGCTCATCCTTCTTCCTGTAGAGAGCAATGTCCACGTCCAAGTATCCAATTAGCTAATGTGTTGTTTGTTGGCCGGTGCATAAGATCCAACCACTAATCTTCCGCATCTTTTCTTTCCAAGCATGACTCCTCGTCGTCGTCCATTAATGCGCAGCCAGCCCAGAGGATGGGACTGTTTTCGCTGTCGGGTCTGCCGTGGAGTCCACGCTCTACGCAAATGCCAGCGGTTCCTCACGCTAAGTGCCGAAAAGCGTTTACGGGCAGTGATCATTAATAAGTACTGCCACAATTGCCTGGCCCACCAACACTCAGGGAGCTCATGCCGAAGCGGCGACACGTGCCGGGTTTGCGGGAAGAACCACCACACTCTCCTCCACCTAGGGGGTTTACAGCAGACTCCACGTCCCAAGGCTCGCTCGACTGGGCCGAAGGCAAGCTCGCCCACAGCGAGATCGCGCTCCAGATCCGCTGCTCCTCCAACGACGCTGACATCGCTCCTTCAGTCCAGGAGCACTAGCGTCCTCCCAACAGCAGTGGTTGTGATCGACACGGGCCTCAAGACGTTCGAGGTGGGCGCTCTAATTGATCCGTGCAGTCTAGTCAGCCGCATCAACGCATCCTTGGCAACGGCCTTTGGGCTTTCCGTCTTTCGCGTTGGTGCGGAAGGTGCTTGCACCACCTTCATCCTTTCTAAGGTGAAGAGCGATGTCAGGCTAGAGGTGGTCCTGACGGTGGAGCCTCAGCTCCAGATACGAACACCGACGAGAGCCCTGGGAGACCACGTAAAGGAGCACTTCGCCAACATGGACCTGGCGGATGCTCAATTCCATCGGCCATGTACCATTTCCTTGGTACTAAGAGCCGACGTCTATCCAAAAGTGATTCTGCCAGGAGTTGCCCCAAGCACGGACGGCTTCCCAGTTGCGCAGAACACGGTGTTCGGGTGGACTCTCTCTAACACTTGCAACACCGTGTGAACAGAGAAAGGCGGCCCTTCCCCGTTCCTATTTTCCTTTGAAACTATATTGCAAGGGGGGAGGATGTTTAAGCCGCAAAGTAGGCACCGATGCAGCCCATAGGCTGCAAGCTCATGCTCCCGAAGCATGAAAGCTTTTGGAGCGGCCTCTTCATTGCTCATTAGATCTAAGCTTAATCATGTGTAGTTTAGTTGAAATCAGACCTTTGAGTACAGAACGACGCGCACGCGCATTATTTTCCAAAAATTCTTACATCTATTTTATTTTGTTTGGGCACCTAAATTCCACGATCCAAAAGAATTGAAGGAAGAGACAAGCAGGCAAGGATCTCCCACTACAAACAGAAGGCTAGAGCCATTTTCGATCGGCTCGAGTCCATACGCACAGAGATGGATAGTGAAAAATTGCGCCAAATGGATGAATACGACTTGCGAGGGCTTTTGAATCATTGACGGAGCTTAAATCAAATTTTGTTGTGGCACACACCAGTTTGGAGGAAGTGGATTTTGAGTCAATGTCCAGTGAAATTCCTGCCAAATTCGACTCGTCCATATTGTCGTTGAGAACCATTTTTCAGCGCGAGCTTGGAAGTCGTTCAACTAATAAGCATTGTTCCACATTCAACGCCAACGCTAGTGAATCGCAGTCAATCGTCATAATGTCCAATCGATCTCGGTTACCTCATCTGGAGCTGCCCAAATTCAGTGGAATTTATACGGAGTGGGCCAATTTCTTCTCAATGCTCACCGCGATTATTGAGCAGGAGTCTGAGCTGAGCCCTATCGAAAAGCTACAGCATCTACGTTCCTGCTTGAGTGGCGCAGCCCTGAATACCATCAGCTCGTTGGAAATAAATGACACTAATTATATCGTAGCATTAGACATTCTGAAGCAACGCTCTGATAACAAACGTTTTATTTTGGAGGCACACATCAGGGGGATATTTGGGTTGGAGAAGGGTGACGCATCGGTGGGCAGGTTGAGGGAACCGACCGACAGAGTTACCTCGCATATTCGTGCTATGGAGTCGCTTGCAAGCAAGGAAGAAGTGGCGTATTGCATTCTCGTGCAGACTGTTCTTCAGAAGCTGGACAAAGCCTCTCAAAATAGATGGGAGGAGTCTTCGTCGAATCAAGAGCTTCCATCTTGGGAGAAATTATCTGGATTCTTGGAAAAAAGATGTCGAAAGCTTGAAAATGGGGATCAATCCATGCAAGGACAAGATGATCAGGTTGGCAAGTCAGGAAAAACCGTTAGTACGCATCAAAGAAAGTCTTTTGTAGCATCAAGGGCTCCAGTTTCCTGTGAATTGTAAGAGAGTAGTCATCACATGATTGCCAATTGTCAACGTTTCACAATTCTATCGCCGAATGATCGTCGCCTGGAAGCCAAGAGGCTCTTGCTATGCCTTAATTGCCTACGAAGGGCCATCAATTGAGAGATTGTAGATCAGGTCCCTGCCGCACTTGCCGATCGAAGCACCACTTTCTTTTGCATTTCATTCGTCCAACAGAGGCTGCCGAATCTGTTTCTCCAACTGAAGCCTCACCAGCACAACCAAGTCGTAACGCCATGGTTGCATTTTCGCCCACCTTGCCTCAAGCTTTTATGACCCACAGTCCATCTGATGCTGTAATTTTAGCCACCGCCGTCGTTCTCGTAAAAAACAGCTTTGGAACTTTCGTGCCATGTCGCGCATTTTTGGATTCGGGATCGCAATTGCATTTCATAACTAGTCGTCTAGCTAATCAGCTAAAACTTCGAACAACCAAATCGCTTACCGCTGTCTCTGTCATAGGAGATGCTAGCTTCCCAACAGAAGGTATCTCGGTGGATCTGTACCTTCGAATATCCACCTTGCTGACCCTTCGTTCTACAAGCCGCAGCGGATTGACCTGCTCATCGGAGCCGGACTTTTCTTCGAGTTGCTGTGTGTGGGGCAAATTCAGCTGGCGCCTGGACTACCGTTGCTGCAGACGACACATCTAGGATGGATTCTTTCTGGTGGCGGGCACTCAGCCCTCAATAACTCGTCGTTCATCGCAACCCAATCTTCGAATGACACCAATAACAGCACTCGGCTCGATGAGTTGGTTCATCAACTTTGGGAAGTGGAGCATATCTTTGAGCCAATCGCTAGGGCAACAATGGAGGAGCTGCACTGCGAGGACCACTTTGTCAACCATCACACTCGATTACCCTCAGGGGAATATTCCGTTAGCTTGCTCATGAAGCGATGTCTGGAGTCCTTGGGCGATTCCTACTTGCCAGCAAAGCGACGGTTGGAAAATTTGGAGCGCAAGTTCGTGCGTAGTCCATCTCTATACTCGAAATATTCGGCATTTATGAAGGAGTATCTGTCCCTTGATCATATGACTTGTAATGTCCTATCTCAGGCTGAGGTATGCTTCTGTCTGTCCAGGGTCCTGAATTACAAGTTATTTATAATTCGCAGGACTTTATTTGGGAAAACCAGGAACTTTGCCAGCAACTGAAAATGGGTTAGCGAAATCACAACACTCTTGGTTACTTGACTTTTAACAGATATCTTTATTCTTCCGTATTATTATTCTACCCGGTTATGTTATGTATTATGTTATTTTTAATTTTTCTACGACGCATATGGTGGTTTGACTTGCATGTTTTGTTCTTTGCCTGACTACTACGGCGGATGGACTCCTGCCCACGATGGCTGGTGGACTTCTTGCCTGCGATGGCTGATTGACTGCCTCCTATGATGGCACTGACTGCCTTTTTATAGATCGGCCGGCCTTCCATTTTCCCATGAATGTCCTACAGATATCTTATTTCTACTCCAGACCGTGGGAAGGGTTCTTACATAAATATATATTGCCGAATTATAGTCTGCGGGTGCAGACTGGCTGATCGGTAACATAAGGTTACCTAATCATTAGCCCTGTAGTCAGTGTCCAGTATTCCCGGTAAGGAAAGTCGGAGACTGCTCATGGGCTCGCGCATGTGAGTGTCCAATGTCCCCGGTAAGATGATCGATGTGCACCGGTACTGTGGGAAAGGAATGTAATTTAGGGAAATTTGAGGTTTTATTTAGTGTTATCGATATAGTTATACATATAGAGATATTGTCAACTTAAAGACAGGTGTTCCTGTGTTATGACGAACCATGTGGAACCAGACCGTTCCGGTAGGAGGTGGTGTTGTAGGGCGCCGCGTTTAATCGTAGCAGCGCCTTTTCATGCTGGGGCCGGGACTTGTACTCTCCTCATCCGACTCGCATGTCCCAAATTGCATTCGATATAACCGGCAGTAGCTTTTCGCGCTCTGTCCTAGGAGAACGAGTACATCCACCGCGGTGAGGTGGATCCGGGTTACCCTGATGCCCCAGGACGTGCTGGTGTAGTGGTATTTCTCCACTTCCTTGTAGACGCGGCGGGCGTATGGTTCCTCTTCAACGATTTGTTCCGTTTCGGGGCTCTTCTTCGGTGCAGCTGGTCTGGGCGGCGTGCGGGGGTCGCCTTGGTGTCGATGCCCCGCCGGTCTACGGGTGAACAGCGGGGGGCTCTTCCGCCGGTGTCGGGGCTGGGGGCCACTCCTCGGCGTTGTGCGGCCTTATCGAGAACGACGGCGTGGCTAGCCTTGGGGAGGTGTTGGCGGTTGGTGTCCTCGCCCTTGGTGGGGGGACCATAGATTCTCCCGTCGGAATCTATGGTACTGGTCTTCCTCGGTGCCGGTGGTGGAGGTTTCTGACTCCTCGTCAGAGGAGAGGACGATAATATCGTCGTTGTTGTTGTTCATTGCTTATTATTTTTTTCTTCTTAGTTTTGGAGTCGCAGCTTGTTGTCTTCCTTTCTGGGTATGTTTGGTCGTACTGGTGGGCACTACCGTTTCACATACCGATGTTACCTCGGTTTTCGGCCTTAAGTCCGTCGAGCGGCGGGCAGAAGCCGTGGTCATCATTTTTTGGGTGGCGCGTCTACTGGTTGAGTGCGGGAGTGAACCGCGTGGCCGCGTCTGGTTGTTTTCGAGGTTCGTGGGACTTGTCAATTCAAACGGCGGTGGTGTGTACTTTGCTGGAGTCGGTTTCGCGAGCTGTGGCCTCGGGATCTGTAGGCGTCGTGTTTTGGGTTCTCAGCCGGCGATGTAGGACCCAAATGATTACGCAGAGTGGAAATGCGATGCTTACCGTGAGAATATATGCGGTAGCACTTCTGATCGTCAGTACTTCTTGCAGGTGGCCGATGTGCTTAAGGTTTTTCAGGCTGAGTTCCCTCAAGAAGGGTAGACTCAGCTGTTTCGATGTGACGTCACATTCACCTGTGTCATTGCTGACACCACGGCTTTTCGTCGCGAATCCCCTAGATGGTTTCCGGTGGGAATACGTCACCAGATAGGTCCCAGAGATGTTCTGTCGAGCGCCAGTCTCTTCCAGAATGGTCACTTGTGCGTCGTTAATGATGATGGTTCCATGATCCACGGGGCTGATTGCCTCTAGGTTCCCTGGCAGCGTTGCGCAGTGGGCGACGGACCCTGCCATCATCTCCTGGGCGCAGGTGTTCCCTTGATATTGTCGGCAGAATGTTGCGCCGACGGTAGCCTCGCAGTCGCCAACTTTGACGGCTTCTGTTCCGCATTCTGCTACGATGTTTCCCTCGCCGAAGTCCAGTATTTTCCCTTGGTGTTGTACTGGGAATATAAGTATTTTTCGGCATGTTCGTTTGGGTTGGGGGAACTTTATCAGGACCGTGAGTAGGTCGCTGCTCTGGAAGACGCTGACTTTTGATACTTCCAAAAGTTCTACCAATCTGAGGTTGGTTAGATGCTGGCCTCGAACTTTTGGATGTCGGAGCCTTCTATTAGGAAATGGTTTGATGATATTTTTTTTTTTCTATGGCAGAACTTTTTTTTAGAGAATTTTTGAAAACTGGTATCTTTTTTTTAAGCTTTTTTCAGAGGTAGCTCTTGTTTTTTTCACATAACTCTAGTATCTTACGTCTGGTTGTAAAGAACTTTGCTATTTTGAAAAGATAATTAAAACCGCTAGAAGTTAAGCCTAAACACTTTGTGATTATAGCTTACCGTCTGGGAAATATAAAGCATTGAAATGCAAAAATGATGATTTTTGTACGGTATTTTTTACGAAATTTTGACTTTAAAAACTCAGGAAAAGTCGAAAAAAAAGTATATCCTGTGTCCTCTATTTTTTTGTGTATAGGTGCATTAATTTGGCGTCGTTCCAGGTATCGCTCATTAAAATCTATGGACAGACTTTGGAGCTAAAAATCGTTAACCAAACCTAAAATATGGAAAAAATGAACAAAAAATAACTTTTGGAAGGTTGCGAGCCCAATTCCCATTGAAAATTTGTTTGCTTCGTTTATCTTTATTATCTTTTCAAAATAGCAAAGTTCTTTACAACCAGACGTAAGATACTAGAGTTATGTGAAAAAAAACAAGCGCTTCCTCTGAAAAAATCTTTTAAAAAAAATACCAGACTTCAAAAATTTTTCAAAAAAAAGTTCTGACATAGAAAAAAAACCATAATTCTTAAAAAAAATTTAAATCTCCATATCTATCAGAAAAAGTCAGTTTGGATCCTTGAGGAAAAAAAAAGTTCGATTTTGTCGAGTAGTGTTATCTGGATCCGTGCCAGAGTTAGGCCGAGGATGAGGTTTTCCAGATCGGTGATAGTAATTCTTTTTAGCCAGAATTATCTCCACCAGTTGGTTTCTCTCGGCGTCCTCGGATTTGTTTATAGTGTTCATGTAATGGGTCAGCTCATTTAGGCGGTCCTGCATCTTGGTGTTGATCTCCATCTCGTTGGCCTCTGCTTCCACTAGTTGGCCTTGTTTAAAGCGTACCTGTTCCCAGTCGTTGAAGTCGGGGGTGCCGGCGATAACTTTAAGGGCCGTCCCGAGGATGTTGATGCTCCGCCTTTCTCGGTGGTGGATTTTTAGCGTAGAGATTAGGTTGCGAATGTGGCCTAAGTCGGTAGTAATTACTTCGGTCATCCGATTGACGGCGAATAGTTCGGCGGCCTGTTCTGTTTGGACCACATATTCTTCGTAAGAGGTTACGTTTGTCGTGTGGCGTAGGTATCCGTAGCTATCCCAGATGACGGCATCTCCATCCACTATGGGGATGTAGTCGGCGTTCGTATAGTCATGTAACTTGACTAGTGCCTGGGCCGTCGTGAGCATGCTGAAAAGAATCAATGTAGTGTCCATACTGTTTTGACTGCGGTAGACGTAGGTGTTGGTTGGTTATTTCGATGGGCGTTGAATTAACGGTGGGTAACTTGTAGAAATGTCTTTCGCTCGAATTAAGAAGCGAACTGATTTAGTACCGGGAGAACTCAGCTATATATAGCGTTTTCCCTTTCTTGATAGGGCCGTTGCGGCTATGTACGGGACTTTTCTTCGAACCGGGCTCAAGTTTCGTCTTAGCGGGTTAAGCGACACTTTTCCAGGTTATTGGTGGTATTTTGCTGCGGGGGGTGATCGCCGTTCGATGTCACCTGTGCTGAGTCCTCGGGTTTTTCTGTCTGTCGGCCGCGCGTGTGCTGAGGTTGATATTTATTTTTCTTTGTCTTGTCTCTTCCTGTGGATTTTTGGTGGATTTTGGTGGCGCATGTGCTGAGTTTTCGTTTCTTTGGGTGTTGAACTTGTCATTTGAGAGCGTTCGGGGGTTGTTGTAGTGGGGGTTGGTTACGTCTTCTGAGCCCGCGGGTTTTTGGTCATTGGCTGCGCGTGTGCTGCGTTCTCACCTTTCGGTTCGTTGGCTTTGGCTGGACAGCTGCCAATGTATGGAAACCAAAGTCGGGGCTAGGAAAATTGCGGGGGGCTAGTGGTAGTATTTGCCTCGTCGGTTGCATCCCTGTCCTCGTGGAATTCCTTCAAGTCGTTGATGTTAGCAACCTTCGATTTCCGGCTGCCCGGATGCTGTAGTTTTGCAATGTTCGGTGATGCAAAACCTTTGACTCGGTAGGGTCCATCGTATTTTGGTGCCAGCTTAGCGGCGAATCCGTTGGCCGCGTTGGAGAGGTGTTGTTGTCGTAGGAGTACTAGGGATCCAATAGTGGGGCGCCATTGCCGGCGGCGGAGATTGTAATGCCTTCCTTGTTCTTGGCTTGCGCTCTGGATGTTATTTCTGACTATTGTGAATACTTCGCTGAGTTTGGTTGCCTTGCCGAGAGCGGTCTCTGGGGGGCTTCCGGTGCCTGCCGTGACTTCGTCATAGAGGGCTCCAGGCAAACGGGGCTCTCTACCATGCAGTAGGAAAGCTGGGCTGAATCCCGTTGTCTCCGAGACGCTGGAATTTATTGCGAGTGATATTTCCGGTAGTAGCTCGTCCCAGGTATGTTGACGATCCACTACGAATTGGGCAATCATGGTCTTGACCGTCCGATTTGCCCTTTCCGTTGGATTTTCCTGGGGGCAGTACGGTACGGTATGTTGCAGTTCTACTCCTGCAGTCTGTAGAAATGACCGAAACGATCGACTTGTGAATTGCGTGCCGTTGTCGCACACAAAGCGTTTGGGTATGCCGAAATGGCTCAGGATTCGTTCTCGGAAAGCCAGTTCCAGGGTAGCGGTGGTGGCCTTTTTGAGTGGTACCAATTCGACCCATTTCGTGAAAGTGTCAAAGAAGACGAGCAGCATCGTGTTTCTCTTCTTTGATCGAGGTAGTGGTCCTCCTGGCTTGTTGATCTTTTGCTACGCAGAGTTTCCATGCTATATGGTCGTCGTCGTCGGCGCCATGGCCCAGATGTCGATATAGTTCCCCGTTAGCGTAGGTGTAGTCGGGGTATTTCTGAGGCTCGTCCTGGACTTGTTTTATCCTGTGCTAGAGCCAGGGGCAGGCTTCTTCTCCTCTTCGATCCGTGCGAGTGTTCCTAATGGCTGCCTGGATAGTGCGTCTGCAACTACGTTCTGTTTGTCCGCTCGATAATGCACGTCATATTGGTATTGCTGAAGTTCGAGGGCCCATCTCGCCACTCTACCGTATGTGCTGTCAAGCGTATTTAGCCATTTTAGCGCGAGATGATCGGTGATTACATCGAATCGGTAACCTTCCAGGTAGCAGCGTAGTTTTCGAATGGCCCAAATGACCGCCAGGCACTCCTTGTCGGTAGCGGAGTAGTTTTCTTCCGCCTGGTTCAGTCGTCGGCTGACATATGCTATGACTCGTTCTTTGCCTTCGATTTCTTGGGTGAGAGCTGCGCCTACTCCTAGATTGCTCGCATCTGTTTGCAGCGAGAACTTGACGTTGAAATCGGGGCACGCAAGGAAGGGGTCGGTCGTGAGAAGTGTCTTCAGTAGGTCAAAAGCAGCCTGTTGTGTTTCGGACCATACCCATGGTTGGTCCTTCTTGAGTAGGCGAGACATCGGTTGGACGACCGGGGTCGGTGTGGATTCCCTCATTGCTGATCATATGGCCGAGATACTTGATTTGGGTTTGAAAGAAGTACAATAAACTGTGAATACATTAACTGAACAATCATCGCCTTTTTAATAATATCGCAATACAACGCTACTGAAGAAGCTCAGTAGCTCAACATTTGGTGACCCCGACGTGATAGAAACATAAACTTGTTAAATTTTATCACAAAAAACATAACATTTTCGTTGGATAAATTGGCTTTGAACCACGGTTTTTTCGGTTTGTCGTATGTGCACAAGCAACAGAAACGGTTCTCGCGTCATCTGCTTTGCGGTCTGCTTGCTTGCTGCTGTTTCGTTTCGGTTTCGTGCTCTCAGTGTGCATGCCTTTGTTGTTGTCGGATGCACAAGTTTAGTGCGTTTCAAACTGTTAGCTCACGCTGCTGATCTGTAAAACTGCAAGACCGTGTGTTTTGAGCGCTGCGATCGATTGTACAGTTCATGTAAAACTGCTCGAGGTTATTCACCGGCTGTTAACCTCTACACTCGCTCAGTGACTCTAAACCCAGCTTTCTACTGAGCATACACGATGGCTTCTAATAGCACCCCTTCAATCTCTCCCCCCTCACCTTTGTTCGTCGATTCGGAAGCTGCATTCAACAAGCGCAAGGTGCAATCCATGGTAGGAGCAGCACGGAGAATGGAAACTGCCGTCGGCAAGGAGAGGATTGGGAAACTCAGTGAGGAGGAGTTAAATGTGCGACTAAAGTTGCTAGCGGATCTGGTCGCTTCGTTCAACGAGCACCATAATGCCCTGGAGAGGATTGATCTCGATGAGATTGGCAGTCCCTTGAGGGAGGAGTTTGACGAATGCGTGGTCATGCTGGAAATTCGTATGAAGCGCGAGTTGAACAAGCGGCAGCCCACAATGCTCCCATGCTCAACAATGCGGACGGATCATGTTGGAGAGGCCCCAGCTACAGTCATAGTGCAGAGTCGGCCTCGCCTGCCGGAATTAAAGCTTCCCGAATTCAGCGGGGGCTACGCGAAATATGCTGCGTTTCGGGGCATGTTTGCCTCCATAATTGACAAGGATTCTGACCTAACGAATGTGGAGAAGCTGCAGCACCTACGATCCTGCCTGAAAGGACCTGCTCTAGCACAATCTCTTCGCTAGAATTCAGCCACGCCAGCTATCCCATCGCCCTAGACCTTCTTAATAAACGATTCAATAACAAGCGTTTAATATTTCAGGCACATGTCACAGACATTTTGGGTGTGCAGCGTATTGAGACCTCGTCTGTGTCCCAGCTCCGGTCATTGTCAGATACTGTAAATGCCAATCTGCGGGCCTTGCAGAGTATGGGGACAAAGGACCAGATAGCTGACTGCATTCTGATACATATCCTGCTACAGAAAGTGGACAGCGCCACACAAGCCAAGTGGGAGGAATGCTCGTCAATGGATAGCATACCCACAAGCCAGCAATTTACCGCTTTTCTGGAGCAGAGATGCCAGAGGTTGGAGACTCAGGAGCACGCTAAGGAAATGTACACTAATAGCAATCGGAAACACTGCCTAGTTGCAACTACCTTCAAGCCGATTGCCTGCGCGCTCTGCGGCGACACCGGACATTCGATATATCGATGTTCTCAATTCAGCAACCTTTCTCCTCGACTTCGGCTCCAGGAAGCTAATAAGCTATCCCTATGCACCAACTGCCTCCGATCAGGCCATCAGCAAGGTGAATGTCGGTCACGATCCTGCCGAGTATGTGGTGCTAAGCATCACACACTACTTCATTTCGAGTCTTCGTCCTACACTTCTCAAGCCATTCTGCCTCAACTCGTCAAATCAACATCGACTCTACGAATTCCCGCGATACCCTCTGTCGCTGAACATGCCGTAACATCGTCAGCCACGTCGCTCTTGGCCCAGAGTCATCGACGGGACGCTGTGATTTTGCCCACTGCCATAATCAGCGTAAGGAGTCGCTCCGGGATGTTGATTCCTTGCCGTGCCCTGCTCGATTCTGGATCGCAGGTGCATTTCGTCACTTCTCGTCTGGCTCAACAGTTGCAGCTACAGAAGAAAGAGTCGGAAGTTTCCGTTTCTGGTCTAGGCGATTCGTGTGCCATATCCGAAGGATGCTACGTCGATATCCAACTGGAATCATACGCGTCCAACTATGCCGCGACCATTACGGCACTTATTGCTCCAACCATTACGGGTAACCAACCCAACGGTATCCACGACATTAATCGCTGGAACATGCCCTCCAACATACCTCTGGCGGATCAGAAGTTTCACCAGCCCCAGCCAGTTGATATTCTGATTGGAGCGGCTCTGTTCTTCGAGCTTCTATGCCCTGGCAATATCAAGTTGGGAACTGGACTGCCACGTCTTCAGGAGACCAAACTGGGATGGATAGTTGCAGGAGAGGTTTCTCCCTCTCTCAAGGCAGCTCCACTTTTTGCTTCTCTATTTTCAGGTAGCTCATCTGAAGTGGCCCCTCGCTCGACCCAGCATAGGGTCAGAAATAAAGTCCGGAGTAGCGGTACTGAAGACGGTGCTGAAGACAACAACAGTGCTGCAAAATAAGGACGTTAAATATCCGTGCTCTTCAACGGGGGGAGTATGTTCGGCTAAGCGCCGGCCCATGGCAGCACAATGAGCAAAGAGACCATATGTAACATCTCTTAAAAGTAACGTCTCTCTTTATTACTGTTTTGTTTGCTTTGCTTATGCTCTGTCTGGTGCTTTGCTCTCTGTCGGCGTTCGACAGCCGCTGTGGGGGAGGCTCGTCAGAGAAAGCAGAAGACACTTCAGATTCGATCATCACCGTCGTTAAACGTTTTGCTGTCTGGCACAGTGACCTGCCTGCCACAGAGCTCTAAACTAAACCTTACATAAATCTAACAACTTCAACAGTCTTGAACCGGCCCCCGCGTCTTCAATCGACCCATCGTTAACTCTCGTTATCAAATCCGCACACCTTTCGCTAGTTTTGGATAAAACATATATATTAACTTAAGTACAATAAACTGTGAATACATTAACTGAACAATCATCGCCTTTTTAATAATATCGCAATACAACGCTACTGAAGAAGCTCAGTAGCTCAACACCTGGATTTTGGCGATTCGATTTGCCACGAATGTGTGGTATGTGGACGCCGATGCGTTAATCCAGGACAGTACAACGGTGGAATCAGTCCAGAAGATTCCTGATACTGTGCCAGGATTCATATGGAGATCCTTTCTAACTCGATTGGTGAGTTCGGCACCTAAAACTGCAGCGCACAGTTCTAGACGTGGTAGGGATTGTTTGGCGGTGGGTACTACTCGAGATTTTGAGCATAATAGTCGTACAGAGACCTGATTGTTTTTGTAGGTGGCTCGTACGTACACTGCCGCGCCATAGGCTCGTTCCGATGCGTCTACAAAGGTATGTAGATCCTGGGTGACTGGCACTTTTCCATCATATACGTGCCGGGGAATCTCCATTGAGTTTAATGATTGTAGGTCCTCCCGGTACTCCTTCCATTCGTTTTGGAGTTGTATTGGCAGTTCATCGTCCCAATCGAGTTTAATCTCCCACAGCTGTTGCATAAATATTTTTGCCGTGACTATCACCGGGGCAAAGAGACCCAGTGGGTCAAAGATTTGGGCCAATTCTGAGCACACGACCCTTTTGGTGATGCGTGTTGCTTGGCTTTTTGTGGTTCGTCCTCGCAGTTGGTCTTGTTTTGGCATCCAAATGAGACCCAGCGTTTTCACGCTGTATTGCTCTAATGTTTCACCTAGTTTGACGTCGTTTACAATGTCCTCTTTAGGGATTCCTTGCAAGAGCTGCTCGTTGTTGGAGCACCATTTGCGAAGTTTAAGACCGAACGGTAGCAATATTTTATTAAGTTCTTGTTGAACTTGTATCGCTTCCTGAATGGTTTCCGCGCCAGTAAGACAGTCGTCCACATAGAAATCGTTCTTCAATGCAGCAGATCCAATAGGTAATCTGTGTTGGCTCCGAGTTGCCAAATGATCCAGACATTTCGTTGCCAGGAATGGAGCAGATGTGGTCCCATATGTGACTGTTTTTAAGCGGTAGTACCTGATATCTTCAGATGGATTGTTTCTCCAGACTATCATCTGATGAAATTGATCCTGGGGATTTATCCACACTTATCGGTACATTCTCTATGTCCGCTGTGAATACGTACTTATGTATACGAAAACGTAGTAGAATGGACATAAGTTCACTCTGAACTGTGGGTCCGGCATGCAGAATGTCGTTTAGAGACTTTCCGCTTGTTGATTTGCATGATGCATCAAAAACGACCAGTAACTTTGTGCTGGTGCTCTCAGGTTTGAGTACACAGTGGTGTGGTATGAAGTAGTGTCTTTCCGGCACTTGAGTTGCTGGGACCATCTTCATGTGTCCAAGTCCTTCATATTCATTCATAAATTCCACATAGCCTTTCCAGGTGTCTGGTGAAATCCGTCGCTCTAAGGCCAGGAATCGTTTCGTTGCAGTTTCCAAAGACCCCCCCCCAGGGCTGAAGAGTGTTCGGAAAAAGGGAGTTTTACTATCAACCTGCCATCCGATGCTGTTTCTAAGTTCTCTATAAAGTGAGCTTCTAAGTTGTCCAAAGTCCAGAATTTTCCCATTAGCGCGTTGAGTCCAATTGCACAAATGGATGAGGAGTTGTGTGCAGACCTGATTTTTCCTGCCACAATCCATCCCAATTTTGTATTTTGTAGCAACGGGCCTCCTAAATTTGGCTGTTTTTGATCTGGGAGTAGTAGCGAATAATAGTGCTCTGCTACGATTCCCGGTTTATAGAGTTCCGGATCTGCTAGTGGGAAATTGTTTGGTATGTTCAAGTTCATTTCATCGAGTGCCTGCGCTGGTTGATCAGCAATTATCTGAGGTAGTACGAATGCTTTAATTCATTCGTTTAGATATCAGGTTGATATGTGATTTTGAATCCAGCAAAGCTCTGAAATTGACTCTCTGTCCATTGTTTGTTTCTAGCAGGTAGTAATTATTGTTACTTGATGCGCCAACCGTCGATACTCTTGGTTCTGTACTTGCGTCCGATGTTATGTCCAAATGCAGCAGTGTATTGTGTTTTTTGTCGATCTGATGGTGATTTGGTGCGAAACTCATCGCATCCGTAGAGCAAATGGCTTGCCTTCTTGCAGAATCAGCAGAGAGGCGTCTTCGATTTTCCAGTGTTTACTGTTGCACATGTTGTGCCTTTTGGCTCTTTCCTTGACATTTGTGTATTTTTGCCTGTTCCTAGAACTCGAACTCTTTGTTCTAGGAACTGAACATTGTGTCCAAGGCCTGTATTTCCTTTGAGGTTCTTTGAGCTGCTCGTACAAGGCTCTGTTAGTGACATCCAGCTTATTTTTGATGACGGCAATCAATATTGGATCCCAGGTGGATATATTGATGCCCAATCCCTTTAATGATGCCAGGGATTATATAGTTGTAATGTAAAACTCTTTTAATGACTTGGAGTCGTCATAAACTGTGTTATAATTTAGGAATCGGTTCAATACCGTGCCAGCGACGTCTCTAGGATTGTTGTATGTATCAATCAGAATTTCCCAGGCGCTCACAAAATTTTCTTCCTTTAGTTCG
The DNA here is from genome assembly GCF_018151105.1 of Drosophila obscura. Lineage (NCBI taxonomy): Eukaryota > Metazoa > Arthropoda > Insecta > Diptera > Drosophilidae > Drosophila > Drosophila obscura. Next base: position 22,369 of record NW_024542793.1, on the reverse strand, counting down.
ATATGTCGGATCAATCTTTCTGCCCCTCCAGTTCGGTTGTTTTTAGATACCACATCTTCCGTACTGTGGGCATGATTGTTTCATGTATCATACATGAGAACAGGGCATAGAACTGGGACCATTTTTGTATGTCCCCATCAAACTTGGGAATATTGATGCGTGGAAGCTGCACGTCATTATTGTTTGATGTGGCTGGTTTTGCTAATGCTCTTTTTACCTCTTTTTCCAGGGTCAGGTATGCTTACATGTTGTATCCTTCTGGTTAATGTGTGTTTGTGTGTGTGTTTTGGTATGCATACGGTACATAAACCGTCTACAAATTTGTCGTCGCAACTAGAACTTGAACCAGTTGGACTGCGGAGAGGGATTCCTACGTCGAGCAAATGAGGGTCTGAAGACACGGCGACAGCCTCTGTTGGAAAAAGAGGTAAAAAGAGCATTAGCAAAACCAGCCACATCAAATAATAATGACGTGCAGCTTCCACGCATATAACATTCCCAAGTTTGATGGGGACATACTAAAATGGTCCCAGTTCTATGACCTGTTTTCATGTATGATACATGAAACAAACATGCCCACAGTTCGGAAGATGTGGTATCTGAAAACAACCGAAACTGGAGAGGCAGAAAGATTGATCCGACATATCGATCTAAAGGAAGAAAACTATTTGAACGCCTGGGAAATTCTGATTGATACATACAACAATCCCAGAGACGTCGCTAGCACGGTATTAAACCGCTTCCTAAATTATAACACAGTTAATGACGACTCCAAGTCATTAAAAGAGTTGTACGTTACAACTATCGAATCCCTGGCATCACTAAAGGGATTGGGCATCAATATATCCACATGGGATCCAATATTGATTGCCGTCATCAAAAATAAGCTAGATGTCACTAACAGAGCCTTGTACGAGCAATCATTGGGAAGCTCAAAGGAAATACAGGCCTTGGACACAATGCTTCAGTTCCTAGAACAAAGAGTTCGAGTTCTAGGAACAGGCAAAAAGACACAAATGTCAAGGAAAGAGCCAAAAGGCACAACATGTGCAACAGTAAATACTGGAAAATCGAAGACGCCTCTCTGCTCATTCTGCAAGAAGGCAAGCCATTGGCTCTACGGATGCGATGAGTTTCGCTCCAAATCACCATCAGAACGACTAAATTGGGTACAAAAGCAGAAATTGTGTGTCAACTGTTTTAAAACAAGCCACAAAACAAAGACATGTTTCAAATGCGACAAAAAACACAATACACTGCTGCACTTGGACATACCATCGGGCGTAAGTACAGAACCAAGAGCACCGACGGTTGGCGCAGCAAGTAACAATAATTACAACCTGTTAGCTACAGCAAAGGTAGCAGTAGAAGCAAACAATGGACAGAGAGCCAATTTAAGAGCCTTGCTGGATTCAGGATCACAGATCAACCTGATCTCTGAACGAATGGCATCAATGTTGTCAGTAAAACTTAATGATACAACATTACGATCGAAGGATTGGAGGTCAGTCAAAGACCAGCAGACACGAGTAAATGTTCTAATAAAATCACTTCACGGCGGATTACGCAAAGAATTGAAGCATTCGTACTACCTCAGATAATTGCTGATCAACCAGCGCAGGCACTCGATGAAATGAACTTGAACATACCAAACAATTGCCCATTGGCAGATCCGGATTTCTATAAACCGGGAAAGGTCGACATGCTCATCGGAGCAGAACACTATTATTCGCTACTACTCCCAGACCAAAAACAGCCAAAGTCAGGAGGTCCGTTGCTGCAAAATACAAAATTGGGATGGATTGTGGCAGGAAAAATCAGGTCTGCACACAACTCCGCATCCATTTGTGCAATTGGACTCAACGAGCTAATGGAAAAATTCTGGACTCTGGACAATTTAGAGACGGAAGAAAAACCACGCACGCCAATCGAAGCACTTTGCGAAGCTCACTTTATAGAGAACTTACAAACAGCATCGGATGGCAGGTTGATAGTAAAACTCCCTTTTTCCGAACACTCTTCAGCCCTGGGGGGGTCTTTGGAAACTGCAACGAAACGATTCCTGGCATTAGAGCGACGGATTTCACCAGACACCTGGAAAGACTATGTGGAATTTATGAATGAATATGAAGGACTTGGACACATGAAGATGGTCCCAGCAACTCAAGTGCCGGAGAGACACTACTTCATACCACACCACTGTGTACTCAAACCTGAGAGCACCAGCACAAAGTTACGGGTCGTGTTTGATGCATCATGCAAATCAACAAGTGGAAAGTCTCTAAACGACATTCTGCATGCCGGACCCACAGTTCAGAGTGAACTTATGTCCATTCTACTACGTTTTCGTATACATAAGTACGTATTCACAGCGGACATCGAGAAAATGTACCGACAAGTGTGGATAAGTCCAGAGGATCAGTTTCATCAGATGATAGTCTGGAGAAACAATCCATCTGAAGATATCAGGTACTATCGCTTAAAAACAGTCACATATGGGACCACATCTGCTCCATTCCTGGCAACGAAATGTCTGGATCATTTGGCAACTCGGAGCCAAAACAGATTACCTATTGGATCTGCTGCATTGAAGAACGATTTCTATGTGGACGACTGTCTTACTGGCGCGGATACCATTCAGGAAGCGATACAAGTTCAACAAGAACTTAATAAAATATTGCTACCGTTCGGCCTTAAACTTCGCAAATGGTGCTCCAACAACGACCAGCTCTTGCAAGGAATCCCTAAAGAGGACATTGTCAACGACGTCAAACTAGGTGAAACATTAGAGCAATACAGCGTGAAAACGCTGGGTCACATTTGGATGCCAAAACAAGACCAACTGCGAGGACGAACCACAAAAGGCCAAGCAACACGCATCACCAAAAGGGTCGTGTGCTCAGAATTGGCCCAAATCTTTGACCCACTGGGTCTCTTTGCCCCGGTGATAGTCAAGGCAAAAATATTTATGCAACAGCTGTGGGAGATTAAACTGGATTGGGACGATGAACTGCCATTACAACTCCAAAACGAATGGAAGGAGTACCGGGAGGACCTACAATCATTTAACTCAATGGAGATTCCCCGGCACGTATATGATGGAAAAGTGCCAGTCACCCAGGATCTACATACCTTTGTAGACGCATCGGAACGAGCCTGTGGCGCGGCAGTGTACGTACGAGCCACCTACAAAAACAATCAGGTCTCTGTACGACTATTATGCTCAAAATCTCGAGTAGCACCCACCGCCAAACAATCCCTACCACGTCTAGAACTGTGCGCTGCAGTTTTAGGTGCCGAACTCACCAATCGAGTTAGAAAGGATCTCCATATGAATCCTGACACAGTATCAGGAATCTTCTGGACTGATTCCACCGTTGTACTGTCCTGGATTAACGCATCGGCGTCCACATACCACACATTCGTGGCAAATCGAATCGCCAAAATCCAGGCATTGACGAACCAATTACAATGGCGTCATGTTTCATCAGCCAACAACGCAGCAGATGTCCTTTCAAGAGGAATCCTAGCAAGCAAGCTAAGGGATCATAGTCTATGGCTATACGGACCATTATTCTTGCACGGATCAGAAGATAAATGGACAAAACCACCCATCATTGAGCCCAGCAATCTCGAGAGAAAGGCTAAGCATGTCAGCTTGCCAATCGCATCTAGCTCTCTCGGAGAAGAGTTATACACATGCAGACATAGCAACTCGTTCAACAAACTACAACGTATTGTAGCGTACATGTTTCGCTTCTGCTACAAAACTAATAGAGCACCTACAACGACACTGTTCGGCTAAGCGCCGGCCCATGGCAGCACAATGAGCAAAGAGACCATATGTAACATCTCTTAAAAGTAACGTCTCTCTTTATTACTGTTTTGTTTGCTTTGCTTATGCTCTGTCTGGTGCTTTGCTCTCTGTCGGCGTTCGACAGCCGCTGTGGGGGAGGCTCGTCAGAGAAAGCAGAAGACACTTCAGATTCGATCATCACCGTCGTTAAACGTTTTGCTGTCTGGCACAGTGACCTGCCTGCCACAGAGTTCTAAACTAAACCTTACATAAATCTAACAACTTCAACAGTCTTGAACCGGCCCCCCGTCTTCAATCGACCCATCGTTAACTCTCGTTATCAAATCCGCACACCTTTCGCTAGTTTTGGATAAAACATATATATTAACTTAAGTACAATAAACTGTGAATACATTAACTGAACAATCATCGCCTTTTTAATAATATCGCAATACAACGCTACTGAAGAAGCTCAGTAGCTCAACATTTGGTGACCCCGACGTGATAGAAACATAAACTTGTTAAATTTTATCACAAAAAACATAACATTTTCGTTGGATAAATTGGCTTTGAACCACGGTTTTTTCGGTTTGTCGTATGTGCACAAGCAACAGAAACGGTTCTCGCGTCATCTGCTTTGCGGTCTGCTTGCTTGCTGCTGTTTCGTTTCGGTTTCGTGCTCTCAGTGTGCATGCCTTTGTTGTTGTCGGATGCACAAGTTTAGTGCGTTTCAAACTGTTAGCTCACGCTGCTGATCTGTAAAACTGCAAGACCGTGTGTTTTGAGCGCTGCGATCGATTGTACAGTTCATGTAAAACTGCTCGAGGTTATTCACCGGCTGTTAACCTCTACACTCGCTCAGTGACTCTAAACCCAGCTTTCTACTGAGCATACACGATGGCTTCTAATAGCACCCCTTCAATCTCTCCCCCCTCACCTTTGTTCGTCGATTCGGAAGCTGCATTCAACAAGCGCAAGGTGCAATCCATGGTAGGAGCAGCACGGAGATGGAAACTGCCGTCGGCAAGAGGAGGATTGAGGAACTCAGTGAGGAGGAGTTAAATGTGCGACTAAAGTTGCTAGCGGATCTGGTCGCTTCGTTCAACGAGCACCATAATGCCCTGGAGAGGATTGATCTCGATGAGATTGGCAGTCCCTTGAGGGAGGAGTTTGACGAATGCGTGGTCATGCTGGAAATTCGTATGAAGCGCGAGTTGAACAAGCGGCAGCCCACAATGCTCCCATGCCCAACAATGCGGACGGATCATGTTGGAGAGGCCCCAGCTACAGTCATAGTGCAGAGTCGGCCTCGCCTGCCGGAATTAAAGCTTCCCGAATTCAGCGGGGGCTACGCGAAATATGCTGCGTTTTGGGGCATGTTTGCCTCCATAATTGACAAGGATTCTGACCTAACGAATGTGGAGAAGCTGCAGCACCTACGATCCTGCCTGAAAGGACCTGCTCTAGACACAATCTCTTCGCTAGAATTCAGCCACGCCAGCTATCCCATCGCCCTAGACCTTCTTAATAAACGATTCAATAACAAGCGTTTAATATTTCAGGCACATGTCACCGACATTTTGGGTGTGCAGCGTATTGAGACCTCGTCTGTGTCCCAGCTCCGGTCATTGTCAGATACTGTAAATGCCAATCTGCGGGCCTTGCAGAGTATGGGGACAAAGGACCAGATAGCTGACTGCATTCTGATACATATCCTGCTACAGAAAGTGGACAGCGCCACACAAGCCAAGTGGGAGGAATGCTCGTCAATGGATAGCATACCCACAAGCCAGCAATTTACCGCTTTTCTGGAGCAGAGATGCCAGAGGTTGGAGACTCAGGAGCACGCTAAGGAAATGTACACTAATAGCAATCGGAAACACTGCCTAGTTGCAACTACCTTCAAGCCGATTGCCTGCGCGCTCTGCGGCGACACCGGAAATTCGATATATCGATGTTCTCAATTCAGCAACCTTTCTCCTCGACTTCGGCTCCAGGAAGCTAATAAGCTATCCCTATGCACCAACTGCCTCCGATCAGGCCATCAGCAAGGTGAATGTCGGTCACGATCCTGCCGAGTATGTGGTGCTAAGCATCACACACTACTTCATTTCGAGTCTTCGTCCTACACTTCTCAAGCCATTCTGCCTCAACTCGTCAAATCAACATCGACTCTACATCGAATTCCCTACCCTCTGTCGCTGAACATGCCGTAACATCGTCAGCCACGTCGCTCTTGGCCCAGAGTCATCGACGGGACGCTGTGATTTTGCCCACTGCCATAATCAGCGTAAGGAGTCGCTCCGGGATGTTGATTCCTTGCCGTGCCCTGCTCGATTCTGGATCGCAGGTGCATTTCGTCACTTCTCGTCTGGCTCAACAGTTGCAGCTACAGAAGAAAGAGTCGGAAGTTTCCGTTTCTGGTTGAGGCGATTCGTGTGCCATATCCGAAGGATGCTGCGTCGATATCCAACTGGAATCATACGCGTCCAACTATGCCGCGACCATTACGGCACTTATTGCTCCAACCATTACGGGTAACCAACCCAACGGTATCCACGACATTAATCGCTGGAACATGCCCTCCAACATACCTCTGGCGGATCAGAAGTTTCACCAGCCCCAGCCAGTTGATATTCTGATTGGGGCGGCTCTGTTCTTCGAGCTTCTATGCCCTGGCAATATCAAGTTGGGAACTGGACTGCCACGTCTTCAGGAGACCAAACTGGGATGGATAGTTGCAGGAGAGGTTTCTCCGTCTCTCAAGGCAGCTCCACTTTTTGCTTCTCTATTTTCAGGTAGCTCATCTGAAGTGGCCCCTCGCTCGACCCAGCATAGGGTCAGAAATAAAGTCCGGAGTAGCGGTACTGAAGACGGTGCTGAAGACAACAACAGTGCTGCAAAATAAGGACGTTAAAGATCCGTGCTCTTCAACGGGGGAGAATGTTCGGCTAAGCGCCGGCCCATGGCAGCCCAATGACGCAAAGAGACCATATGTAACATCTCTTAAAAGTAACGTCTCTCTTTATTACTGTTTTGTTTGCTTTGCTTATGCTCTGTCTGGTGCTTTGCTCTCTGTCGGCGTTCGACAGCCGCTGTGGGGAGGCTCGTCAGAGAAAGCAGAAGACACTTCAGATTCGATCATCACCGTCGTTAAACGTTTTGCTGTCTGGCACAGTGACCTGCCTGCCACAGAGTTCTAAACTAAACCGTACATAAATCTAACAACTTCAACAGTCTTGAACCGCCCCCCCTCTTCAATCGACCCATCGTTAACTCTCGTTATCAAATCCGCACACCTTTCGCTAGTTTTGGATAAAACATATATATTACTTAAGTACAATAAACTGTGAATACATTAACTGAACAATCATCGCCTTTTTAATAATATCGCAATACAACGCTACTGAAGAAGCTCAGTAGCTCAACAGACACTTTGCGCAGGAGAACTAAGGCGTGCTCGCACTATGATCCTACGAACGATTCAACAAGTTGAGTTCACAGCGGATTTAAAACAATTAAAACGCTATAAAACAGTGGATAAAAAGAGTTCGATCATTTCGTTATCTCCCTTACTAGGAGATGATGAGCTCATCCGAGTTGGCGGAAGACTCGAAGAAGCTCAAATTCCGTTCAATGCAAAACATCCAATCCTGCTACCGTACAACGACACAATAGTCAAAATAATTATGCGTGAGCTTCATGAGGAAAATCTGCATTGCGGTGCCCAAGCATTAAGGGCAATCGCAAGACAACAATATTGGATTATCAACGACAAGACGATGGCTAGAAGCATCATACATAGCTGTATTACATGCACCAGAGCCAGACCAAAGCTGATGCACCAGATCATGGGCAATCTTCCAGCACAAAGAGTCACGCAAGCACGCCCATTCCTTAATGCAGGCGTTGACTACTGTGGACCAATTATGATCCACCATAAAATCCGAGGAAAACGGCCAGATAAGGCATACATTGCCGTATTCTGCTGCTTCTCCACAAAGGCTGTACATCTGGAGTTAGTAAGTGACTTAACCACAGATGCATTCTTGGCAGCACTCCGGCGATTCCTTAGCAGACGCGGGAGGTGTCAAATCATTGCAACAAAAAACAAGTGGATTTTAAATTCATTCCTCCTCGGGCCCCATCGTTTGGCGGCCTCTGGGAAGCTGCGGTAAAATCAGCGAAAAGGCTGTTAGTTACAACCACAGAAACAGCATCCTTGACGTTTGAGGAGCTGAACACAGTCATAATCGAAATTGAAGCAATTCTGAACTCCCGACCCATAACTCCAATGTCAAATGATCCAACGGATACAAGTGCGCTTACTCCAGGGCATTTCCTGATCGGTGAACCTTTGACCGCAGCACCTGACGTCAACACCGATCGTCAAGAGAAAACTCTGGTTAAGCGCTGGGAATTGGTTTCACGCTTAAAACATGCATTTTGGAAACAATGGTCTACGGAATACCTCCACGAACTACAAACTCGCCATAAATGGAAAACCACCGCTCCAAACGTGACCGAAGGATTATTAGTTTTGGTGAAGGAAGACAACCTTCCAATAATGAAGTGGCCAATGGGTCGCATCATCAAAACTTATCCTGGGCAAGACAACCATGTACGAGTGGTTGATGTCAAAACATCGTCCGGCGTATACAAACGCCCCATCAGTCGTCTCGCCCCATTATTCTCAGAGGAGGTAGCAACAAAACGCTCCAAAAATGCTATTCAAGACATTGCGGAAATAAAGGAGCCACCAACACAGCGAAAAAGGTTATCATTACCTACAATAACATCCACATTGGTAGTGCTACTTCTCATGCTGCCATTAGCATTTTCACAATCAATAAATGTGACGCAATTTGCAAACAAGCCTGGAATATTCTATGAGAAACTTGGAACCTCAAGAATGACCACTTCCGAATGGACCATGATTGTATACTACGACTTGGATCCATATTGGAAGGATATGCAAGTCATGTCAGCCGGAATGTCCGAACTAAGACACATGTGCCCTGAACTAAAAAATGTTCCAGCGTGCAACTCCATATTTCAACACTTTCAACATTTGTACAAAGAACTACAAACAGGAAATATGCTAATGAAGGCCTCTCGACAACGCAGATCACCGCTGGATATAGTAGGAAACGTGGCACACCAGCTATTCGGTGTACTTGACTCTACATATGCTGAGAAAATGGCCAAAGTAATCGAAAAGGTACAAACCAACGAAGACTTTCTGCTACATCTACTACGAAATCAAACGTCAATTGTCGACTCCACAATGAACGTGATCAGGAAGGATAAGTCAGCCATGGACAACCGCATAAAGGTATTGGAACAACAAGTGGCAACCATCAGCCGAGAAAGAGGAACATATCATGGCGATCATCTAATTCAGTCATACCTAGGGCTCACAGCACAACTAACTCTGCTGACAACGAGTCTTCAACGTATGCAGTCTGACATATCTGATGTATTAATCGGCATTCACCATCGGACAATAAGCCCAACGCTAGTATCTCCTGAGCAATTAAGAGAGCAACTAGACCAAATCCGGGATCACTTGCCAGCTGATCAAATGCTGCCTGTCACAACACAAAATGTGATACAATTACACAGGCTAATGCGAGCCGAAGGAACACTGACTACCACACACGTCATTTTCAAGGTGACACTACCGTTAGTTTCAACAGTTCAGCTCGAAGTTTTCAGTATCATGCCGATTCCTGTCTGGGACTCAACAAGTTGGAGCTTGTTCAATCTCAAAACGACCATAATCACTGTAAACACTCACCGTGATCAATTCATGGGATTTACTCCAGAAGAATTTCGACGCTGCTTTAAACTACTCAACGCAGAATACATCTGCTTTGATCATCAAACAGTCTTCAATGTCGACAATCGCTGTGAGTTTCAGCTGTTTAACAATAAAACAGCACCTTTATGTGAAGTGACCCACACGAAGGCGGACATGGTGTGGTCCAAAACTCAGCAAGCAAATAAATGGATTTTTGCAACACACTCTACAATGAGACTTCAGGCAGTTTGCAACGGGTCTCCATCAACCATACAACTAGAAGGAACTGGCTTGCTCTCACTGTCACCTGGATGCACTGCTCGCAATACAGAAATAAGCATCAGTACCTTCAGCACAACAATCAGTGAAGTCAAATCAACCTACACTCGATTTGGGGACATACGCTTACCAACGACACCCCTTTCGCCAGCAACTGCACAATTGGAGAACCAGACATCAGACTATCTTCAAGAATTGGAAGATTTACGCCTGCAATTAGTGGCAATCAATCAACAAAGGCTGCCACACCATCTCAACACAGTGCAGCATCATCAAATCGCTACTTATGCTGCCCTAGCAATATCAATGCTATTGATTATTGCGTTCATTCTCCGGAAGAAGTATCAATCATGGAACCCAAGGCCGTCAACAATCAACCAAGCAGAGCCACGCGGATCATCACCCCCGATCCCCATTCCACGCCGCTTTTCAGTCGACTTGGGCGATGGTTGAACACCAGTTCAACGGCCGGGAGAATGTTCAGTCGCATATTTATGCAGTAATTAATATTACATAATATACACTTATCGAATAAGTCAGGTCGACCCATGTAACGGGAGACATAATAACAAACGACAAGGCATTGTAGCTGAGTCAACAATAACCGCTTCTGCAGCAATTTCTGCCAACGATGCGATCGCTCGTCAGAGGGCAAAACACTGGTGCAATTGCTGACTATCACAATTGCCCAATAACACAATATCATATTAAATCCAAATTAATTCAATATTAATTCCAATTCCCTTTTACCATATTCTTACTAGACTCAGCACTTTCTGTACCTTTTGTTACCTATAAATAGAAATTAAGTTTGTTGAATAAAATCAGTATCAGAAACAGTACCATCACTGCCTGTTCACTCATTCTCTACAACTGCAATCAACAGAGGCTGTCGCCGTGTCTTCAGACCCTCATTTGCTCGACGTAGGAAACCCTCCCTCCGCAGTCCAACTGGTTCAAGTTCTAGTTGCGACGACAAATTTGTAGACGGTTTATGTACCGTATGCATACCAAAACACACACACAAACACACATTAACCAGAAGGATACAACATGTAAGCATACCTGACCCTGGAAAAAGAGGTAAAAAGAGCATTAGCAAAACCAGCCACATCAAACAATAATGACGTGCAGCTTCCACGCATCAATATTCCCAAGTTTGATGGGGACATACAAAAATGGTCCCAGTTCTATGCCCTGTTCTCATGTATGATACATGAAACAATCATGCCCACAGTACGGAAGATGTGGTATCTAAAAACAACCGAAACTGGAGGGGCAGAAAGATTGATCCGACATATCGAACTAAAGGAAGAAAATTTTGTGAGCGCCTGGGAAATTCTGATTGATACATACAACAATCCTAGAGACGTCGCTGGCACGGTATTGAACCGATTCCTAAATTATAACACAGTTTATGACGACTCCAAGTCATTAAAAGAGTTTTACATTACAACTATATAATCCCTGGCATCATTAAAGGGATTGGGCATCAATATATCCACCTGGGATCCAATATTGATTGCCGTCATCAAAAATAAGCTGGATGTCACTAACAGAGCCTTGTACGAGCAGCTCAAAGAACCTCAAAGGAAATACAGGCCTTGGACACAATGCTTCAGTTCCTAGAACAAAGAGTTCGAGTTCTAGGAACAGGCAAAAATACACAAATGTCAAGGAAAGAGCCAAAAGGCACAACATGTGCAACAGTAAACACTGGAAAATCGAAGACGCCTCTCTGCTGATTCTGCAAGAAGGCAAGCCATTTGCTCTACGGATGCGATGAGTTTCGCACCAAATCACCATCAGATCGACAAAAAACACAATACACTGCTGCATTTGGACATAACATCGGACGCAAGTACAGAACCAAGAGTATCGACGGTTGGCGCATCAAGTAACAATAATTACTACCTGCTAGAAACAAACAATGGACAGAGAGTCAATTTCAGAGCTTTGCTGGATTCAAAATCACATATCAACCTGATATCTAAACGAATGAATTAAAGCATTCGTACTACCTCAGATAATTGCTGATCAACCAGCGCAGGCACTCGATGAAATGAACTTGAACATACCAAACAATTTCCCACTAGCAGATCCGGAACTCTATAAACCGGGAATCGTAGCAGAGCACTATTATTCGCTACTACTCCCAGATCAAAAACAGCCAAATTCAGGAGGCCCGTTGCTACAAAATACAAAATTGGGATGGATTGTGGCAGGAAAAATCAGGTCTGCACACAACTCCTCATCCATTTGTGCAATTGGACTCAACGCGCTAATGGGAAAATTCTGGACTTTGGACAACTTAGAAGCTCACTTTATAGAGAACTTAGAAACAGCATCGGATGGCAGGTTGATAGTAAAACTCCCTTTTTCCGAACACTCTTCAGCCCTGGGGGGGGTCTTTGGAAACTGCAACGAAACGATTCCTGGCCTTAGAGCGACGGATTTCACCAGACACCTGGAAAGGCTATGTGGAATTTATGAATGAATATGAAGGACTTGGACACATGAAGATGGTCCCAGCAACTCAAGTGCCGGAAAGACACCACTTCATACCACACCACTGTGTACTCAAACCTGAGAGCACCAGCACAAAGTTACTGGTCGTTTTTGATGCATCATGCAAATCAACAAGCGGAAAGTCTCTAAACGACATTCTGCATGCCGGACCCACAGTTCAGAGTGAACTTATGTCCATTCTACTACGTTTTCGTATACATAAGTACGTATTCACAGCGGACATAGAGAAAATGTACCGATAAGTGTGGATAAATCCCCAGGATCAATTTCATCAGATGATAACCTGGAGAAACAATCCATCTGAAGATATCAGGTACTATCGCTTAAAAACAGTCACATATGGAACCACATCTGCTCCATTCCTGGCAACGAAATGTCTGGATCATTTGGCAACTCGGAGCCAAAACAGATTACCTATTGGATCTGCTGCATTGAAGATCGATTTCTATGTGGACGACTGTCTCACTGGCGCGGATACCATTCAGGAAGCGATACAAGTTCAACAAGAAATTAATAAAATATTGCTACCGTTCTGCCTTAAACTTCGCAAACTTCCAACAACGACCAGCTCTTGCAAGGAATCCCTAAACAGGACGTTGTTATCGACGTCAAACTAAGTGAAACATTAGAGCAATATAGCGTAAAACGCTGGGTCTCTTTTGGATGCCAAAACAAGACCAACTGCGAGGACGAACCACAAAAAGTCAAGCAACACGCTTGGCTGTGCTGAGAATTGGCTCAAATCATTGACACAATGGGTCTCTTTGCCCTAGCAAGCCCTAGTCCTAGTCAAGGCAAAAATATTTATGCAACTGCTGTGAGAGATTAAACTCGATTGAGACGATGAACTGCCACCACAACTCCAAAACGAATGGAAGGAGTACCGGGAGGACCTATAATCATTAAACTCAATGGAGATTCCCCGGCACATATATGATGGAAAAGTGCCAGTGACATCTACATACCTTTGTAGACGCATCGGAGCCTATGGCGCGGCAGTGTACGTACGAGCCACCTACAAAAACAATCAGGTCTCTGTACGACTATTATGCTCAAAGTCTCGAGTAGCACACACCGCCAAACAATCCCTAGCACGTCTAGAACTGTGCGCTGCAGTTTTAGGTGCCGAACTCACCAATCGAGCTAGAAGGGATCTCCATATGAACCTTGACGCAGTATCAGGAAGCTTCTGGACCGTTGTACTGTCCTGGATTAACGCATCGGCGTTCACATACCACACCTTCGTGGCAAATTGAATCGCCAAAATCCAGGCATTTACTAACCAACTTCAATGGCATCATGGATCATCAGCCAACAACGCAACAGCAACAAGAGGAATCCTAGCAAGCAAGCTAAGGGATCATAGTCTATGGCTATACGGACGGATCAGGAGATAAATGGACAAAACCACCCATCATTGAGCCCAGCAATTTAAAGCAGTTAAAACGCCATAAAACAGTGTGCATCAGAGCCAGACCAAAGCTGATACACCAGATCATGGGCAATCTCCCGGCACAAAGAGTCACGCAAGCACGCCCATTCCTTAATGCATGCGTTGACTACTGTGGACCAATTATGTTCCACCATAAAATCCGAGGAAAACGGCCAGATAAGGCATACATTGCCGTATTCTGCTGTTTTTCCACAAAGGCTGTACATCTGCAGTTAGTAAGTGACTTAACCACAGATGCATTCTTGGCAGCACTATGGCGATTCCTTAGCAGACGCGGGAAGCTAAAGGAATTGAAAGAAGCAATATTTAGCGAAAATGCTCATGCTCTGATCAGAAATCATTGCAACAAAAAACGAGAAGGAACGTGCGAGTCGCTTCTGGGGACTTATACCCGTACTCAGTCATCATATACATTTTTGAGCATATGATTTTTTAGAATTTTAGAATTAAAAAAAAAATGTTATATTTTACATTTGTTCCTGCGTCAACCGTCAACGACTACAGACGTATTTTTGTATCGCTCCGCGGTGTAAATCAATTAAATCAATTAATCGCGATTAATCATAAATTAATTCGCGAAAAAGCGCTCGGGGTAGGCATGGGTTCTAGTGATCGTGCTGCCCATGAATACCATCCAATCGAGTAATAAAGACTAATAGAAATAATAGAAAAGAACAAATGTCAACGTCAACAACAACAAGACGAGCGTCGGCTCTCGCAAGCAAAAAACAACGCGTACTTGTCTATACGCTCGCCAAAGGCAGCAGTACCAACAAAAACTGCATCACTGCAAGTGAACGAGGAGAGAGCACGCTCTCTCTCCCCTGCATTGCAAAGTGGGTCATGGAGTGCTCAGTGCCCATCCCCCGACTCGTACTGCCTAACCAGCGATTTGCTAATATCGACAACAACTAATACAATGCCCTCGCTCAAAACTGTGTCTTCGACCACAACGACGATAACAACCACAACAATAATCACTGCAATTGCTCAGCGCCCGATACTGTCAACCCACTGCGACAAGCCCCAACTCTCCCAACCAATAAGTTCAAAAAATGCTAACGGAGCGTTAATTCAGACTGGGCTCGATCGCTATGTGCAAATCAAAAGAAAATTGAGCCCACAAAATGTGAAGAACAACAATGCAGCTAAAATAACTAAAATAACCGAGAACACTGTGCCACATAAGGCACTAGCAAACAATAAATTTGCGATACTAAGTGTCCCAAATGAAGATAAGACCACCCAAACACCCAAGGCCAAAAAATTAAGACCGCCACCTATTTATGTTCGACAGGCAAATTGTGCTGAACTGGTCAAAAAAATAACTGATACAATTGGCGCAAACACATTCTATATCACGTACATAAAAAGAGGTAATATAATGAAACAAAAATACAAGTCAATGACGAACAAAACTATCGATCAGTTGCGAAATACCTCGAAAATTAAAAAATGAATTACTACACCTACCAACTTAAAAGTAGCAAAGGATTACAAGTGGTTATCAAAGGAATCGAACCAACAGTCCCAATCAATGAGATAATAGATGGACTTAACGATAAGGGCTTCGAAGTCAAAATGGCTATGAACATAATAAATAGAAATAAAATTCTCCAGCCAATGTTCAAAGTAGAACTGACACCTGAAAGTATGCATATAAGTAAAAATGAAGTTCACCCAATATACAAGCTTCAATACCTACTGCACCGTAGGATCACCGTTGAGGAACCACACAAACGAAATGGACCGGTCCAATGCACAAATTGCCAGGAATATGGACACACGAAAACCTATTGCACTCTACGGGCAGTCTGCGTTGCCTGTGGTGATGTTCATCTCACTGAGGCCTGCCCCGTAAATAAGGAGGACCCATCTGCCAAAAAATGTAGCAACTGTGGGGGAAACCATACTGCCAACTATAGAGGTTGTCCTGTCTATAAAGAATTGAAAAATCGCCTAAACCAACAAATAACTGCAGCTCGAAACCCGGTCGTCCGACAAAACTTAACATATATACCATCAACTACGACTCCAGGAGTTTCTTTTGCTCAGGCGTTAAGTTACAACAACGGGTCGTACGCCTCAGTCTCTAAGCCGACACTTCAACCAACCACAGCTGGAATAATGCAGAATCAGGCATCAAATCAGATCCCAGAAATCTCTGCCCAACATACCCCTGCTAATCCATCCCAATTGCCTAGTGGAGTCAATGCTGGTAACTATAACAAATACAATGGTAGCAATACAACAAACGATGCAGGAGCTTATGCGCAACCAAAATCTCCTCCTGGAGCTCCTAATCAAACAGAAATCTGTTTAAATGTCCTGTCTAAATATATGTTTCTGGAATGCAAATGGCATTTCTCAGCACAAATGCGAGCTCTTACAGTTCCTCACTCAACACGACATTGACGCCATGCTCATATCAGAGACTCACCTAACAAATAAAAACTATTTTCACCTCGATGGCTATAACTTCTATGCGACAAATCATCCCGATGGTAAGGCACATGGAGGTACTGGCGTTCTGATCAAGAATCGCATTAGGCATTATCCATTGCCTTCATTTGCTACACCTTATCTACAGGCAACAGCAATTCATATCGAAATTCAGAGCGGCTACCTAAACCTAGCCGCAGTATACTGCCCACCACGCTTCTGCATTTCCGAAACAGAATTTGTAACATTCTTCGACCTACTAGGTGACCGATTTATAGCAGCTGGTGACTACAATGCCAAGCACACCCATTGGGGATCTTCCAATCCGAAAGGAAGACAACTATATAACGCTATAATAACCCCACGAAACAAGCTAGACTTTATCTCTCCGGGCAAGCCCACATATTGGCCCACAGATCCAAACAAGCAACCCGACTTGATTGATTTTGCAGTTACACGAAGGCTGCTGCAAGCTCAGATTAATGTAGATCACTTAACAGATCTATCATCGGATCACTCGCCCATTCTACATCACCTTTACGACCATCCACAGCTTTCGGAACGCCCACACTTTCTAACTTCTAGCAAAACAGATTTGCGCAAATACAGGAAGTACATAAGCTCTCATATTGATAGCTGCCCAAACATTAATAGTAAAGATGACATTGATAGGTCAGTCGAAGCATTGGTTTCCTCAATGTCACTGGCGGCAAAACACTCAACACCAATATTAGCATCTAATAAACTTTCCAACAGCAGTCGTATTTCTAGCCACATTGAAGTGCTGCTACGCGATAAAAGAAGGCTTTGCCGAGAGTGGCAAGCACACAGATCACCTGCATCGAAGGAGCCAACCACCTACTACGCAGAGCCCTAGAAGATGAAAAAAACCGAGCTCAAATATCCTATATGGAGCAACTCTCCCCAACTAGCAAACGATTCCCACTGTGGAAAGCAAAATCAGGCGTATGCCCACCAATCGAGAGTGAATCACCTTTGCGTACACAAACAGGAGAGTGGGCTCGCAGCAACAAAGAGAAGGCAAATACATTTGCCGTCCATCTAGAAAACGTCTTCAAACCACACCCAGCAACGAATAGCTTTGTGCTCCCACCAACCATCAATCCCGAAGCTACTCCGCCTATCATATTCCAATCAGGAGAAGTCACAAGGGTCATAAAAGACCAAATCTCAAAGAAAGCTCCGGGCCACGATTGCAGTGTATTTCCTTACTATGATATTCAACAGCATGATGAAATGGGGTTATTATCCTCAAGAATGGAGGAAATCAGTCATCACAATGATCCATAAAGCCGGAAAAGACAAGTCCAAGCCATCATCATATAGACCTATCAGCCTACTGCCTTGCCTATCAAATATATTTGAAAAGCTGCTCCTGAATCGTATCAAACAACACCTACACATAAACGGTGTTTTTCTGGATGTCGCACAGGCTTTCGACAGCGTTTGGTTAGATGGCTTAATCCACAGCAAAGAAGTTTCGCAGTACGATGCAAAGATTTCCTCTCTGAATATCATCCAATTGAAGCTGGTGTACCGCAAGGCAGCGTGCTTGGACCGACACTGTATATCATATTCACAGCAGATCTACCGACAAACAGCCTAACAACAACTTCGACATTTGCTGATGATACTGCCATATTAAGTCGCTTCAAGTGCCCAAGAAGGGCCACGGATCACTTATCATCTCATCTCGTGGCCTTAGAAAAATGGCTAGCAGACTGGCGGATACATGTAAATGAGCAAAAGTGCAAGCATGTCACCTTCACGTTAAACAGACAAACTTGCCCTCCATTATGTCTGAACAATATCAACATTCCACAAACCACCGAAGTAACATACCTTGGTGTTCATCTGGATAGAAGGCTTACTTGGCGTAAGCACATCGAAGCGAAGAGAAATCTACTTAAATTTAAAGCTAGTAATCTACATTGGCTAATAAACACCCGTTCACCACTAAAACTGGAGTACAAAGTACTTTTGTACAATGCAGTTCTCAAACCCATCTGGACATACGGCTCCGAGCTATGGGGAAATGCTTGCGTTAGTAATTTAGAAATAATCCAGAGAGCTCAATCGAAGATACTAAGAACTATCACTGGGGCACCATGGTACATACGGAATGAAAATATCCATAAAGACTTAAATGTAGGATCAGTTAAAGATGAAATTGCCAAAGTGAAAGCAAAGTACCAGGCCAAGCTTCAAGCCCATCCTAATAGACTTGCGCAGTCTTTAACTTGGCACACTAGCCATACACGACTCCGGCGAAGGGACCTTCCCACCCAGCAATAATACTTAGCTAGGGACGTACTCTAAGTAATTAAGTGTAACTAATTAAATAAATATATTAGGCTAAGATTTGTATACTTGTCGTAAGTCTCTAATAGGGAAGATTCGATAAATAAAATCCCGTAATAAAAAAAAAAAAAAATTTTAAATTTTTTTGCTACATCTGCTATTTACATCTACAATGTAGATACATCTACATCTAACATGTAGATTGTACATGTTCCATTTAGATTCTACATCTTGTAACGAACCATGGTTCTAGCAAAGACTCTATAACACAACAAGATGCGTAACGACCATACTGCTGAAAAGCACACGAAATTTTTAGCGTGGATTTTCGATTTGTCTATGTGTGCGTTGTCTTGTCCGTGTTTGAGCGCTTGGTTGTGTGAGTGCATTTTTTCGTATGTTCTGTCGCAACAAAGGAATCAACGTGACATATTGACGACTTTATTTCTCCTAAGCCCGTGGCGCAGCGTATTAAGTTGCTGACTGCAAAGCGAAATTAAGCGAGTTTAAGCCTCACTCAGTGCAAGTTTATTTATTTTTATCTTTTTTTTTTCTTTAACCAACTCTATCTAAAAATTAACTAATTTTCCCAAAATATACAAAAATTAATATACGCTAAAATATGACGCTAAAAATCATTTCAACAATGCCTTCCAAATCTACTTTGTTGAATATCTTTTAAACGGAGTAGGGCAGGGCTGGATCAAGCCTCACCGGGGCCCTAGGCAACCATCAATTTGGGGGCCCCTCCTTTTTTTCCCGCCCCTGCTTTTTTCATATAAAATAACTTATAACTTTTTTCTTTGTTTGATTATTCTGTATTTTTTTTTTTTGTTAATTTTCAGTGGCTATTATATTTGTTATTTTTTATTTGGAATTTTGTTTTATTCATGGCATTCATTATTAAGTATATTTGATTTTAAAATAAAGATAACGCCAAAAAAAAAAATCATCACCTTTCGCTGCGAATTGAACTTGGCTCACACTTTCCGTACGCAAGCAACTTCGCCACTGCACCACCGTCCGTATTTCTTTCCTAAGCAGTTGCAGTACCTTAATTTCGTTTTCATCATTAAGAATTGTGCAGCTTTGACGAAATACGAAATTTGGATTCAGAGTCAGAATTTCAGACGGCAAAAATTGTAGAACACACACATACATACATATGTACATATGTGTGTGTATGCCCGAGAGTAACAACGAAATTCTAAAAATAGAATACATTTTGTGTAGCGCACTCACACAAACGTGTAGTGAACCCATGCATGTACATATGTAACACTCTGTTATATATATAAATACATATATACATATGAGCAGTGACATAAACAACTTATGTTTATGTTACACATTCCTTTTGCACAGCAACGATCTAAGACTTGAACTCAGATCGGACAGCTACCAAAACTGCTGAGCAGGCATTTACCCGAACTCAGGCAGAACCCAAACGCCCTAACACATAGGCGATGGGTCTCACTCTCAAAAGCCCCTTAATGCTGATCTTGCATTTCCATTAGACTCAGGCAAGACCACGCGCACTAATACTTATGCGGTGGTACTCTTTTCATATAATGCATGGGAGAACTATCGCTCTCCGTTATACATAAGAACGATTGTACCCTAGGATAAGAACAAAAAGATATTCAATAAACATTCTGAATTAAGCCACCAACCGATGCGGTATGACTTCGCTGAGCTTCAACATAACATGGCGACCGTGACAAATTCGACACTGCTCGATTAAAACAACTTAATCAAATCATATTAAAAGCTGTGGCCATGCCAAAGGAACAGTTAAATTGTGTGATTGCATTATTGTGTTCCGTGCTATGGTGTTACTGCTGCATAAATACAATGATGAACAACTGGAACAACTGGAACAACAAGGACAGTGATGAACAACTGGCCCAACTGGAATAATAAGGACAGAAACAGCAAAGAAATATCTGAAGCCATACCAAAACAACAAAAGAAGTGCCCTGGAGACTGCCAAGGACCACTCTACAGCCCGACGTGCAACTACACTTGCATATGGGTGTTGCCGAAACGGAAAGAGATGACCAGCGCCGGCACCCCATCAGCCTGCGAGATGACCAGCTCCAGCACCCAATCCAACTAGCCTGTGCGAAGACACAGCACCGGCACCCCCAGCGCGACAAGCTGCGCCACGGACCGATAGCGTTACAGAGAACGCCCATCAAAATAATATTAAATACTATTAAAACAATAAAAATAAATTTAATTTTTGTAATACCCGACGACAATTGAGTCGACCGGTAAAATAGATTGACCTGTAAAGCCATTCGCCTATTAGGTAGGACACAAATGTAATGATAATTGGTATAATAATATATAAAATTTTAAAAATAATTTTTGAGATAAAAGAAAAACCCAATAATTCAATCATGGGTAAAACAGAATCAAAGATCGAAAATCCAACGGCAAATGTCGTCAATAAACTTGAAATAGTAGATCACACAGAAGACATATGTTCACTGTGCACACTATTACTAATAATAATTATTTTGCTATCCACAATGCTTTTGCTAAAATTATATGCAATGCACAATAAGATATTAAAGAAAAAGTACGCAACAACCACTTTATAAACACAAATATATATATATATAAAAAAAAAAAAATTAATTAAATAAAATTATTTCAAAATATCCGATTATCTATGGACAATGGTTGGATACCGATAAGAAAAGCAATTGTAAGAATTAGAGCAGAATTTGATAGATCTTTTAAATGTTTAAATAAAAACAATCTAAACTATAACAAAGCATACAGAAATACTTATTGCACAATATAATAAAATAGTACTTATCTATCAAAATTGCCAAGAAAGACTTTCAGATTTACATGAAACCCAAATTATAGAAGTATTAGCAAACCTACAAGAAAAACTTCTTAAAATCAGAACAATTACACCAGTCTAGCCAGCTTTAATAAATCATTTCTGCCCGATACAATACATATAGCAGAACAAGTAATACTAGAAACTGACCTCAGGCCTCCAGGCTTATTCCAGATTTCGATGGTAAACACGAAAATCTGAGAAGTTTCCTAGACGCACTAGAAATAGTAGATTCCATTAAAAGAACTCATGAAGTTTTAGCTGTATCCGTCCTTAAATCAAAACTTAAAGGACATGCCAGGAACTTAATAGAATCAGAAACAACAATAGCAGACGTCATTCGTAAGCTTAAAAATTACGTAAAAGACGAGTCAGTTGAAGTACTAAACGCTAAAATGTTGAACGTCCAACAGAAAAATAAAACTGCAAACGTCTATACTCAAGAAATTCAACAATTGAAAAAAGGCTCTAGAAAGCGCCTATATTGCAAGACGGAATTTCTCTTTCCTTGCCACTAAATATTCAACCCAACAAGCTGTAAAAGCTATGACAAAGAATTGCTCCATCGAAAAAATTAAACTTATCATGGAAGCGGGACAGTTCAATAACATGAACGAAGCTGTCTCCAAGTTCGTAAACAGTTGCACAGATGCAACCGGTAAAACTGATACCGTACTGTACTATAATCGGCAGAGTAATAACTCATATAGAGGAAACTCATACCGAGGCGGAAGCCGAGGTGGATACCAAGGTAATTACCGAGGTAGTTACCAAAGTAGCCAAAGCCGAGGACGCGGAAATTTCAGAGGAAATTTTCGACGTTACAACAATAGTAATAACAACTATACAAACTATAACACTATAACTATAACTATAACACTATAA